>NC_091768.1:103952338-104274576 GCF_029378745.1 Bos indicus
TTTGTGCAACCCCATAGACGGTAGCCCACTAGGCTCTTCTGTCCCTGGGATTCTCCAGGCTAGAACACTGGAGTGGGGTGCCATTGCCTTCTCCGAAAATCCAGAATAGACAATACCAAACGCTGACAAGGGCGTGGAGCAAGAGGAACTCTCATCCTTTGCTAGGGCTACTTTCTTACAGAGTGAAACATACTCATCATACAACTCAGCAATCCTGCTCCTTCGTATTTACCAAAGGAGTTGGCTTCCCTCATAGCTCAGCTGGTAAAGAATCTGCCTGCAATGCAGGAGACCCCAGATCGATTCCTGGGTCGGGAAGATCCCCTGGAGAAGGGAAAGGCTACCCGTTCCCATACTCTGGCCTGGAGAATTCATGAACTATACAGTCCGTGAGGTCACAAAGAGTCGGACACGACTGAGCAACTTTCACTTCACTTCACTTTGAAAATTTATGTCTGCACAAAAACTGATGTTTACCACAGCTTTATTCATAACTGCAAAAACTTGAAAGCAACTTCAGTAGGTGAATGAATAAATAACCTCTGGCCCATCCAGACAAGAAAATATTATTCTGCACTGAAAAGAAATCAGCTATCAAGCCAAGAAAAGACATGGGGAAAACGTCAATGCAAATTACTAGTGAAAGAGTCCATCTGAAAAGGCTGCACACTGTATAATTGCAACATACAGCATTCTGGAGAGGAGAGAACTACAGAGACGATGCAAGATCAGTGGCTGCCAGGGTGAGGGCTTGGGGGAGGAATGAGCAGGCAGAGCCCAGAGGACTTCAGAAGGGAGGGGACGCTGCCTGATGCTATAACAGCACTGGACACCCGTCCAAACCCATTGAGTGCACACGCCAACTCTAAGGCAAACTATGGGCTTCAGGTAAAATGGCATGGATGCAGGCTCATCGACTGTGACAGAGGTACCATGTAGGGGTGCTGACGTGGGGAGGAAATGCATGTTGGGGGGCAAAGAGATAAAGGAAATCTCTACTTTCCCCTCAATTTTGCTGCAAACCTAAAACTGCTCTTAAAAAATAATAGTCTTAAAATACAAAAAACAAACAAACAAACACAAGTATCAAGTAGACTCCAAAAAGAAAATGAACCAAAATTCCAGAGTAAGCAATATCAACAGGGACAAAGCATGTCCTGCCATGTTAATGGAATCACTTCATCAAGAAGATATAAAGATACTGAACATTTACTGCTTAACAGCACTTCAAAACATGGAGCAGAACTGACAGGAAAGAAACAGACAAGCCCACGTTTGATCAGAGGCTTCAGGATGCCTCACTAACTGAAGGAACAAGTGGTCATAAAGAGAGAACTGAAAGAACACACCGTCAACCAACCTGACCCGACTGACACCTGACTGACATGTATGAGACAAGACACACAAGCGCTCACAGCAACTCCCTTTATATAATAGGCAAAACTATATTTTGTCTGTTATAGAATAGCCTCAGTATGCATCACCAGGAGAATGGATCCAGACCAATTACAGTATATCCACATGGTGGAATACTACTCAATAACAAAAAAGAACAAACTGTTGACACATGCAGCAATGTAGATAAATCTCAGAACAATTACTCTGAGCGAAAGAAGTCGGACGAAAAGAGTTAAAACTGCCTGATTCCACTTACATAAAACTCTAGAAAATGCAAAGTAATATAAAGCTTATATTTAGAATACATAAAAAACTCTTTCAAATCAATAAGATAGATAATTGAGTAGGAAAAAAATGGCAAGAGACTGAACACATATATCACAAAAGAGAATGGCCAAATGAGCACATCCGTAATAAATGTGCTCAAAGGCGTTAAAGCTCACCAATTGTCAGGGAACTTCAAATCATAATTAAATACCAGTACACTCACAAGGAGGGACAAAGTTAAAAGAACAAAATGTGGGTGAGGATGCGGATCAACTGGAAGTCTCACCCACCATGTGAAGGACAATAGGTTGGAACAATCACTTTAGAAATCCGGGCTTAACTTTTAGACTGAATAGATGCACTCCTTAAGACTCAGAAATTGTATACACATGTGTATCAAAAGATATATAAAAAAAAAGTTTGTAGCAATCAAATACGGAAACAAACCAAATCTCCAATAATAGTAGAACAATAAAGTGTGGTCTAGCCACAAAACAACACTGCACAGTAACGAAAATGAATGTGGATGACTCTCGGAAACATGAACTTGGTGAATCAAAGAAAGCAGCAAAAAAGAACGTGTACTGCATCACACCATCTATAGTAAGCTCAAACAGCAGCAAAACCCACCTGATGTCTTTAAAACTCTATCAGTTTGATGTTAAAGACTCTGCAACAGACACAATAAACTCCCTTAAATGCAGTATTAAAAATATGCAAAGTAAAAATTAGAAAATGAAGTGAAGTCACTCAGTCGTGTCCGACTCTTTGTGACCCCATGTTCTGTAGGCTCCTCTGTCCATGGAATTCTCCAGGCAAGAATGCTGGAGTGGGTTGCCATTTCCTTCTCCAGGGGATCTTCCCGACCCAGGGATCGAACCCCAGTCTCCCTCACTGAAGGCAGACTTCTTACCCTCTGAGCCACCAGGGAAGTGGCTCAAGAACTGGAGCCCCAAGAACATATGAATGACCATGGGCATTTTTTTTATTTACGAAAATAAAAAAAATTTTTTAATCTAAAAATCCAAAAGTTCGATTTGTCTTGATAGTGTTAAGATGAACTTTTCCTTGCTTATACTCTTATTCGAGAAGAAATTTTAAATAAAGTGATTCCAGGCAGTTTACGCCCTAAAAATCAAACCTTGTATGATTCGTTTCGTTAGCGTTTTCCCCCCAGAGCTGGTAGCTGAATCCACAAAGAGCAGAACCGTGCCAGCAGCGTCAGAGAAAGAGCAGTGACGGCAAGTCTCTGTGACACAGACACACGCGTAACTCCCACACCTGGTGAGGAGGCTCCTCCGTGTCCCATATGCAAAGTTCGTTTCCATCCAAAGGGAAAGCACAGGACTGCCCACTGCAGGCAAGCTGAACGTGGGATGCAGGCTTCATGGAATCCACCAGGAACTTTTCCACCACGATATCACCCGCACGGCCATCCTTCCTGGAGGAAACCTCTTGTGGTTCTTCCATCTTCCACCTGGAGCCCCAAGAACATATGAATGACCATGGGCATGATGCTTAATGCAGACCACAGTCTGTTGTTTATCCCCAATCACCAGTACGATCACACACACCCGTCACACCTCCTGACTCATCTCCCCTCTTCTCCTTCAAGAAAGAGAAAACAGAAGCCCTGACCACTCCAGAGTTTCCCGGCCATGACTGCTCTCTGCTCCCACAGGCTTTCAAGTCATGCAGACCTGGGCTCCAGTCCTGTGGCTCCCACTGAACAGACCCACAGAGACGTGGGGTGTCTGCGGCCCCCGCTGGTAACAGAGGGAATGCCACCCTCGCAGAGGCCTGGTGATCACCAGCCCCGAGCCGCAGCTCCAGATCACGGCCAGAGTCAACAGCTGTCACCAATGAGGATACAAAGTCACCTCCTACGCTGGTTGGTGGAAAACTACAGAATACATTGCTGTCTACTGCTCATCTGGGATCCAGTCAACTATTCTACAACATTCTGTCATCCGAGTTGACTATCTCGGATAACGTAACCACTGGTTCACTGGCCGTGTCTTATAAAGCATAAATCAATGAGACATGGACGGAAATAAATAGAGTTTCAGACCCTGTCCCACCTCACAGTTAACAATTCCCTGTCACCAGCTTACATACGAGGCAGCAGCTCCGGGTTACCCTGCTTCCGCTCTGCCCCACAACCCATCACAGGCTCCCTGTGCACCTGAAACCTAGGGACACGGCCACCAACAGAGCCAAGAGCAAGGGCCTGACCGCCTGGCACCAGGCTGGTCAGATGGACTTGGAACCCAGGCCTGTGGCCACCAGGCTGGCTGTGTGGACTTGGCCTGGACAGGCCTCATGGGGAAGTAGCAGTTAGGGCAGGACTCTGTGGGCAGGGACCAGCAGAGACGGGAAGGGGGCGGAAGGTGGGGAGCTGATGCTCTTGAGGGCAGTCATGGCTCGGTGGCCATTGAACTGATCATGGAGCAGGGTCATCCTGACGCTCACATGACCCTGGGGCACTTCTGGTGGTTGCTAAACAAAGAAGCGAGGCAAGGAGGGTTGGCATTCAGGAGACGCATGGTCATCTGGCAGCAGCGTGTGAGGATGAGAGTCGAGAGTGGCCAGGAGGGAGAGACGGGCTGATCCCAAGTCCAAACCAGGACCTGGCCCAGACAGCCTAGACGGCAGCCCTGTGAGCACGACAGTCCATGCCCCGCTCCCCGTGAAGACCTTTCTGCTCCAGCCCACTTCTCACTGCTGCACAACCGCTGTCCTAGCTTACGGGCTTCCAGGCGTGAAGCTTAAGTGAATGCTAAGCCTCCCTGTCTCTGCCCTCACGGCCAGCCCTTTATTTCTTCGTGGGGACTTTCAGATTTGCCCCCAGACGCCAACCAGTGGAGGGCCATGACAATCCTAAAATGTAATCTGCCGTGGGTGGACACCTGGTGGATTGTCAGCCAAAGCTGCAAGGGTTCTCTGAGGGACAGAATCCCATGAGAACGCAGGTGCTGCATCCGAGTACGGATGCCCTGTGTAGGAGGAGCGGGCCGGGTCTGGGCCGCGGGGCCCCAGCATCGGGGTCTGCTCCTTCTGGCTTGGACCTGGTGAGGTTTCCCTCTGTCTCAGCAGCCGTAATGGACTGAGACATGCAGTGTGCACGGTCCCACACCAAGGCCTGCAGGTCCACCTGCAGCTCAGGAGGCAGGTGAGGGCGGAGTGGGACAGGGGATGAAGGCGCCTGGGAGCCAGGCTCCAGGGCGAGGACCACGACAGCCCAGCTGCACACCCTCCCCACCAGCATTTCAGACTGCTGGGGACTGCTCTGCCCAGTCACAGCAAGATGGCAGCTCTTCTCATCTGACTTTCAGAGGGGCGGAGTCTGAGCTCCAGAGAAACTTTCTCTGACCCTGGGTGACATCAGGACTGCACACACCAGAGCAGGAGTGAGCACCTTGCTCCCCTGGAGGCATATTCATTTCCTCTAGGATGAGGAACCAGCATGTGGCTGTGCCTACATGTCAGACATTGTGCCTGGAAGAACCCCGCCCACACTGGATCAAGACAGAACAGTTCTTATGTGAACCTGTAAGGTAAACACAATTAAAATGGAATAAAATGTTTAGGTGAAAACTATCCTCATTTGACTTTTCCGTTAGCAAATTAAAACAATCAAAAGTCTCCTAGAAAATGGATTTTCCTCAACCATCTCTAGAACAATCCGGCTGGCAGGAATATCTTTATTTTCCACAGGCTGTTATCAACCAAAGAACACATGAGAGAAAACCACACACACACATACGCAGAGCTGGTGTAGGCTGCACAGCTACACATCCCAGGAGAGGCCTGTCCTCAGGATGGGCCCAGGGCGGCTCCTGGGAGACGCCTGCCACAGGAGTGAGTCTGGAGTCTGAGGCCCGTGTGACTGAAGCCGCTCCTCCAGGGCGGCCTCAGCAGCTGAGGTGGTCAGGGGAGTGGTGTGTGCCTGCACGGCTGACCGCAGTCACCCTGGACTCCAGGCCCAGCAGGCGCCCCTGCTCTCACAGTTGCCGGGAGAACGAGCCCGCCGCCTTGGGTGTGGGGGAGAGGATGCTCAGAGCCCGCGCTCTGGACCCGCCCACTCACCTCTGCCCAGCCCCCTTTCCCGGGGAGAAACCCCAGCACAGCGCGTCCTCTGAGCCGAGGACCCTGGCACCTGCCTCAGAGCGCTTACTTAACACTGGACGCACTCCGCACGCCTGTTAGAACATCTGCCTTCCTGTTTCCGAGGCGCGGCACCTCCTGCTAGGTTTTCACCAAGCCCTTCCCACTTTCTCCCCAGAGCCACAGGAATGCCGCCAAACCACACTCCCCAGCTGCAGGGAGAAGCCACAGCCTGAGATACAGGAGGTGCCGCAAGGCTGGGAAGCCCCAGAGGGAGGGCGCCCGCTGGAGGCGCGCCTGAGCTGCTGCTCCGTAGGGTCACGTGACCAGCAGCACCGGGTGGCCTGCTGTACGACCCGAGGTCCATTTGGACCTCTACTGTGTGAAGCGCTGAAATGTGGGATTACTCGTGACAGCTCCCCTGACGCCTGCAGAAGCCAGTGCCCGAGGGGGGACGGCAGTGACCCTTCAGGGCGGTGCTTAGTGACAGTGGCAGGCAGGCCACGGGGACAGAGCGAAGGCTCATGGTCAATAGTGACCAAGCCTGTGGCCCTGGAGGAAATGATGGGAAAGAACCCGTGTTTGCAGCCCAAGCATGAAGTTGGCTTAAGCAAATAGACACGAGTGGAACAGAAAGTAACCAAAGGCCTGCAGACCCTGGGAGACAAACTGCAGCCCTCCATCCACCCCCAAAAGCAAGGCCATCCAGACTCTACTTCCAGCGAAGTTCAGGTCAGGCACGGCCACCTTCCCTCCCAAGCCTTTAGCTCCACAAACCCCAGGTCTAAGTCCCTCAGGTTCAAGACGGAGGAGCGAGCAAGTGCGTGCAAAGGAAAAGCAAAGCCGGGCCTGGAGGAACCGGCGGCTGGCACGCGGAGGGCACACAGACAGGAGCCCAGGCACTCCTGGGAGAGCCAAGAGGCCACACACATGGCACAGCGGGCACGACGACCTACTGCTTGGGACCGAGTGTCTCTGGGCGCCCCCTCCTCAGCTGCAGGAGGGGGACCGCGGCACCCCCTCCTCACAGACCACAAGAGACCACGGAGGGGAAGGTCTGAGGGGCGGACCCAGGGCGTCACGCCTCCGGGAAACAGTCAGGGTCCGCCAGGAAGCTCGTCCCACACCCCCGCCCAATTCCAGCTCTGCTCCGGAGCCGTCTCTCTTAGGGTGGGGACCGGCTCTGGTGGGGGGCGGTTCATGGTCGCAGGACCACGGGCACCACGCCTGGGCCCCACGGGAGAGCGGGGCATGCTGGCAGTGCCCTGTGTGCGGCTGTGCGCGGGGTGTGAGGGGCTCGCCCGTGCTTCCAGGACCTCAGCGGAAGTCCGGCCACCAGAACGGAAGCAACAGCCGGGGCTGTCCGTTCCCCACCTCACTCCCTTCCCTTCTGGAAACTTCCCTAGCAGCCAGGTGCCACCACGTGGCTGAATTCTGGTGTGGAAGGAACAGGGAGTCTAGGGCACAATGAACCTAGGCCACTCAGGAGCCCAGAAAACCCTCCGCCCGACTCTCTTCTCCCCGCACCCCTGGCTGGCTGGAGGGGCTTTGAGGGGCCTAGCGAGAAGCAGACTGCGAGATGGAGAGGACCCTGTAGGCAGGAAACAGGCTGTCACCCATCAGGACCCTTTGCTCCTGCACGAGCCTATCACCTCTGACAGAAGTCCTTTAACTGTTTTCATTTACAAGAGCAATACAATGCAAAATATTTAAACAGCACAGAAATAATACAGTTGGCCTTTCCCTCCGTAGGCCACCTCCTTGCTGTGTCTTCCCAGAGAAAGTCAGTTTGAGAGTCCCATATGTACATCACAGGAAAAGTCTGAGAAGACACACTGCAGTCAGCTTCTGATGTGGTTCCTGTGTATCTGAGGCTGCATAAGCACTTTAAGAAAATGTGACAAATGACCACTAAAGAGGCCATTGTTCCAAAGTCACGTCAGTAAACACGGAGCAGAAAGCAGTCTCAGATGGGGGTAGGCTGTACGTTCAAGCCCCTTTAGTTACACAAAAGAACACGTAAACTGCACAAAATTAGAAAATCCATACAAGAGGAAAAAACGTAATTATTCTCTACTTTTCAAGGGGCACCACTGTTAAAACTTTCTGCATCTCCTGTTTTTTTCTTCTTTGTATAAATGTGTATATTTTTAGAGAGAGAAAACTACTCCCTTTAGATTATAAAAAGATTATGATCTTTCTCTTTCAGTGACTAACCCAGCCAGAAATGTGCCAATTTATTCTTGAGTTTGGAAAACACAGTGTGGTAATCAGATAGTAGGTTGAGTGCCCACAGTAAAATGATATATGGCACCATGATTAACGTGCCCTTGACGGCTTGCTTAGTAGCTAAAGAAAATACGAAGTTCTCTGTGTTTGCCAGATAGGAGACAGGTTCTCATTCTAGGTCCATGGAGAGCAGACCTAGTGTAACACAAAGCAGTGGTCATCATAAAGGTGCAAAAGCACCAAGTGACACTCTGGCCTCCCTGTGTCTTTAAGGCCTTTCCTAAGTTAATAAATACTTTAAAGGGTTATATTTAGCTGCTTTAATTAAAAAAAAAAAAGGTATCTTCTATTGTCCCAGCTGAGAGAAGCCTGATTTTACAAACCATTGGTTCTTAAAACACGTTTGTACTTTCATGCCACAAAGTGAAATGAAAGAGAATGAAAAATGTTGCTGCCATATCAGTAAACTGAGGACTCTATCACCATCAAGCCATCACATCACAACCTCCCAACGGGGCACCCTGAGGAGACTCGGGAGGAGAAAGCACAGGATACCAGTCTGAGACAAATGAGGTGCATATTAAAGGAATGATTTCAATGAGCCCAGATTCTCTCATCTTCTCATACATAGAAAAGTGCTAGATTCCTTAAATGGAGATATCTGGTTTTCTTTGTTGTTGTTAATCAGTCGCCCAGTTGTGTCCAACTCTTCAAAACCCCTGGTTTTAACTAACAGTAATCTTTTGATTTCTGACTATCTGGTTTTTGTTACAAAATCTCCTATATATATCCTGGCTCCCCCATTGCCTCTTCAAAGCAGTCTCTCGGAGCCATCTGAGGTGCTGTGTTCCAGGCTTGAAGTCCTTAGAATAAAACATAATCTCAGCTTTTAGGCTGTGTACTTTTGTCAGTCCATGACTTGTTAGGCAAGCACAAATCACTGACTACCAATAACAGTAATGATGCTGACGTTTTAAAGTCATTTCTTGATGCATCTCTATGTCTCCATACACTCCCTTGTCTCCCAGTCTGATATGCTTTCTTGACAGGAAAATGTTAAACCTGGAAATGGCCCAGGTTCAGCAGGCTGTCACAGGTACCAGACACTCCTGCAGGAGGAGGTGTGCAGGTCCCCTAGTGCTGCCTCTGTCATCACTCCAAACCAGCGACTCCCCACGCGGATGCAGCTTGCCCCAGCTTCACGCAAATCAACGCCACTCCCCTCAGATAATCAGTCCTAAGTCTCTCAAGCCTCTTTTACACGCCTATAGGTGACACAGATGTAACACTTCAAAGCGGCAACAGACACATTTTTTAACCCAACACATGACAGTCTACTCAGCAACATGACCAACCCACACCGTGTGGCTACTTGACAGAGTTCAGGTTCTACAAAAAGGGGCACAAGAGTCATTGCCTGTTTTTAATATTTACACTGCACCAGTTTCCACAAAAGTGATTCAGCACGTTCTAAAATGAAACACGGGGGCTCGGATCAACACAAAAGTATGATGCTAAAATGAACATAATCTTTCTTGGTAAAGTATGTTTCAGTGGCCAATAGGCAGCCATTAACACCATATCCCAAGTTAACAAAATAAATCCTGAATATAAACACAACTGCATTTTAAAGCCTCTCATAGTAGTTCACGAAGTAACACGCTTTTAAGAGAGAACAGGTAACGGGCGCACCTGCGTCTCACCTGGGGCCCCTCAGACCTATCCCTGAGTCAGCCCGGTGGCCAGGTGTAGGCGCAATCCAGCTGAGCACGTCCGTTTAGGGCCGGCGCCCCGCCCCCGTCGTCATGGTTACGAGCCCTAGGCCGTGTCCGCACCCCTTCGCTATTCTCGCGATTACCCGGAGTCAACGCACTGCCCCAGTCCGGGCTCTGCCTCATTTCCGGGCGCCGGTCAAGTTCTAGCCGTCCTCACTTCCGAGCGCCGGTCAACTTCCGGGCACCGCTCTCTTCTGAACGCCTCACTTCCGGGCGCGCCTGCCTTCCGGCTCGTCCGGCGCGGACGCCCGGCCCGGAAGCTCCCGGCGCGGCGCCTGCGGGGAGAGGAGGTGAGTCCCGGGGTGGAGACCCGCCCCGCCGCCCGCGCTGTGCGGCCGCGGCGCGCTCCCCTCCTCTGCCCCTCCCGCCCCCGCGCCCCCCGCCGAGGCGGCCGGGACGCGCTCAGCGCCCCCCGTGGTCTGTCTGCAGGACGCTCGCGGATGAGCACGGCCTCCGCCTGGCGCCCCCGCCATGGCCGCTCCGTGGAAGGGCGCGCTTCTGCTGCTCCTCGCGTCGCAGGCCGTCTCCTCGGCGCAGGCCTTGGACGAGGAGGAGGTGCCCGAGGGCTGGGTCCTTCTGCACGTCGTGCAGGGTCAGGTAGGAGCCGGGAACTACAGCTACCTGAGGTTAAACCACGAGGGGAAGATCGTCCTCAGGATGCGCAGCCTGCGGGGCGACGCGGACCTGTACGTGTCCGACAGCACTCTGCACCCCAGCTTCGACGAGTACGAGCTGCAGTCGGCCACGTGCGGCGCCGATGCCGTCTCCATCCCCGCGCACTTCCGGCGCCCCGTGGGCATCGGTGTCTACGGGCACCCGTCCCACCTCGAGAGCGCGTTCGAGATGAAGGTCTACTACGACGCGACGCTCGAGCCGCATCCGTTCGGTGAGACCGCCTATTCGGACGGTACTGATGCGAGTCGCAAGCACGCCTATGCCCCGGAAGACGCGTCTCAAGAAGAGGAGTCTGTGCTTTGGACGATATTAATTAGTATTTTGAAGTTGGTACTTGAGATTCTTTTTTGACTCGCTTAACATACTCTTGAGTATAATACTCGTAATCTGCGAAGCTGAGTGCACCTCGCTGTGAACCTAGCTTTACCCTGACCTGGTTGGCACTCTGGTTACCTTCTCTGGGTGGGGGATGAAAGGATAAAGCCATAGTTTCGTTACCTCAGTCACTCCAAAAGTACGCAAAGCAGCAAGCACATGTTTTAATAAAGCATCAAAACTCCTGTAAAAGGAATATGCACAATAAAATGTTTAAACCCCACTTTGATTAGTTTGTCAGGTGACTAGATTATTGCAGTGATTTAGGTTTTTACTCTAGAGACTCAAATAAATTAGTGTGTTAGCTTTAAAGAGTTACTGAAAGCAAGTCTGAAATGTAATCATTTCTCCACACTTGCCTGACCGTGAACTAAAGTCCCCTGTCTACACCCGAAGTAGAGACAGCACTTGCTGTCCAACAGGATCTCTTGGTAGGCCGGTGGTGTCCCCACATGCTGGTTAATGATGGTTCTCAACTCGGCTGCACCAGATCTCCTCAGGTTGTAATTTTATCATCTTGGGCCCCTATGGAAATTCTTTCATTATTAAATAACTGCCCTGCTACCCATGGTAGACCAGAAAGTACAGATTAGGAAGATTTCATGAAAATAATAGCAACTTTTAGGTTAATGGAATAATAGTTATGTATCTCTAATTAAGCTGCATAATGTTACCACTGAATTTCTGGAGAGAGCGTAAGTACTAAGAAATAAAGACTTTCTGCAAGATGGAACTATTTTTCCACTTGGTTTCCAGGGTGAGAGTGACTTATAAATAAATTTGCAGATTTTAAGCATGTAATTTCAAAATCTTTTATTAGCATAAAAATGAGAACATTGTAAATAAATTGGCACCAAATATGTCATTTAATTGCATATTACAGTATTGGGGTCAAACTATCCCTCTTTGCTGTTTTTCCCCCTTCTGCCCACTTTCCTGGGTGTTGGGGGTGCTCGCTGACAACAGTCACAAATCCAGCGACCTAGGAGAAAAATTGTTAGTTAATACAGGATGAGACTTAACTTTTTAGGACTGAGTTTTAAAACCATTTAGCTCTCCTCCCTTCGCTAAGGCTACTGATAATCCTCACTGGATTTCTGGTGGCACTGGCACGAACTTCCCTTAAGGTCAGTGTCATACATGCCCTGTGAAATGCACAAGGGGAGGGATGGGGTCATGGAGGAGTTAAATGATGATAGGCCCCTTGAAGAAATTATAATCCTTTCTGAAATCAAATACTACCATACTTTAAAAATTCAATCATACAAATCCTTATATAAAACCTATTAACTGACTTTGGCTTATTTTTATGCATCTCAGCATCTCCTCAAGTCCTGGTGTACTATGCTCACATAGCACTTTAAAATGTATCAAGTATTTGATAGCATTATGATAAAACTATACAACATACTTGACCTGAATTAGTATAGAACTCTAAATAATTTAAGTTGCTTACATCTCAATTCCCAGGAAACCTAGGCATATATTTTATAAAGTATCAGACAGTGTTAACTATGCAAATCAGTTCTAAAATTACACAATTATGTGTATAATGTTTTAGTCTAATTACTGTGATTTATTCTTTGATTCTGTGTTCATTCTGAAGTTATCTGGAATTGTTATGTTTCCTCAATTTACAAAAATCTGGTTTAGTATGTATAAAGGCATATAAGTCATTTTGTTAAATTTCTAAATGACATATAAAAATAAAACCAAGGCTTTGAAACAAATCGATGCTACTGCCTTAGCTATGTCAGTACAACAACACTAGCTCATCTGCATACACTGAGCTCTACTTCAAAACTCACAGGCAGTCTGCTGCCTCCCTTGTCCTTAGGCAGCTTGTCTAGAGATGAAAAACAGGCGCACACGACCATAGCTTTGGTCACTTCTAGTGAATGGAAGGGTCTCCAGGCCCTTCATGTCATCATGGTATTTATGCAGCCTCCGAAAAAAACCAAGTGCTGGAAGAGTCCCTTCACTCAAAGATAATGTTCCTTCTTTTTCAATCTTTACCTGATGGGATAGCACCAAGGCCCACACAAAAAGTATGATAACCTCTGTCACACACATCACAGAACATCATTTCTTCTTCGTGGTGGGGTTGTCCACATATAATGCAAGTCTTACACTCCATACACTGCCATGGGTAGGTCTTAATCATAGAAACAAGCTCCATGGTCATATCCAGGCAAGAAGGATGGCCTAAACCAAAACCAGTATTAGTTTTATTTCACACGAGAATTTTTACTTAATATGGCATAGTAAAATGCTAGTTTGCTTGAACTTCTCAAGAATGGCTACAACGTTTTAACTGCCGAAGAGAAATGGAAACACAATGTAGAAGAAAAGACAGGGACGTTTTATGAATCTGATGACTCTGGGTCAAGCCTAGCTGACTACTGAGAATGCTAGTTTTCAAAGCAACAATCAGCTTAAAGTGTGAAGCCGTGTCAGTACTTACCACTGTTGTCACACTGGGAGCAGTGCACAAGCGGCTCAGCCTTCCCTCTCCTGCTGGACTCCTTACCCTTCAGACAAATCCCACACAGAGCATTTGGAATGACCTTTGGCTGGAAGGGTAGAAGAGGGCTATAAATTCATGCCAGAAGAACCTACTATGGGTTCAAAAGGAATTATTACTGTATTGCCTTATTTTACTTCCAGTAACTTGTTAATGAGGACCTAACTTGCTAACAAGGACCTTGAAAGAGAGAACCTGACACCAGTCTGCCTTCAACATACAATGGCCTACCAACTAAAGCCTTAGGCTTCATGTTTAAATTTTGTCCACGGCATGATCTCATGAGGATTAGATATATCATTCCACACTCCCTACATACCAGTAAGATCTGTACAATGACCTGGAGGGAAGACTAATACAGTGTCAACCTGCAGTGTTAACTGAAAGAAAACTGCAAGTACCAAGAGACTACTACAGGGGACTTAGGCTTAATCCCAAACAGATGACTCCATTGTAAGCAGTTTATATGCTGATTCTGTTTAAAAGCTGATGTTCTTCAAAGTCGTGAGACTACTTCTATAAAATCTAAGTTACAAAATCAATTTTTTAACATTGTTAACTGAAAGAGGTTTCAAGCATACACTGTCGTGTGCAGAAAGGTTTGTGGGAAGCTGAGTTGTGTAACTTGTTCCCTCTGCATATCCCATACATTAACAGAGGAGCCGACACTTAAGAGAAAAAGTATCCACTATAACTAATAAAACGTAAAAAAGAAGTAGTTCTCAGATGTGCAAAAGATAAAATGATCACTTAAAAAATATGCAGACACCCCCTATATTTCAAGTACCATTCATTTTTCAGATGAAAAACAATCCAATGAAGGCATTTGGGCTTTAAAAAAAACACTTGGCGAAACATGGGAAAGAACAAAGAAGGTTCCTAAGCCTAAAATTTGGAGGGGAGGGGAGGGGAGGGGAACAACATCACAGCCTTGACCATGATAGCGCGATGCTCACTTATGACCTGAACACGGAGCAGTGGCGGGAGAGAGCACAAGCAGGGGCCAAGCAGGAAATGCAATGGGGCGAGGGCACGTTCACTCACTCACTCACTTATATAAAAACCGGGAGAAAAAGTATGAAATGAAATGGGGCCGAGGGCATGTTCACTCACTCACTCATATAAAAACCGGGAGAAAAAGTATGAAATGAAACGGGGCTGAGGGCATGTTCACTCACTCACTCACTTATATAAAAACTGGGAGAAAAAGTATTTTAAGTAGAAACATTGTGTCTGTTTTATTATAACCCAAACAACATCTTATATTTCCATTCCCTAAGTTACTGAACCAAGGAGGATCCTAAGCAGAGTTCCAATTTTGCATACTGTTACTCCAGCTTTGAAATGTCTCGCTGCCACCTTCAAAACCTGTACAGCCTAAACAATGTGTTCTTAATTCTTTAGGTTTCTTTTTTCATTTTAATTATCTTTCTTTACAAAAGATGACAGAGGCATTCAAAAATAATTTTTGGCTTATTTATTTAAAAAAAAGTCAACCTTATACATAAATATAATAAAAACAATAACTCTACAAACAATCACAAACGTCTCTACAAAATAATAAATATCATGGAAGTTAAAACATACATATAAAACGTTACTGTTAACTACTCTATATCTCCTGTGTATCTTTATACCCTGCTCCCCAACAAAAGGATAGTGTCACATGCTCAAACCTCCTAAGTCTTGCAGTGTAGTTACCTCTGCTGTAACTGCTACATTCTACCCATAAGGTTCTCACTGTGTTTTCTTACACCTAAATAAAAAATAGCTAGGAAGTGCACTTCTATGATCCAAATTCTGGTGCAGTTATGATGAAATCTGTAACTGCTATAATATACAGCAGAAATCTACCTCTCAATCCACCAAAATAAGAAATATCTTTTGGTTACGGTACCTGCACTAAATGTATAAGATATTTAATACTTACAGTTCAAGTTAGATACTGGCATACTAAGTACTTTAATATTTTTTCAGTAAAGTCAAGGAAGTAACCACACAATATTAAAGTCTAAATCGAGAACTCCTCATAGGAGATCCTTTACACAAATCAAAAGGAGTAAAACACAAAGCTAGTCATTCATATTCTAGAGCAGTTCAAGTTCTACAATCATTAAAATATACATTGGACACCTACAATAAAAGGACACCAAGAAAATTCTAGGTTTAGTTCTAAGCTTAAAATCATAATGTTCTGTTAAACCTCTTAAAGTTTTTCTTACCCAATAGTCTTCATCTTGATGAAAAGAGGGAGAGAGGGGTGGAGACGGAGGGAGGCAGACAGAGACAGAGACAGAGCTCTGCAGCACGTTTATCAGGGGTCACAGCCCAGTATGAAAACATACTGTTCACTCAAGCGCCCAGAGCGCTCTCAGAAGCCACACTGCTCACATCCAGGACTGTACACGTCTAGTGTCTCAAGGTTTGCGGAGGTGATGCAAGAGGAAGGGGCCAGCATGTGGAACTCCCTGAAGGTTAATGAACGGAACCTCACGTATGTCTGACAGAGACAGTCCTACTCCGTAACAGCAACAACATCAAAGTTTCACTATTGACAAGAAAATTAAAAATATTCTGCCTAAGAGTTCTCAGCATCTCATATAAAAGGTTCGTGATACACAATTTTCCTCCTTGAACACAATCAAAGATAGACTTTCATGACAGCACTAATACAGTATAGATTTTAATTATATACTAATAACACAGGCCTGAATCCTAACAATTATGCTTTAATTTCAGGTTAATGTAACCTAAACAATACTGTCCTACAAATTAAAGGCAAGCACTAGTGAATACTATTAAGCAAGACATCAGATACATTATAATTTTTCTTAACTTCTGCATTTTAAAACACATTTATATGTATGACCTTCAGCTTGAAGTACCCTAATAATTAGGCACGTCTTGGCTTATTAATACTTTTCGTAGAGAGGTTAACTTTTAATAAACATGTTCACATTAATGTATGAAGTCTAGATACTGGCTGTTCCAAACTGTGAAATACCTGAAACATTTGTAGTTACTAAAAGCGTTCACAGAAGATTATAAAACGCTCATTCCGCATATGCAACTTCCTTGAGTACTATCAATTTAGGTTCATCTATGTGATTTCTTCTGTCTTAAATCAATGATAGTCCTGAACAGTTCTTCATTTTCAACCTCTATTAGAATGTCTATTTTAATCTTCTTCCCTGTTTAGCCCATGACTAAGCCAGGCCCACTGTCTGCAAGCCCCCCTGGCGCTGACGGTGTGCTCTGGGCCGCAGCTCCCACTCCCAGCTCCTCACAGGCCAGAAGCACACTGCGCAGCACACACAGCAGCTAACTTTCCAGAATTTAATCTTTGGAGTTCATCTGCTTTCAGTTATCAAGCATTAATTTAAATCTTTCATAGATAAGCTCTATATGTAAAAACAAGAACAAAATCACATGGTTGCAGCCCACTGCACCGTCCTTGCTGAATGGAGCTGGGCTGAAAAAATATGCACTTGAAAGCTGATGATTTACTACAGAATACACTAACTTGTTAAGCTGCTTTCTTACTGTAGGAAAAGGAGCACGGACTCTAAGGAGGGCTCTGCTTAGGCTGAGGGGACACTGGTCAACACCCTGGAACCTGTGCCTCCGGACAACACTCCACAACCCTAGCCTGACATACACAAGTGTTCAGCAACTCTGCTCAGCACAACTTTTTGATCATCTTACTCTAAAATGCTCCTTCAAAACACCTTCATAATCCCATAAAAAGCAGAGTGATACATACCAGACTAAAAACTGTGTATTTTACTATTACCATTCAAAACATAAACTTGCAGCTAATTCTACTCCTTTTACGATCATCTTAAATCCCCACATATGAATGAGGCTCCTCACCTCTCACCCAACCCTCTGAAGGAGAAGGGGCAGATAGCAGAAAGAAACACTAGAAATAATACTATTGCTGATAGCATGCTACCTGACCGAGAAGAACCCGATAACAAAGTTAGGAAGTGATAGCTAAGCCAAATCACCTTGCCAGATAATGTGTAAATCCTCATCACAGAACTGCACAGGGTACTCACCAAGGTGAGGCTACAAAATTACATTTTACTACTTTCCATTGCAGAGTTAGCTGAATTTGGCAAATGGATCAAATAATTCTCAGACTGAATCCAGATCGCTGTTAATGAAAGGCACCACAGAAATACAACTTTTCTAGGAGGACTTCCTCCCTACTGCACTGCTCAGCGTTGCTAAATACCAGGAAGCTTTCCGTGTCAGACAACGACGGTTTTTACACTGAGGAAACAAAGCATTAAGCTCTGCCTATTAGATCACTTTTCAAAGACTCATACTTGCCTGGTTAGTACGTAAAAAAAGATTCTCTTATCAGTTTTACATATACAGAAAACAGACGCTAACCCATAGCCAAAGTGACAGGAAAGCCACCAGGAAACTAAAGCAAGAAGGAGGAGGCTGACGGAGGGCACACACCACAGGAGAACAGCTAGTGAAGTGCAGCAGCAGGAGCTCCACAACTTTGAAATTCAAAGTTAAAATATTTCGGGGAGAGAGGCTGGTCAGAAGGAAGCTGAGTCAGGGGCTTTTCTCTTCTACCTTGTGCCCGGGAACTGCCTTGGACAGTGCAGAGCGCTTGGGGGCGTCTTTCCGTGGAGCGGCAGCCTTGTCCCTGGGCCTCTGTCTTCCTGGCAAAGGCTCCTCCTGGCCTTCGGGAAGGCCTTCCCCCTCGGACACGTTGCCAGAGGAGCTGTCCTGCAAGTCAAAGGCACAAACACAGTCCCTCGGAATTCATGCAGATTTGAGTCTGAATTCTGAAAACTACAGAAAACATTCAGGAAAAGTCTTAAAGTTCCATCGATTTCAAAATAAAAAGATAATTCTGATCTAAGAAAACATTTCCAGCAGAGAATAAAATAAGTTAAGAATCACTTCTCCATCTTATAAACACATTATAGCTAATTCCATTTATATCAGCTAGTACCTTAACTGACTTTGTTTTCTGACTGAATTTGACAAGAACAGAACTATTATTTCAGTTATTAGTATACCACACAGCTTCAACACCATTTTACCATGTCACAAGGGAGCATACTTTTTTCATACAAAAATATTCTTTCAAAAAACTGCTTGAAATAAGTGTGGGCATTTTTACTAAGTAATAAAGATCATTAAAGAAGTTCAAGCCCAGAATCGTGTCTTCATAATATGAAACTACGCAAAGCCAATTATCGTCAAGTATTTACAACCGTATCAGACATATTAGGTTGGTACAAAAGCAACTGAATCACTGAAATTTGCCTTTGATGTTGGAACACATTCTTAAATGTGGTTATGTTACACATCATTTTAATGTTCACCACTTTATGTTTTTGCTAATGACACTACTTACTGTTTGTTTTATATTTATTCTAGGCTATAAAATAAATACAAGTATTTTAGACTATGGGTTTGCCTGGTGGCTCAAACAGTAAATCATCATCTCCTGCAATGCAGGAGACCTGGGTTTGATCCCTGGGTTAGGAAGATCCCCTGGAGAAGGGCATGGAAATCCACTCTAGTTCTCGTGCCTGGAGTATCCCATGGAGGGAGGAGCCTGCACAGCTATAGTTCATGGGGTTGCAAAGAGTTGGACACAACTGATCAACTAACACTTAAGACTATGGAAATAATTTTAGACAAAAACCAAACTCGAGTGATTTTCTTATTTGAGTTCAAAATGGGTCGTAAAGCAGAGGAGAAAACTCATAACATCAACAACGGTTTGGCCCAGGAACTGCTAAGAAACATACACTGCAGCGGTGGCTCAAGAAGTTCTGCAAAGGAGACGAGAGCTCTGAAGATGAGGAGTGTGGCGGCCAGCCACAGGAAGCGACACCAACCAACCGAGAGACATCATTGAAGCCGATCCTCTCACATAGTTTTAACTACACAAGAAGTTGCCAAAGAACACAACGTCGACCATTCTACCATCACCTGGCATTTGAAGCAAATTCAGTTCAGTTCAGTTGCTCAGTCTTGTCCGACTCTTTGTGATTGCAGTACGCCAAGCCTCCCTGTCCATCACCAACTCCTGGAACTTGCTCAAACTCAAGTCCATTGAGTCAGTGATACCATCCAACCATCTCATCCTCTGTCGTCCCCTTCTCCTCCTGCCTTCAATCTTTCCCAGCTTCAGGGTCTTTTCCAATGAGTCAGTTCTTCACATCAGGTGGCCAAAGTATTGGAGTTTCAGCTTCAGCATCAGTCCTTCCAATGAACATTCAGGATTTCCTTTAGGATGGACTGGTTTCATCTCCTTGCTGTCCAAGGGACTCTCAAAAGTCTTCTCCAACACCACAGCTCAAAAGCATCAATTCTTTGGTGCTCAGGCTTTTTTTATGGTCCAACTTTCACACCCATAAAGATGAACCAAGTTGGAAAGGTGAAAAACCTTGATAAGTGGGTGCCTCACGAGCTGACCCAAAATAAAAAAAGCACCGTTTTAACGTGGTCTTCTCTTATTCTATGCATCAACAATGAACCATTTCTCGATCGGATTGTGATGTGCCACACAAAGTGGATTTTGTACAACAAACAGCGACAACCAGCTAAGTGGCTTGACCAAGAAGCTCCAAAGCACTTCCCAAAGCCAAAGTTGTATCAAAAAGGTCACGGTCACTGTTTGGTGGTCTGCTGCTAGTCTAATCCACTACAGCTTTCTGAACCCCAGCGAAACCATTACATCTGAGAAGCACACTCAGCAAATAGATGAGACGCAGTCAAACTGCAGCACCTGCAGCCGGCACAGTCAGCAGAAAGGCCTGGCTCTCCTCCTTGGCACGCCCGGCCACTCGCCACACAGCCGACACTTCAAGGCCCGGCTCTCCTCCACGACACGTCCGGCCACTCGCCACACAACCGACACTTCGCAAGCGGGCCTCATCTGTCATATTCACCTGACCTCTCCCCAGCCAACTACCACTTCTTCAAGCATCTTGACAACTTTTTGCAGGGAAAACCCTTCCACAAGCAGCAGGAGGCAGAAAAGGCTTTCCAAGAGTTCATTGAATCCTGGAGCATGGATTTTTACACTAGAGAAATAAACTTATTTCCTGTTGATAAGAATGTGCTGCTTGTAATGGTTCCTAATTTGATTAATAAAGATGTGTCTGAGTCTACTCATAATGACTTAAAATTCATGGTCCAAAATTGCAATTACGTTTGCACCAACCTTAGGAGTTCAATAATAATCTATTTCCTCATTTTTTTATTTAAAATTTCTAATTAGAATAAAAATGTCACACTCCTCTAAATTATGAAAATCAAAAAAGATTAGGTTACCCTAAACCACCAGACAGACATTGAGACGACTCCTAGGAGCAAGAGGCACCTCATTTTCTCTAGTGATGTGTTTCGTATAGGTGCCCAGATTCACACACACACTCCCACCTACACATGCACCCTAGTCCTTTAAACGCAAAACTGAACAATGTTGCGTGTGTTTTAATATTTTTAAGTACTATCGCATTTTATCACAGTGTTCTTTGAAGCGCATTTCTACCATGTAAACATATCGCCCATTGTGGACATCAGATTTACTTCTAATTTTCGCTATATTACATATTGTTAACACTCCAATGGGCATCTTTTTCCTAAATAAATTTTGCTACCCTCTCATCAGGTTCTTTGGATAAATTCTATTAGTGTATTTGCCAAGTCAAATTCCGCGGAAGTTAAAAAACTTGCTATGTACTATGAAAATGCTTTCCCAGTAAAGTTTTTCCCAGAAAAAAACTGGATTAACTGACACTCTCACTAGCAGCAAAGGAGAATGTCAACCTCATCGCCTCCTCATCACAGCACAGTATCTGAAAAGCATCTTTCTTTATGCAACATGTAACATTAAGTGTGTCTTAGATGCTGTTAGTGACAATGAAATGTAGTACCCATGTAACGCCAGCACAACCCCAGGCTCTGGCTGCCTACAATGGCAAGCGTAAAATGGCCACTGCTGATGATGCCGTCACTGCTGGTGATGCTGTGCTGATAAAACCCACCCTATACCACTGTCTTCTTTGTTCTCTTCAGCTCCACAGAGCACACCAGCATCCCCACAGTCCTGCAACAGCATTCTGCTATTAAAAACATCATGCAGGACAACCTAACGCACAACATATTGGTAACCGTAACATTTCCCTAGAAGAGGCCAAAGACTATGGATTACACTCCAGGGAAGCAATCAGCAAAATTCAAAGGGAGAGGAGACACCTCCTACTGAAGGTAAATGCTCTCACCGAAGTGCCTTTGCTTTTCCGTTTCTCATCACCTCGACCGTCTTCGGCATCATCTGAGTCACCATCGCTCTCAAGAGCGGGGAGCTCAGGGTCGAGGGGGGGCTCGTAAAGCGCTGTGTTTAATGGCAAATAACGCAGCTCATCCGGCGAGTACCTAGGGTTCAGAGAGAAGGTTTTCAGTTTTCCTCTATTATTAAATACAAATGTACTAATTCTGAACTACAATAATAGCCTTAATATTAACCCCAAATACTTTTGAAAATGATTAGAGGCAATAAATAATTTTTTCACTTTGGTGCTCAAATAGGGACATGTAACCAATAAAAAGCCTAAACGTTTTTTCACCTAACAGTGTAAAATATACATTTCATTCTTATTATCAAAAGATAAATGTCTCTCTGCTTTACCCTCAACACCCCCTTCAAAGAAATGTCAGTAGTGATGGATGAAACTGTGGCCACACACAACTGGGCACAAAATCCAGCTGCCTGACCCCCTCGCCTCCACCGTCCTGAGTCGTCACTGCCTGAGCCTCTCGCCTTCACACGTAAAGCAGGTACGACAGCAAGTCCATCGCACAGAGCAGACGTGAGCATCAAATAAGCTGGCACAGGGCAGTCGCAGCAGGAGGGCACAGACACTGTTTCAGAAACACAGTTTCCAGGAACACAGTATTTAAAACCAACTTGTGAAGCAGGTGTTTTAACCGTGATCACCTCTTCCCTCTAAAACTAGGGACCGGCGACCCCCAACCCCAGGCAGCCGGCACGTGGCCTGCTGATCACGTCCACGGTGCCGCCCCAGGACGCACCACAGCTCCGTCCTGTGTCCTCAGCCGGGAGTGGACACGGATGAGCATCCTCCTCAACCAGGACATCACTCCAGAAAGCAACGAGTGGGGCCACACAGGCCCATCACCCAATAATCTGCTTCGTCCAAAATGAGAAACGTTAAATCTGCTGACACGCTGCTGCAGAGCAGCAGCCAATTCTGACTCCATATTGAACTGTTTCTTTGACTAGCTTTTCGTTCCTTTCGTTATTATCATCAAAGAGAATGGCCTGTCTCAGAGGACCCTACCCCTCTACATGACAAAAAGTGCCTTTATTCAGAACGCGGGGTCCACCCACAGAGGGCAGGAGGGAAGAAATTAACACATCCCCTGCCTGAGACTTGACATTCTAGGAGATGTTTGCAAGATTAATTAATGGTCTTTTTTACTTTGCTTCCTCACCTCCCTCCATCTCTGATGTATAAAAGAACCTGGCATGCAGACCCTAGAAGACGTAGCCTGCCATCCACTCGGTCAGCCAGCTCCCCAAATAAAGTCTCTTCCCTGCCTCAACCCCTTGTCTCTCAGATTCACCGGCCGTCCGTGTGGTGAGCTGAGTAAGCTTGGACTCTATATAACACCATGATTTAAGTCTGACTTTCAAAAGTATGATACTGTGGTCTATTTTAAATACTACTATCTAAAGAATATTCTCTCTCCTAAAAACGTAAGAGGACTCAGGAGGCAAAGGCTGAGACTGACAAAAGTAGCTGGTTCCATCCAGGTCGGGAAGAAGAGACCCACGTCACCCTCACGGCCAGAGTGGAAACAGCAGCCAGGCCCGGGCAGCACGAGCTCCGGGCCGCCGCCCTCCTCCCCGCGGGCCACGCCCGCCTCTCCAACTCCCCCTGCTTCTGTGACCACAGACTCCAGGGCTGCGGGGGGGCGCTTGGGGGGAGAGTCAGGGCATCTCCAGCCAGCGCTGCCGGCCCAGACCACGCCCTCAGGACGGACCATGCTCTCAGGACGCCCTCGGGACAGCGGTCTGCAGCTCCCCCTGGTTTGCATCCACGGAAGCGCGGACAGGTGAGCAGGGAGGCAGCATCCCAGGCTTTAGCAGCAGATGCTCAAGTTCAGTGAGAGCATTCTTCACCACAGAACGGAAGAAGACAGAAAACACTGACGCAAATCTTGTACCTTTTACAGTGATGCTTACAGAGCCAAACACTTCTAGGAGACAAACACAAGGCTTTGAAGTCTCTCACCAACACCAGTACTAACAACAACAACAAAAACCCCACCATGTACCTTTTGTAATATTCCTGGAACTGTCCGGGGATGAGGGCCACCGGGTAAGAACTGACCTTGGTTCGCTCTGTTGGTAGCACTTTGTACTTCCCTTGAGGCACCTGGATAACCTGAATTAACACAAAGAGAAATACAAACCTGGTTCCATGCACAGAATTAAAGACTTTAGGAAAACAGTGCCCTCCTGCCCTTAAAAAGGTGAGAGACATTAGGAGCTGCGGCCCAGGGAACAGCGGCATTTCTAGAGCTACAGGCGCACGTGCTGACTGTTCACCGTGGCCACTAAGGAAAGGCAGTGTCTCTGCTCACCACGTACGGGCTACTTAAGAAACCTTTGGAGCTCAGCTGCCTCGTCTGTGAAACAGAAACAGTACCAGTTTCACCTCCCGTAGTGAGGGTGAGAAGTGCATGAGCTACTGTGGAAACCTGTTCTGTCCACCCCAGCACGCAGGAAGCTATTCAGCTACCAGACCCCTTTAGCAGCATGTCCACCACAAAGCAAGGAACACATCACACACACAGATGAGAAGCAAACACCAGGCACACTGAGACGACAGCCTCGCTTCAGGGAGAAGAGGACACACTGCTGGTACAGAACACTGCGACAGAGGCACTGAACAGCCCATGGCCACCAGCGACTGAAGTTCAGGGGCTAGTAAACATTAGCGATCCTACGTGTGTCTGTAAGTCAAAATAAGCTCTCCTCTCTTCCATTCGCTCCCGGTTTAAGTTGCTGTTAAATTCAGCTGCTTTTTTCGCAGCTTTCTTAATGTACTCAGGCACTTTGCTGGCTTCAACTTTCTGAGTATTCTGTTGTTGCATTTGCTGAAATAAAAATATTACAGTTGGAAGTCACATCTAACTTTATAAAATGTGATTTCCCAAACCAAAATCCTGGTTACCTCGATACTTACAGAATACTCTTTATAGTGATCTGTAATTCGTTGGCGTTCTTTTTCCTGTAGAATAACAGAATATTCAGCATGTTTGGCTGGATATTCTTTTATCATTAAATCAATTACTTCATCACTGCGCAATGCTGTTAAACCTATTTCAGACAAAAAAAAGTAAAGAAGCTCTTTTAAGGCTAACTGAACATACTGATTTTCAAGACTGACTTTCCTTCAAGCTACTCAACATAAAAGCAGCTTTCCAATATTCAAAGCAAAATACGTTAATACACTCAAAAATAAGAAAAAATAATACTCACAATATAAAATCAAACAGTTATAAAGAAAGAGATTATCAAAGTTGCAATGGCAAAGAAATCAATTTTTTAACCAAACTTTTTTAAGACTCCATGTACTATATACAAACATATATCCTTTTACTAGAAACAACGGCTAAATAATAACGCACACTAACCACTGGCAATTAACACAGGGTATCAGGTAAGAAAAACACAGACTTTATCAATATACTTCCATTGTTAGCCTTCAAATTTGATTTACTAGAAATATTATAGAACCAATTCAAATTTCACCAAAAGCATCAGCACACATGTGGGTCATACGAACAATTTTTTAAACTCATAGTATGAGATTATACCAATTGTTGAGATGAACTCCTGTGGTTTTATATTAAAAAGCTGTACTAATATATTTATGAAAGAAAAAGTACAAATAAAGCACAGAGACAATTACACATAACTAAAAACTGAGTTTTTTAAGTATTTAACTAATACTTTTAAAAAGTACTTTACAAATTTTGGACATAAAACATACACACACTTTGATGACTATATGAAAGTTATTAGGAAATGATAGTCTCTTTTGTATTTTAACAAGAATCAAAACTGAAGTTAACAATTTAGCATCTAAATAATTCAGTCTATTTATTATTAGTTTTGGTTAAGTGTTTAGGGGAAGAAGACAATACTCGTCCGGCGCTGCTTCGCAAGCGCTCACTACCTAGAGTGCACTGCGTCTCTGTGATGACGTTTAGCTCTCTCAGGTACAATTTCTCCTTATGAGACAAATCTCGTCGCTCTAAATCTCCAAAAAAAAAGAACAAAAGACTGTTACAAAAAGTCTTTTGCATTTGTAACATTATGCATTTATAAAACTTTTAAAAGCTTAAAAAACTTAGAAAAAAAAATTTTAAGTTAAAATCTTCATGGATTTTAAAAGTACCTCCTGTTCATATTCCAAATATTATTAAAAGAACACACAAAACAATCTTACAAATCAAAAAAATGAAAGTTAAAATAAAACTGAGAACAGAATAATCCAAAGCAAGAAGGTAAGACAAATAACTATACTAAAATAGTTCATGAAATATCGCCTTTCTCAAGTTCAGGTACAGCTTAAGTAGCTACTCCATTCCTAAGGACAAGGAGCAACAGTCAAGAATCAAAACCCCTCATTCATTAATGTGGTTACAAATTGATTTTTCCTTGCAATTTTTTTCCAGGAAATTCACCTTCCTCGTTTTGCTTGTAAATATGTTTATCAGGCATAAGAATGAATTGATAGTAAAGAGGGAAGTTGAATGAGAGCTGTAAATAAAATCAGCCAGCAGCAGAATATAAAATATGATATAATCTATACTCAAATACTCAGAACTTGACAACCCATCAAAAACAATTACTATTAGTTAAAAGTTAGATTTAATTTGTTATATAAACTGAGACTTAATACCTGGATATTTCCGTTTAAAGGAGGTCACACCCAAATATTCACTGACTTGTTCTTGAAGCATATAGTACTCTCCTGTTTCATCAGGTGGCCACTTGTACTCTATCAGATTTTCTGCGGGATAGTAGCTAAAGCTAAAGCACAGAAATATATATTATGCTTTAAATGTGGCATTTGTAAAATTTAAATCATTTTATTTTAAAGGATATTCTTTTTTAAAGATTTTTGAGATTTAAGGATTTGGAAAAACTGTTTTAATTATCTAAATTCTCAGTCAGTCTTCTATGATTCTGTATTACAAAGACGTTCCCATGATTCCATGTGCATCCAAGAAACTACAGAAGAGGAAGAGAGAAAAGAAAGACCGTCTGGAATACCAAAGCAGAAGAGCACACTGGAAGCAACACTTTCTATGTGTCACAAAGAACAGAGATCACAACTTCAGGAACACAGGCGACATTTTTAGCTTTTGCAAATCAGGGTAGTGATACCAGTTCTGAATTCTTTCTTGTGGGCCTAGCCCTCAGAGCCACGATTTCATGCACCCAAAGTGTAAAGTAATCAACTCCTGTTTTCCATCTCCTCTTCAATGAGTCACAAACACTGACAAAGCAAAACTCTAAAATCCTATTTCTCAATAAACTAAACTATAAACCACAGACTCCACATACCCAGGAGCAAATCATGGACCGAGTTTGATGGTGCCAGTGCACTGCAGATCAGTCCCAACCCTGAAGAGCAAAGACTACAGATGTCTGGACCTGTACTACTCAACCTCCAGATTTCATCAGTGGACAATATAGGCAGAATAGAGTATGATTTTATGCATCTATCCAATTAAGGCTTCCCTGGTGGCTCAGACCGTAAAGAATCTGCCTCCAGTGTGGGAGACCCGGGTTTGACCCCTGGGTCAGGAAGATCCCCTGGAGAAGGGAATGGCTGCCTACTCCAGTATTCTTGCCTGGAGAATCCAAGAATCCAATGGACAGAGGAGCCTGGTGGACTAGTGAGCAACCAACACACACACACACACACACACACACACACACAAACATCAATGAAAGACAAAAAGAGTTTTCTCACAAGTGGTCCTGGGAAATTGGACATCCAAATGGACATGTATGAAACAGAACCCTTGTCCCTGATGTTGCCTAGAAAAATGAATTGAAAAGTGGACCGGTGACCTAAACATAAGAACTAAAATGAGGAGACTCTTAGAAGAAAACATAGGGGTAAATCTTCATGAGCTCAGATTTACTAATGGATTCTAGATATGTCAGCAAAAGAAAGAGTACATAATTTGGACTTGAGCAAAACTTAAAATGTTGTGTATTAACAGAATGAAAAATCAACAGAATGGGAGAAAATATTTGCAAATCATATGTCTGATAAGAAATTAGTATCTAAAATATATAAAGAATTCCTACAACTCAACAACAAATACAATTTAAACATGGGCAGAAAACCTGAATAGACATTTCTCCAAGAATAAACTAATGGACAGGTAGTACATGAAAAGATGTTCAATCTGACTAGTCATTATGGAAATTCAAATCAAAATCACAATAGATTCCACTTCACACCTTTCAGAATGGCTATCATTAAAAATAAAATGGGAAATAAAACACGCTGGTGAGGATGTGAAGAAATTAGAAACTCTGTACGCTGCTGGTGGGAACATAAAACGGTGCATCCACTCTGGAGAACAGTTTGGCAGTTCCTCAGAAAGTTAAACACAGAGCTATCATATGACCCACCTACTTCACTCCTAGGTCCACACCCAAAGAAGCTGAAAACGGGGCGTCTGATCAGATATATTTATCCCCAATGTTCAAGGCAGCACTATCCACACCCCCCAAAATATGGAAGTAAGTGTCCATCAACAGATGAAAAGACAACACAGAGTATAATTCTAACAATGGAGTACAATTTAGCCTTAAAGAAGGAAATTCTAACACAAGCTACAACCTGGATGAACTTTGAAGAAATTATGCTAACCAAAATAAACCAGACACAAAAAGACAAACATTGTATGATTCCACCTACGTGAGGTACCTAGAATAGGCTAACTCGTAACGACAGAAAGTAGAACGGTGGTTGCCCACGGCTGCTAAGCGGGGAAATGGGAATCTTATTATGTAAACGTTTTGGAAATGGATGGTGGTGACGGTCACACAACACTGTGAATGTAATTTATGCCACTGAATTATACATTTAAAGGTAGTTAAAATGGTGAATTTTGTGTGTATTTTACCACAATAAAATTTATTTCTTTGAATTGCATTAAGTAGCAAAAAGCGACTTTGGTGTTTTACAATCCTTAGTAATTGCCTTTGCCAGGGCTAGGGGATGGGGAGGAGAGAGCTAACACAGAGAAAAGACACACAACACAGAAAACATTAAAAACAATAAAACGGCAGTACCCAAGATCCTGGCTGGAAGTGTCGCAGCTCCTGGAGCTGTCTCCAGAGCCCATCCGCCTCCTTTTGGACGGTTGGGTCCCATCATTTGAATTATCTTCATTATCATCCTATACATTCAAAAGATGAAAAAAATAACTGGACAAAGAACAGTAAATAAGGGAAGATTATGTAATCCTCCCAAACTTGCTAAAAGGCTCAACTTGAAGGCTTCCTAAAGATTATACAAATGATAACCAGGGACAAGAATTTGGCCTTGGCAAGACCTGGAAAAAACCAAAAACTAATCTTCAATACAAATCAAAATAGAAAATTTTCAATAAACTTGTAGGTCTAAATCTACTTTTCCTTTCTTACCAAGAGGTTAAAATGCCTTCTGCTTTGAAAAAACACATCAAACTGCTGCAATACTCTGAAATTAAAATAAACATTCCTACTCTAGCTAGGATAAAAATGTATGAATCAGTTACTGTTTAACTCAACTTAGAGCTGGTTTATTCTAATTGGCTATTTCAGACACTTATATCCCTGTGAAAAGGACACAAAGGAACAAAAACAGAGGACCAATTGTTATTTTTTTCTTATATTGCAAAAATTCAGCAAAAATATACCAGAATAAGATTCATCGACCAATACAACACACACTACCTCCCCAAAAGAGGTTTAAAACTTTTTAAAGTGACATTTTCCATTATGTGACTTTACCAAGGTTGTAAGTTAGACCATCTCATTAAGGAAATGAATGATGAATCATATACCAGGAAATTAATTCAATCACGCTGTTGTTGTCCCTAAGGCAAACATAGGGGTAAATCTATGTTTATCGGACTCTTTTGTGACCCCATAGCCTATAGTCCCCCAGGTTCCTCCGTCCATGGGACTTCCCAAGCAAGAATACTGGAATGGGTTGCCACTTCCTGACCCAAGATCAAACCCGTGTCTCCTGCATTGGCAGGTGGGTTCTTTACCACTGAGCCACTGGCGAAGCCCAACCACATACTAGCCAAGGCTTAAACAAAAAAGATTAAAAACAAACAAAAAATCAAGGTAATCTAGCCTCCTAAGACAATACAATTTTGTTAAATATCATGAATCTAAGAATACAGAGGTAGTGAGTATGTCGGTCAGGCACATCAAAGCTGGACTGCCTGGAATCTTACTGGGCGCCAACTGCCCCTCACCAGCTGGTGGTTACCCTCAGTGGTGAGCCGCTCCTTACCTGTAAAACTGTGACAACAGTACTGCCTGTATTACTTGGCCAATGTAGGGATCAGAGTTAATACATGAAATAATTAGAGCAAGGTCTTGCAAACTGTTAAGTGCCCAGGAGAACTTAGCTAATATGATTGCATTGATGATCAAGTCTCAAAAGGCTCCCTGTTAGGAATTTACTCAGATCCTTTACCAAATAGCAAAAACCGTGGAATATTCTCCTTTTCAATTCTTAGCAAATAAGTATTCAGTTGAAGAGTTCTGTATACTCCTATTAAGATAAGCAACCGGGTAGGAGATGGAGAACAGCCTAAATCTACTAAATATTCTCCAAAAACTTACATTTAACAATGTCTCTCAATTGAAACATTTCAGTCAAGAAGCATTCAAGTATCATTTCTCTTCTATTTTACTTGCTTCTGAGCATTTTAAGGATTTTTATGTCCATTTGTTTAAATACCTTTCCCTTAGCTAAAAAAAATTGTATACACTTAAAAAGTGTTAAAAAGTTAAAAATGGAAAGTCCTCAAAAAAGCTGAAAGCACAATTTCACGTGTAGTGTTTGAATTTGCTATTAGGAATTCTAGGCAAATGTGTTATTCCATATAGTGAATATTAGAGAGGGATAACAGCAACATATTTCCTAACAATATCATGGAATACGATTAGAAGAATTTGCCTGCAACCTGGCTACTGACAGAGAAGCCCGGGTTTTAAGGCTTCCCACCTCTGAAGTCAGCAATGTGTATTTCAGAGTCCTGGGTGGCTCTCACCTTGGGATTAAACACATTTCTGAAGGTCAGTGGACAGGAATGTGAGCAACCTCGGGGAGACGGTGAAGGACAGGGAAGCCTGGCGCGCAGCAGTCACTGGGGTCGCAGAGTCCGACACGACTGAGCGGCTGAAGCACCGCCACAGCGGCAGGTCACAGATTCGGGCTGGCCTCCCTGGCTGGCTGGGCTCCGGCGGCACCCGCCACCCTCAGGCCCGGCCCGGGCTCCGGAAGCCCGGCCTAGAGGAGCCCCGGCGCCCGGCGCGCCCCCCGGGAGGAGGGGCCGCAGGCTCGCCGGCGCCCCCGGCCCGGCCCCACGGCCACCGACACCGCACCCCGGAGGGGCCCCATTACCGTCCGGCTTCAACCTTCCGGTTACCACTCAAATGCGGACGTTTAAAAAGTCCTTCCCTCACACACTACTCAACCAACTGAACACAACGTGGTTCACTAAACGCTCATCCTGACTCTTCACTCATCTTTGACTTTCAAACCCGAAGTCCGCCTCACTTCCCTAAAACAGCACAAACGACGAAACAAAGTCGGCCTGAAGAGAGCAGGGCGGCTTTTTGTTGATTTCGCTCTTCAAGTTCAGTTCATGAACTGGCTAACTTGTTTCCCACTTGTACACGTTGCTACTCTTTAGGAAGAGCCCGAACACTTGAGAAGGGCACTGCTCAGACGAAGGCGCTCCTCAAAGCGCGCAGGGGCCCAGACCAACGTGAGGAGAGCGCCCGCGGCGTCGGAGCAAACTTTTATTTCTTCGGAGAGCGGGCTCCCCGGGGGGACGCGCTCAGGGGCGCCTTCGGGCGGAAACCGCCAAGAACACTCAGGACCGAGGCCGAGCGGACCCCGAGCAGCGCCAGCACGGCGCGGGTCCCGCCGCCCCTCGGGCCTCCTCACGGCCGCCCCCAGGCCCCGGCCCAGACCCGGCCCGCTCCTCACCTTCGGGGACTGCGCTCCGGGGGTGGCCGGGTCGCTGTCGCACGGCCGCGGAGACAGCGCCGTCCCGGGGCCGCCCGCCGCCGCCATCAGCCCGAGCGCCCCGCGCCGCCGCCTCCGCCGCCGTCGCCGCCTCGTCCCGGCCGCCGCCGCCGCCGCCGCCACCGCCGCCGCCGCGCGGGCCGCCCGCCGCCCGGGCCCCGCCCCCTCCGCCCGCCCGCCGCCCGGGGGCCGGCCCCTGCCTCCGCGCGCCCCGCGGCCCGCCAGCGCCGCCGCCACCGCCATGGCCGCCGCCAGTGCGCCGCCCGCCGCCGCCGCCGCCGCCGGGGACGCCGCCCGCCGCTCGCCGCCCGCCGGGCCCGCCGCCGTGCGCGCCCGCGGGGCCCTCCGCGCCCTCGGCCGCCGCCGCCCGCTGCGCTCGCCGCCGCCGCCGCCCCCCGGCCGCCGCCCTCGGCCGCACGCAGCCCCGGCCCGCCGCCACCCCGCCTCCCGGCCGCCGCCGCAGCCCGGCGCGCTCCGCGGCCCCACCTCCCGCCGCTCCCCTCAGCCCCCAGCCCCGCCCCGGCCCGCCGCCCAGGGCGCGCTCGCCGCCGCCGCCGCCCCCTCCCCGCCGCCCCCGGCCCGGCCCCTCACACGTCAGCCCTCTCCTCCCACCGCGCCCCGCCCGGGCTCCCCGCCTCTCCCCTCCGCCGCCAGCCTGAGGGGCGCCTCCCCGCCCCTTCCTTCCTCCCAGGTGTCCGCGCCCGCGTCCCCGCGCTCGCTCCTGGGGGGCCCCGGCTCTCCCCCACCCTCCATCCCAGGTGTCCCTCCCTCTCCGGGGTCCGCGCCCCCGTGCCCTCTCTCCCTCCTGGGGGTGCCCGCCCCTCCCCCTCCGCCTTCATCCTGAGGGGCCCCTCCCCGCCCCCTCCCTCCCGGGTGTCCGCGCCCCCGTCCCCTCCATCCCAGGTGTCCCTCCCCGCCCCCTTCCTCCCCGGTGTCGGCGCCCCCGTCCCCTCTCTCCCTCCTGGGGGTTCCCGCCCCTCCATCCCAGGGACCCCTCCCCGCCCCCTCCCTCCCCAGTGTCCGCGCCCCCGTCCCCTCTCTCCCTCCTGGGGTCCCCGCCCCCCCGCCTCCCCGGCGTCCGCGCCCGCGTGTCCTGACGCGGCGCTCCTCGCCGCCCTTCCCTTCCACCTCCTTCCCGAGGGGCCCGCCCCCTCGCCCCCTAGCCCTCCATGCGGGGTCCCTCCCCGCCCCCTCCCTCCCGGGGTCCTCGTCGCCCCGCCCCCTCCTCCACCTTCCGGGGGGTCTCTCCGGCACCCTCTCTCTACCCGGGGGACTGCATCGCGGGGGCCTCTGAGGGCCCCGGCTCCTCTCCTCGCGTTCCCGGTTCCCAGTTGCTGCCTGTCGTCCGCCTTTGTTCTCTGCTCGCGGCCTCGAGCTCTCCGGCGCTCGTGAACCACCTGCCGGGGAACGTGTCCTTGCCAAAGGCATCCTCAGCTTGCTTTCACTTGAAAAGTTGATCCACATCGACCTTGGTGCGTGCGGGAGTCCTCAAACAGGTGAAATTTAGGACTCTGCTGGGATGCTGCGGATGCAGAAGCTCCCACCCAGGACGTGAGATCGCATCGCAGCGGAGCATTTCGGGACCATACCGGCCTCATCGGATTCCCTCTCAGCTTTTTTCTGGCTGCGTAGCCATAGCCCTTCGTTTATCAAACATTCAGTATTGTTGTAAAGTGCTTAGGCCCGTAAAAGTCACCAAGAAACTGACTTATATTATTAATCGTGGTTCTTAGGCTTCACTTGGTCACTTTGGGACTTTACCAAAAATTAAAAGAAATAAAAAAGGTAACAGAACTTTAAAGGAACACATGAGAGACAGCTGAGATAGGATGACAATGGTGCCAGAAATGTTAAAGTTGATCTGTCAGAAGACACTTTGTACCTGAGTGTAGATGACTTGGTTCCTGGCAATAGAAAACATTCCTGGATTTGGAATACAATATGGCTTCCCTTTCCTGCATTATTTTTGCTTATACCCAGCAGACAAGTTTGGAAAGATAAGACAGGGGTTGTTTCTAGCCCGTCAGTTTGACACAAAGGACCTCCTTTGACTCTCCCAGCCCACCCTTTCCTGACTTCCCCATTTGCATCGGATCAGAGATGGCATCAACAAGGACTCAACACTGGCAAACTGCTCCTAATCCAGCCTCTATTTTATCGCACAACCTCGTCAGAGCAGCACCCATTTTCCTGTCAAAATCCCACTGAAGAAAACAGCCTAAGTGTCTGAATGACTCAAGGAGAACCAACATCTTTCCCCCAAAGTCCCTCAACTGATCAAGACCCTCAGTCAGACTCTCTCGATAGAGTTTAATGTTTATATGTATATATAGTTATTTTGTTCTAGTCTTGTTCCTTGGGTATTTTGTCTCTGGATCAAATTCAAATTTAAAACTCTTCATTCCAAGCCAATAAACACTGATTCAGCTTTTCATCCTACAAGGCATAATATTAAGGCTGTGCAGACGGGCTGCTTCATACTGAAAGAATTAGTGTGTGTTGACTGGAAAAGAAAAAGCACAACCTGAAAGCTGAGACTTGTATTTTATTCAGCAGGCATAGTAAGGACTTCAAGTTCCAGAGACAGGACTCTCAGATCACTCTGAGATAACTGCTCCAAAGAAGCAAGGGGTGTTGTGGGGCGGGGGCGGGGGGGCAGAATATATAGGAGTTTTTGCAATAATGACCTCATTAGAACATCAGAAGATTACTGTTAGTTAAAGAAAATCAGACATCTCAAGTTAAAGAATCTAGTGCTTTTCTCTGTATGAGAAGATCCAAGAGTCTGGGCTCATTGAAACCATTCCTTTGATATGCACCTCAGCTACCTGGGGACAGTATCCTGTTTTCTCATCCTGAGATTCTTCGGGTGCATTGAGGGGGTGGGGAGTGATGGCTGCAGTGCCTGACTGCTGGATAGCCAGGCACCCTGCCTCCTTCCTGAGTTCCCTCAGGGCTTATCATCATCATCCTATGGCTATAATATGGTGGCTTGATGGCTGCAACATCCTTTGTTTACTGATATTCTGGGCAATAATTTTCATTCACAGATGGATGAAAATTTACTTGCAACCAGAAAATTTAAGATTTTAAGCTTGACATAGAATTTGAAAAGTAACGAGATACTGATAGAACTACTGGTAAATGTACAATTTGTTGTTGTTCAGTTGCTAAACTGTGTCCAACTCGTTGTGATGTCAAGGACTATAGCCTGCCAGACTCCTCTGTCCATGGGGCTTTTCCAGGCAAGAATGCTGGAGTGGGTTGCTATTTCCTTCTCGAGGGCATCTTTCCAAGCCAGAGATCAAACCTGAGTATCCTGCATTGCAGGTGAATTCTTTACCACTGAGCCTCAAATGTACAACCAGAAGTATAAATATGGCTTCAAACCCAACAAAGATGGACAAGTGGGAAAGTAGGAGGGATATTCAAGTACGTCACTCATTCCAGTCTGGAGTGAGGATAGGGTAAGTGAAGGCAGAGTCTCTGAGTTAGGAGTGAAATATACAGGGAGGCTGCTTGATATAAAGGTGAGAACAAAGATTTGAAGTTAAGACTTTGGTGTGATACCAGCTGTGCCACTTATTAGCTGTGTGATCATGGATAAACTAATCTTTCTGACCCTCCGGTTCCTCATTTACAGGATTAGAATAATAATTTCCATTCATCTATTTCACAAAGGTTTTATGGAAAGCAACTAGGAACTGTGTTAGGTGATAGAAATAGAAGGAGCCGTGTATTCATCAAACACAACCTCACTGTTTATTCTTAGACCCTGAGGTAGGCACGGGCAATAGAATGCTGAAGCGAAAAAGCCATAAAACTGTATGAGACCATTAGAATATGTAGTTATAGGTGAGGAAAAGGCTCAAGGTCAAGAATTCCAGAGATACTGGTGGAAACAGAGAAAAAGGAAGAAAACTATCAAGTACTGTAAGCTGAGAGTATTTCAAATATGAGACTGGTCAACGTGTCATTCGAGAACTCGAGTAAGATAAAGACCGAAAAATGTCCGTTGTATTTAAAAATTTGGTAATAACTAACCATCTTATTTGTCGCAAGCTATTTCAATGGTATGGCAGTATGAGAAGCTAAATTGAAGTTGATTAAGGAAGGAATTAAAAGATGCTTGCTCCTTGGAAGAAAAACTGACAAACCTAAAGTACAGACATCACTGCTGAAAATGGTCCGTCTAGTCAAGGCTGTGGTTTTTCCAGTGGTCATGTATGGATGTGAGAACTGGACTATAAAGAAAGCTGAGTGCTGAAGAATTGATGCTTCTGAACTGTGGTGCTGGAGAAGACTCTTGAGAGTCCCTTGGACTGCAAAGAGATCCAACCAGTCCATCCTAAAGTAGATCAGTCCTGGGTGTTCATTGGAAGGACTGATGCTGAAGCTGAAGCTCCAATACTTTGGCCACCTGATGCAAAGAACTGACTCATTGGAAAAACCCTTGATGCTGGAAAAGATTTAAGGCAGGAGGAGAAGGGGATGACAGAGGATGAGATGGTTGGATGGCATCACGGACTCAATGGACATGAGTTTGAGCAAGCTCTAGGAGTTGGTGATGGACAGGGAAGCCTGGAGTGCTGTAGTCCATGGGGTCGCAAAGAGTTGGACATGACTGAGTGACTGAACTGAACTGACTAAAGCTGAAGCTCCAACACTTTGGTCACCTGATTTGAAGAGCCAGCTCACTGGAAGAGACCCTGATGCTGGGAAAGATTGAGGACAGGAGAACAAGTGGGCAACAGAGGATGAGATAGTTACATAGCATCACTGACTCAATGGACATGACTGAGCAAACTCCAGGAGATAGTGGAGGACAGGTGAGCCTGGTCCCCTACAATCCATAGGGTTGCAAAGAGTCAGCAACTTAGCAACTGAATTGATTTTGACGATAACAAGGATGAACCAAGGAGCAGATGACCAACATGTGCTCGATGAAAAGGTCCTTGAGTTTGAGTTGGTCAAGGAACTGGGAACCTAGAGTACAGAAGCCCTAGTTGCACAATAGCACAGGGAGATTAAAAAAAAAAAAAGTGATCATGAAGCAGAAATCATGCAAAGTGATCTTATTAAAAAGTACAGTTCTTCTACGACTGTAAAAACTTTTTCTTAAAACACTGAAAACTCCCTTATTGCCAATTATACATGTATACAGAATTCTCATTGCAAAAGTAGTATTTATTTAGTACACTATAATTTGAAACATGAGAGACATTCAGTTCAGTTCAGTCGCTCAGTTGTGTCCGACTCTTTGCGACCCCATGAACCCCAGCACTCCAGGCCTCCCTGTCCACCAACTTCCGGAGTCCACCCAAACCCATGTCCATTGAGTTGTTGATGCCATCCAACCATCTCATCCTCTGTCGTCCCCTTCTCCTCTTGCCCTCAATCTTTCCCAGCATCAGGGTCTTTTCAAATGAGTCAGCTCTTCGCATCAGGTGGCCAAAGTATTGGAGTTTCAGCTTCAACATCAGAATTACTATTTTCTTTCTAATAACTTTGCCGAGAGTAATTAAATTGTGCTTGCCTTTTTCTCACCCTACAACTTACCTTTTTCTATGCCTTGATAAATTGTCATACTTATTTTGAAGTTTGGATTGGCTTCCAACATTTTATCTTTTGCATTTTCAGTGTTGTAAATAATTTCCAAGAGTTTCTTCAACGTGAAGTTTTACATCAGTCTCACTTCCTCTCAACATCTTCATCCTTTTGTCATGATCAGTGGCTGTAACTAATCTATGAAATCTGGGTGCATATTTCACAGCACTGAGCACCAGCTAGCTCAGTGTGAATCAGTTCTTGTAGCTGTCTAAAATGATGGAACCAGTCTTTACTGGCAGAAAAGTTTGCTTTTCTGTCTCTTTGTAACTACAGTTTCCTTTTCCACGTTCCATCCCTGGGTTGGGAAGATCCTCTGGAGAAGGAAATGGCAGCCTGGAAGATCCCATGGATGGCGGAGACTGGTAGGCTACAGGCCATGGGGTGGCAGAGTTGGACACAACTGAGCGACTTCACTCACTTTCACTTTTAACATAGTAACTAATTTTGACATTTTGACCTGAATGCTAGTCAAACTGACTGAGATTTTTATTATTATTATTACAGTTGATACTTGCCCTGTACAGGTCCACTCACACAGATTTTCTCATTAAATACGTCCTACATTCCATGCCTCCTGCGGTTGGCTGAATCTGCCGTCTATGGGGTCACATACAGTCGGACACGACTGAAGCGACTCAGCAGCAGCAGCAGCAGCAGCCCTCGTGGAACAGAAGGTACTATATCCAAAGTAGAAGACAGTCTTTCTCAAGCAAAAGTGGCTTTCTGTTCCAAAAGCAACTCAAACTGAAAGATGTCCACACAACTTTACCTCATTTTTCCTGCTTCCTGGACTTTCTCCCCACGGTTCCTCCGTCCAGGCAGGCTTAGGTCTCATCCTGTCTTGACTTTGCTGTTTGCTAACACCAAAACTTGACTTTCAGGTTTCCTAACCAATGTCACTTCTAGCATCATCACTTCTTTGCTGCACTTTCACCTTTTTTGGCCAGTTTCCTCTTTCGGCTGTCCATTTTTGTGAAACATCACACGGGTTCATCGCTGGGAGGCCAGCAGGTAACAGGACTCCACGCCCTGCTGCCTTGTGACCTGAAGCGCTGAAGAAGAGCAGTGCAGGGGTCAGGACTGAGAGAGCTCGACCGAAGGCTCATGACGCTCATCCACTGTTTACATAACGACTTGGGGACTGCAGAGCTGGATGAGGAATTTGTACTTCATGCAGCTCCTCACGGGTAATCCACTGTGGTCACTGAGATACAAAGCATGCTGTTCGGAGACTGGCGTAACTACAGTGCAGTAAAAAACTTGTGCAAAGTGAGAACTGCCACACTGGGTGATTATCTCTGTGGATATTGAAGTCGAAAAGAGCAATGGCAGGAGTTGAATGGAGAGGAAGCTTGTGATCCAGCAGCTCAGGTTTTCAAGTAATGAGAAGGCACAGCCCAGGGGACTTGCGGGCAACAATCACACACAGAGATAACAAACTGTGTATCCAGATGGCGTAGATGTGCAGGAGCTAGAGCTTTTCACGGTCAGGGGTTGCCTGCCCTACCTCCTGGCTCTGAGGCATGAGGTGTTAGGGATGAGAGAAACACCAGCTTTTACTTGAGAGGGTTGCAGTGAGACTCCTCCTCAGGGAGAAGTCAGGTCGCTGTTTTAAGGGAAGAAACTCAATGCATCTGGAGCAGAGGCTGGGACAATAGAGGAACCATGTAAATGAAGGTCAATAACCGGCTATAAAGTTTTGAGAAGCAGGGACTCGAATGAGTGGGTGTCCAGACTCCTGCAGTGACTAAAGGAAACAGGTACGTGACATTTGATGTGGTTGATCCTTACGGTTCCTAATGGCAGAGGGAAAGTGGCCAGAAGTTACGGTTTTGGATGTTTGGCATGCTGCTCTGGCGGCTTCAGTTACTTCACACTTCCATGGCTGGAGTGGGGAAGGAGCTTGGTGACCGCAGGGCAGAGGTTTTCTTGGTACAGACACAGCTCCGAGGAGGAGGCAAGGGAAGGAGTCTGGTGCGAGGGAGCAGGAATATATGCGCGCTCTCAGGAGCACACAAAGAAGCATGTCTAACGCAGGTGGGTTAGAAGTGAGACGGGGGTCGGCAGTGTTGCTAGGATTAGAGGTGTTTATAATGAACCTGGAATCCACTAAAGCTTGAGAAATGGAGAATTTTACATTCTGGAGAATCTAGAACCTAAGAGTTTGTATTCACTCCAAGAATGACTGAGGGCTTCTGAGGCAGGGAGTGACATAACCAAAGTTATGCTTGCAACATGGTTACATCTTCAGTCTTACAGGTGAAGATGAGACTGGTGGCAAGGAAAGGTCATTGGATCTTCTCCCTGGTTCACCCTTAGAAGCATTTGCCATAATTTACAGAGCTATACTTATTTAATGCTAGCATCCCGGTACAATAAACACTCAGGGGAGGCAAGGGCCCTGTCCATTTTGTTCACTGCTCACACTATGCATTTCACCCAGCGCCTGGCACATGGCAGACGAGTGGCATGTTGAACTAAACAATTGCCACGTGAATGAATAACAGAAAGGGACCACGGGAATGTGAGAGAAGAGAGATGTCATGGTGGGGGAAAGAAGGATGATGTGAGTCACTTCAGAGAAACAGAGCCCATAGAAGTTCACAACTAAGCATGAATGGGGTTGGGAGAAGGGCGAGAGGAAGCAGTTGAAGGCCATCTGAACTGTCAGACCAAATGGTGACAGGGAGCACCTCAAGATTGGCAGCCTCCAGGGTCACACTACGTGCTGGGCGTAAGAGTCTGACTGTATATTACCTCACTCAATTCACAAACTAACCCTCGGAGGAAGGTATAATTCTCACTTTACGAAATCACATTTATAAGCAATCAGCTCAATACCAGGAAGCGTATGTTCCCGGATAAAGTCACCAGGAAAGAACACTGATTAACATGAGCTCCTTTTTAGGTTTGTTATTACTGATTCTCTGTGGCCAAAGTTCGTGAACAATGACCCTGTTTTAAAGATTCTTTGGGCTACAACTATCACATCTCTGCTGTGTAGTGTGGAACTGCCAGTACTGGATTATCCAACAGATTATAACACACAAGTGAAAAGAAAACTCTCATCTTTCTGTTTTCCTGTTTACAGATTATTCAACTAATCTGTACTTTTCAGTTCAGTTCAGTTCAGTTCAGTTCACTCGCTCAGTCGTGTCCGACTCTTTGCGACCCCATGAATCGCAGCACACCAGGCCTCCCTGTCCATCACCAACTCCCGGAGTTCACTCAGACTCATGTCCATCGAGTCAGTGATGCCATCCAGCCATCTCATCCTCTGTCGTCCCCTTCTCCTCCTGCCCCCAATCCCTCCCAGCATCAGAGTCTTTTCCAATGAGTCAGCTCTTCGCTTTGAGGTGGTCAAAGTACTGCAGTTTCAGCTTTAGCATCATTCCTTCCAAAGAAATACCAGGGCTGATGTCCTTCAGAATGGACTGCTTGGATCTCCTTGCAGTCCAAGGGACTCTCAAGAGTCTTCTCCAACACCACAGTTCAAAAGCATCAATTCTTCGGCACTCAGCCTTCTTCACAGTCCAACTCTCACATCCATATGTGACCACAGGAAAAACCATAGCCTTGACTAGATGGACCTTTGTTGGCAAAGTAGCATCTCTGCTTTTGAATATGCTGTCTAGGTTGGTTATAACTTTCCTTCCAAGGAGTAGGCATCTTTTAATTTCATGGCTGCAATCACCATCTGCAGTGATTTTGGAGCCCCAAAAAATAAAGTCTGACACTTTTACTGTCCATTGAATTTGACATGGATTTCCAAGTTCTGGTTATAACTGTGGAAATAGAATGAATTATCACAGACATTACCGGCTGCCTCCCCCAAGCCCACCCCCTGCTTCTTTCCAGAGGAGCTCCCACCGATAGTTGTACCCACTCTCCACACGGCCATGTGCTTCAGGGAAGGTGAGCTCCAGCCGCACCCCAGAGAGTGGGTCATAACTGAGCCATGGGAACACGATTAAATTCTATCAAGGTAAACAACTGTGCGTAGATGTCCAAGGGGAGAGTAGGAAGACAAAAAGAACCTGGATCCTTGATCAAAGGCCTGGGAAATACAATTTTGCTCTTTTTAAAGATGATTGTGTTACATTTTTTGGTTCTTGCAACTAAAAAGAGCCTGATGAATAGACTAACAAATAGACTGCACACTTGCGAGTGTTTTGATTGGAGGGAGAGGTAGTAGTTAGGGAAGTATGAAACATCTCAACGTCTTTCTTTCAAACTGGGTAGGTTCTTTCAAAACAATGCATGCAATATATTAAGATAGCATACAAAATACATCTTCCTCTGGAAGTTCTCCGAAATCTATCATAACATCACTTACTTTGACATTGTACGAGGTTGTGTCCTAATTTCCCACAGCAAATTCCAATTTTCTCAAATCTAACGAGAATGAAGGCAGGAGGACAAGGGGACAGTAGAGGATGTGATAGTGGGTGGCATGACCGACTCACTGGATACGAGTCTGAGCAAACTCCAGGAGACGGTGAAGAGACAGGAGGCCTGGCATACGCAGCCCATGGGGTCGCAAAGAGTCAGACACGATTGAGTGACTGAACAACAACAAAACAAGAGTGATAATTTCTCCATAATCCACTATAAACATTCGTATATATGAAAAAGGAATATGCATATACTTCTTATACTTTGGGGTTGCTGCTGCTGCTGCTAAGTCGCATCAGTCATGTCTGACTCTGTGTGACCCCATAGACAGCAGCCCACCAGGCTCCCCAAGTCCCTGGGATTTTCCAGGCAAGAACACTGGAGTGGGTTGCCATTTCCTTCTCCAGTGCATGAAAGTGAAAAGTGAAAGTGAAGTCTCTCAGTTGTGTCTGACTCTTAGCGACCCCATGGACTGCAGCCCACCAGGCTCCTCCGTCCGTGGGATTTTCCAGGCAAGAGTACTGGAGTGGGGTGCCATTGCCTTCTCCACTTTGAGGTAATACAATGTTAATAAATATGATAACTAGTAAGTATAAAGGTAAAAATCCAGCTTTTACTTGTTTGTTGTTAAAAGAATACAATTAAGAAGCTTCAATTGGAGATACAAGAATATAGTTAATCAAAACTACCACGAAGTTCACAAGTCTATAAATTTTCATGTATTTTAGGAAAGTTTAGAAGTAAACACTCTTTGGTCCATGGAACAAGCTATTCACAGTAGAGAGCGAATACTAAGACCAACACCACGTAAGTTTCCGTCTCATGCTTCGCGGAAACCCAGCTGTCCCACGCCACATCCCAGATCCATCTGCTGGCAATCTAGGACAGAAATGTTCAGAAGGCCCATTTCAGATCAAACATGTTAAAAAGTGATTCTTTAATCTATACAAGTTTGGTTTCTTCAGAAGTTGCATCACTCACTATCTTAGGAAGTTTTATTTTAAAAGTAGTTTGTCCAATTTTCCCTTTGCTGATAAGACTTAATAGTGATGCTTCCTGGGCCCATCTTCTCTTTATTGGAGAGGGTAAATTGTCTAACACAGAGAGACCACCTTAGCAGTGTGTGTCCCGGGGCAGAAGAGGAGGCGCTCTGTGACTCAAGTCTAGGGGTTCTGCGTGCAGTACCATGCTGTCACACTCCATAGTCAGGCATTATCCTTTCTACCGCAGATCTTCAACCAAAAGTTTGTTAGGGTCTTGTCTTGAAATGAAGAAATGGTACTGATCCTATAAGCAGGCTGTTAGAGAAATCCTAACTCCTTTGCTTCATGTACGAAGCCACACAAAATCTGATTTTTCTGTGGTGAGCTTCTCCCCTCAGGAGGTTGAGTCTGCTTTTCCACCCCATGAATATGAACTGACCTTGGGACTTGCCCTGAGCAAAATAATGCGATGCTGTGCAGCTTCCAAGAGAGGCCTTAGGAAGTCTTCTGCTCTCACCTCTGGAATGCTGTGAGGAGCCCTGTGTAAGGACACTATTCCTCCTCTGGAGGACGATGGCTTCTGTGCAGGGGAACCAACGGTCACGACTGTGAGCAAGGCTGTCTGGGACCTCTGGGCCAGCTGCATCACCAGATGGCTGAAACTGCACCACTTTCCTCTGGTGAGGCCAGAAGAAAGTCCACCCAGCCCATCCAGACTGAGCTGATCCACAGGACGATAAGGAAGCACGTGACTGGTGTCACAAGCTGCTCACTTCTGGGGTGGGGCTGCCTAAATACACCCCAGTCTCTCTGGTTATCAGTCAAGTCCGTGTTGTCTTTGCACTCCATGTTTTCTCTGCTGGGACTTGCTGCCTGATCTTTAGCACAGCTGGTTCCTTCTTGTTGTTTAGGCATCAGAGGATGACCTCCCCTTCTCCAGACCACCCCAAGGGGCCACCTGTCCACCTGGAAGCTCCCCATTCCCTAAGTGTGCAGGTGGATGCGGTAGAATTCTCTCCTCCCTGGGAGCCTGGTGACTGTCCTGTGGGCAGCAGCCTTCCCTGGGCCAAGTCCTCCCACCATGCTCCCACGTGGAGGTACTTACATTGATTGCCTGACCTGTCTTTTGAATAAATAATACTTTTATAATGAACTTATAACGGTGGTATCCAAATTCTTTGACTGATGACAATATGCGGTCTGCTAATTCAAGTGACAAATGAGAAAAGACTTTGTCGTCATATTTGACATCTTGAAGACTTTCCTTTAAAAAAATTAAGAAAGATATTTTAATTTTCAAATTTTAAATAAAAATTGAAGTAGAAAATGTGTCTAATTAATATACGCAGCTTTTGGAAACATACACATATCTCTAACCAAATGATATTAAATGATTGATATGCTTACCAATTTATTTCAATAACAATTTTGAAAAAAATTTGATTTGGTTTTAAAATTATGTTCAATTGCTCTTCATTAGCCATCCTTAGGAGAAGGCAATGGCACCCCACTCCAGTACTCTTGCCTGGAAAATCCCATGGATGGAGGAGCCTGGTGGGCTGCAGTCCATGGGGTCGCTAAGAGTCAGACACAACTGAGAGACTTCACTTTCACTTTCATGCATTGGAGAAGGAAATGGCAATCCACTCCAGTGTTCTTGCCTGGAGAATCCCAGGGACTGGGGAGCCTGGTGGGCTGCTGTCTGTGGGGTCGCACAGAGTCCGACACGACTGACGCGACTTAGCAGCAGCAGCAGCAATCCTTAAGTTTTCCTTTACTAGGTTACTCTGCCAAACATTTACTAGGGAGACACAAGGTGTTTTTTTGCCACTGGGCCTGTGGAATCTTAGCTCCCTTACCAGGAGCTGAACTCACACCCCCTGCACTGGGAGCATGGAGTCTTAACCACTGGACCTCCACGGAAGTCCCTATCCCTGTCTTCTTGTCTCCCTCAGTTAAAGGCCACTTCTTTCTAATCCTGTCCCTATGGCTACTCACTCTACTGCTTTTTTCTGTGACCTCCAGATGAGTAATATGGAAGTCAAAGACTGCTCATCATGTTTGTCAGTAAATTAATATATAGCTGGGAGTGGGGAGAAGATGTGGGCCATGAAGCACTGCATTTTTCTACAAACCACAAGCAGACTTGGACCAGCTGGTGAGCAGGTGGCACCTGCCTTTGATTAACTGACTGAGACCAATGACAAACTAACCAATGTTCTAGGTTCTAACGATAAATGGATGCCTACCTGCTAATTTTACAGGCAAATAAAACCAAATAAATTACCCATTTTTTGGTTGTGCTTCCCTTCTAGAAGGCTTTTGGATCTGAACTGGGTCTAGAAGCATTTAGTTCCCTCAGGCATTTAGCTCAATCTTTTGGACACTTAGCAACATCCATTCTCTTCTCAGTTTGCCTAAGAGGTCCCAGGCTTTCTCTATTAATACATACATGTTCCATTTTAACAATTAATGAATAGTTGCTATAGGAAGATACCTACAAGCTCCAGCAGTGTATATTATTTCTGTGTCTAGAATGGTGATAATGTCCCCTAAACACAAAAGAAAATCCCTAGCCTCTTTGTGACCACAGCCTTCCCCCTACATATCCAATAAGCTGTTCCAAGCCCCTTCTGCTCAATGCAGTTCCGTAAATGATCACATGTAAGCACAGCATGAAACTCTGCTATACCAAATAAACTTGAACGCAGTCAGTGCTGTTGGGCCAAGTGAGAGACACACCAAAATGCCTGCTGTTAGGCCACAGGGTTAATGATTATTTTACTGTATTGAGTTGAATTTATTTCCAAGTTATGAGCCATAATATAGTTTCTGAATATTATCTGGTTATTATTACTTCAGTTTAGAAATGTATCTATGTCTATGGTGGTAGAGGGGGGTGGGGGAAATGGGTTTCCTAAATATTCTTCTGTATTAACATATTCATTTAAGAATTAATTCTGATACAGTTAAGGGGATGTAAATCAAGGAAATGGCAACCCACTGCAGTATTCTTGCCTGGAGAATCCCACAGAGGAGCCTGGCGAGCTATAGTCCATGGGGTTGCAAACAGCTGGACATGACTAAGCAACTAAGCACATGAGCACATGTTATATTATATACACAAAAGAAGTTAAATGCACGCCTTCTTCCCAACAGCTAGCTTACATCAGTTGTTACTAAGGGAATGCATTTGCACATTTGAGGCGGGGGAGGTAATGTTAAACAAGGAGTACCCTTGGAGGGGGGTTAGGCAGGGTAGAATCCCACAGTGGGAACCTGGTCGTCAGAAATCTCCTGGGTGCCTGATGCCCAAAGGTGAAAAGGGGATTCAAAAAGGTGGCCCCTTAAACAAACATTCTGAAATTTGAAAGTTTTTAATTTGGCCCTTTATTAGGAAAGATGGTGAAGGGGATTCTTTCCATCTGAACAATGTAGCCTTCAGACACAAATGCTAGTATAATTAATATTGGTATTACAGTATCAACTGTAAAATTGAAGAAGCTTTGTTGGACTAGCCTGAAAACATGTGTCTGAGTTTCAAACAACTGTCTTAAATGAACTTCAGATTCCACCTTGTTTAATGAAGAAGAAAATCCACACAAAAGTTGGGGATTTCCTATTCTTAGGATGTTTAGTGTAGTCATGAATCAGTTTTTCGCACATATTCAATATGGGTTTTATTTTTCACTCATTCCTTCAAATATGGGAGAAACATGGAACCTGAAAGATAAATAATTTATGGATAATCACAATGGTGTGATCACTCCCCTAGAGCCAGACATCCTGGAATGTGAAGTCAAGTGGGCCCTAGGAAGCATCACTATGAACAAAGCTAGTGGAGGCGATGGAATTCCAGTTGAGCTATTTCAAATCCTGAAAGATGATGCTGTTCAAGTGCTGCACTCAATATGCCAGCAAATCTGGAAAACTCAGCAGTGGCCACAGGACTGGAAAAGGTCAGTTTTCATTCCAATCCCAAAGAAGGGCAATGCCAAAGAATGCTCAAACTACCACACAATTGCACTCATCTCACACCTAGTAAAGTAATGCTCAAAATTCTCCAAGCCAGGCTTCAGCAATACATGAACCATGAACTTCCAGATGTTCAAGCTGGATTTAGAAAAGGCAGAGGAACCAGAGATCAAATTGCCAACATCCGCTGGATCATGGAAAAAGCAAGAGAGTTCCATAAAAACATCTATTTCTGCTTTGTTGATTATGCCAAAGCCTTTGACTGTGTGGATCACAATAAACTGTGGAAAATTCTGAAAGAGATGGGAATACCAGACCACCTGAGCTGCCTCTTGAGAAACCTGTATACAGGTCAGGAAGCAACAGTTAGAACTGGACATGGAACAACAGACTGGTTCCAAATAGGAAAAGGAGTACGTCAAGGCTGTATATTGTCACCCTGCTTATTTAACTTATATGCAGAGTACATCATGAGAAACGCTGGGCTGGAAGAAGCACAAGCTAGAATCAAGAAATATCAATAACCTCAGATATGCAGATGACACCACCCTTATGGCAGAAAGTGAAGAGGAACTAAAAAGCCTCTCGATGAAAGTGAAAGAGGAGACTGAAAAAGTTGGCTTAAAGCTCAACATTCAGAAAACAAAGATCATGGCATCTGGTCCCATCACTTCATGGGAAATAGATGGGGAAACAGTGGAGACAGTGTCAGACTTTATTTTTGGGGGCTCCAAAATCACTGCAGATGGTGATTGCAGCCATGAAATTAAAATATGCTTACTCCTTGGAAGGAAAGTTATGACCAACCTAGATAGCATATTCAAAAGCAGAGACATTACTTTGCCAACAAAGGTCCATCTAGTCAAGGCTATGGTTTTTCCAGTGGTCATGTATGGATGTGAAAGTTGGACTGTGAAGAAAGCTGAGCCCCGAAGAATTGATGCTTTTGAACTGTGGTGTTGGAGAAGACTCTTGAGAGTCCCTTGGACTGCAAGGAGATCCAACCAGTCTATTCTAAAGGAGATCAGTCCTGGGTGTTCTTTAGAAGGACTGATGCTAAAGCTGAAACTCCAATACTTTGGCCCCCTATGCGAAGAGTTGACTCATTGGAAAAGACTCTGATGCTGGGAGGGATTGGGGGCAGGAGGAGAAGGGGATGACAGAGGATGAGATGGCTTGATGGCATCACCAACTCAATGGACCTAAGTTTGGGTGAACTCTGGGAGCTGGTGATGGACAGGGAGGCCTGGAGTGCTGTGATTCATGGGGTCACCAAGAGTCAGAGACAACTGAGCAACTGAACTGAACTGAACTGTTGGATCATTGAAAAACCAAGAGAATTCCAGAAAAACATCTGCTTCTGCTTCATTGATTATCCTAAAGCCTTTGACTGCGTGGATCACAACAAACTGCAGAAAATTCTTCAAGAGATGGGAATACCAGACCACCCAACCTGCCTCCTGAGAAATCTGTATGCAGGTCAAGAAGCAACAGTTAGAATTGGACATGGAACAACAGACTGGTTCCAAATTGGGAAAAGAGTAAGTCAAGGCTGTATATTGTCACCCTGCTTATTTAACTTCTATGCAGAGTACATCATGATTCATGGGGTCGAAAAGAGTCAGACACGACTGAGCAACTGAACTGTTAAATGAAATACCAAAAGAAATTCTTTTTGATTTAGCTTTAATCATAGCATGAACATGAAGATTATTCAGTATGACTACAAAGTACTTTCAGAGACAAATGCTACAAAAAAAAATCAGTCAGAGTAACTATACTGCCATAAATCTTAACATGGTTTGTCACATCCCCAAAATTAAGATATTGCTATCATATATACCTATCAACCTACCTTTAGTATCTGCTGGACTTTTGTTTCTACCGAATGAGCCTGGAATTTTTTCAATGGCTCCATTCTATATGAATTAGCAAACTTTAGTTTTGCCAGGGCACTCTTCCATTCTTTACCTAGATCAGCAATTGAGTCATCAAATGGAGGCTCTACATACTGAACATCATGAATTGATTCTCTCAGTCTTTCTCTTAAAATTTGTGCATACTGAAAGGAGAAGGAGAGAGACAGAGAAAGATGATTTTTTAAATTCCATAATGAAATTTCAGTTTTAAGGACCCGGGGGCAGTGGGACAGGGCTGACACAAAGCTTGGAAATCCATTACAACAGACATCTATGATTATGTGGTTGCGAAATCCTAGAGTCAAGCCTGGCTATCAACTTGAACAAGGAGAAAAAATATACAGGTGTCATCTATCTATCTATAAACACAAAAACACACAAACACAAATTTGAATGCATAGGTTTAGAACATCCATGGAAGATGCGGAAGAACTAGAAACAAGAGCGGCCTTTGAGAGGGCAACTGAGTGGCTGAAAGACAGTTACGTAAGGAAAACCTTTCAGGCTCCCTGCTCTGGCACTGGGGCTTCCCTGGTGGCTCAGCGGGTAAAGTGTCTGCCTACAATGTGGGAGACCCGGGCTCAATTCCTGGGCTGGGAAGATCCCCTGGAGAAGGAAATGGCAACCCACTCCAATACCCTTGCTGGGAAAATCCCATGGACAGAGAAGCCTGGTAGGCTACAGTCCATGGGGTCCCAAAGAGTCGGACACAACTGAGCAACTTCACTTTCACTTTTCTCTCTGACATTATGAAAATATTATCCTTTATTGCCTTCTTATAATTTTAATTATTTTATCTTTGAATAAATAATACATTTGTTTACTCTTAAGTTTTAATTGAAAAGACAACAAAAGTGGTATATTTGGTATATATGTCATTCCATGCTTTTGACATTCAACATTTATTTGATAACATTCAACCTGCCTTAAAGAACTATTTATTTAGTGGCTATTATGGTTAAGTACGGAGAACGCAATGGCACCCCACTCCAGTACTCTTGCCTGGAGAATCCCATGGACGGGGGATCCTGGTGGGCTGCAGTCCATGGGGTCGCACAGAGTCGGACACGACTGAAGCGACTTAGCAGTAGCAGCAGCGTGATTAAGTATGGGGTTCCCAGGTGCACTAATGGTAAAGAACCTGCATGCCGATGCAGGAGATGTAAGAAACATGGGTTCCATCCCTGGGATGGGAAGATCTCCTGGAGAAGATCTACTGGAATGGCTACCAACTCCAATATTCTTGCCTGGGAAATCCCATGGACAGAGGAGTCTGGTGGGCTCCAGTCCATGGGGTCACAAAGAATTGGACACGACTGAGCAATTAACACTTTTACCTCAGTTAGGAATGGGAGCTTCCCAGGTGGCGCTAGTGGTAAAGAACCTGCCTGCAGATGCAGGAAACATGAGATGTGGGTTCAATCCCTGGGTTGGGAAGAGTCAGACATAACTGAAGTGACTTAGCATGCACACACAGTTAAGTACTCTATGCTCTGAAGTTACAGTGGTGAACTTCATTATAACAACCAGAATTGTTTTACTTGTATTAACTCATAATAAAAGTCTGCATCCATGGAGTTATCCTTCTAGTGGAAAAGGAAGTGAAGTCATTCAGTCATGTCTGACTCTTTGCAACACCATGGACTGTAGCCTGCCAGGATCCTCTGTCCTTGAGATTTTCCAGGAAAGAATACTGGACTGGGTTGCTATTTCCTTCTCCAAAATAGTGGTAATTGCTACACAAATAAAATAATATGACTTGATAGAAACTCACCATGAGGGTTTAATTTGGACTGAATAATTGGAGAAGTCTCTTCTGAAATAAAGTTTGGGCTGATGTCTAATAGGAACGGGAAATAGGCAGGACAAAGTACTTAACATTTTCTGAGAATAAACATGTGTTTGGCATGTATGAATTATTTAGAGTGGGGAAAATAGTAGTAATAGAATAAGGTTTAAAAGGCATCATGTAGGACTAAGTAGAATATGAAAGGGAAGTTGAAACTTACTCCCAGAACAATGAGGAACCACTGAAGGATTTGAACAGGCGAATGGAATTTATTCCAGGGATGCCTGTTTATTCCAGGAATGCAAGGATGGCTCAGATAACCTCGATGATGTGATAACTCACCTGGAGCCAGACATCCTGGAGTGCAAAGTGGGCCTTAGGATGCATGACTATGAACAAAGCTAGTGGAGGTGATGGAATTCCAGCTGAACTATTTCAAAACCTAAAAGATAATGCTGTTCGAGTGCTGCATTCAAAATACCAGCACTTTTGGAAAACTCAGCAGTGGCCACAGAACTGGAAAAGGTCAAAAAGGCAATGCCAAAGAATGTTCAAACTACTGCACAACTGCACTCATCTCACACACTAGCAAAGTAACACTCAAAATTCTCCAAGCTAGGCTTCAACAGTATGTGAACCAAGAACTTCCAGATGTTCAAGCTGGATTTAGAAAAGGCAGAGGAACCAGAGATCAAATTGCCAACATCCTCTGGATCACTGAGAAAGCAAGAGAATTCCAGAAAACATCTTCTTCACTGACTATGCTAAAGCCTTCGAATGTGTGAATCACAACAAACTAGAACATTTTCGACATACCAGACCACCTTACCTGCCTCCTAAGAAATTTGTATGCAGGTCAAGAAGCAATAGTTAGAACTGGACACAGAACAACAGACTGGCTCAAAACTAGGAAAGCAGTATGTTAAGGCTGCACATCATCACCCTGCTTATTTAACTTACATGCAGAGCACATCATGCAAAATACTGGGCTGCATGAAATACAGGCTGGAATCAACACTGCTGGGAGAAACAGCAATAACCTCAGATATGCAGACGACACCACCCTTACGGCAGAAAGCTAAGAGGAACTAAAGAGCCTCTTGATTAAAGTGAAAGAGGAGAGTGAAAAGCTGGCTTAAAACTCAACATTGAAACAACTAAGATCATGGCACTCAGTCTCATCAGATCAGATCAGATCAGATCAGTCGCTCAGTCGTGTCGGACTCTTTGCGACCCCATGAATTGCAGCACACCAGGCCTCCCTGTCCATCACCAACTCCTGGAGTTCACTGAGACTCACGTCCATCGAGTCAGTGATGCCATCCAGCCATTTCATCCTCTGTTGTCCCCTTCTCCTCCTGCCCCCAATCCCTCCCAGCATCAGAGTCTTTTCCAATGAGTCAACTCTTCGCATGAGTGTTGGAAGCATAGTGCAAAATAGCCATAAAAGGAGAAAGTCCTTGGAAAAATGGCGAAGGCCAGAAATACCCGGCCTTGCACTGCAGACAGAAAAACATCTCCTGCCTTTGGTTATGCTCGGCGCCAAGAGTTAATAGGGATGTTACTTGTGAAAGCGGGTTGTGGGATAAGCCCATGAGTCATTTAGAGCACGCTGTCCTTGAAATGTTTTTACTGATTATGTGTTAACTCCGTATGCACTCTGCTGACCGTATACTTTAAGCTCTTTGTTCCTGCTTCTATAAAAAAGCTTGACTGCAGAAATAAACTTGCCTGTCCTTGCCAGAGACTGTCCAAGTGTCCTTCTTTCAGGTTCATCTTCTTTCAGCTTCCAAGTCCCGGGGAGAAAAATCCCCAACAATGAGGTGGCCAAAGTACTGGAGTTTCAGCTTTAGCATCATTCCTTCCAAAGAAATCCCAGGGCTGATCTCCTTCAGAATGGACTGGTTAGATCTCCTTGCAGTCCAAGGGACTCTCAAGAGTCTTCTTCAACACCACAGTTCAAAAGCCATCAATTCTTCGGCGCTCAGCCTTCTTCACAGTCCAACTCTCACATCCATACATGACCACAGGAAAAACCATAGCCTTGACTAGACGGACCTTTGTTGGCAAAGTAATGTCTCTGCTTTTGAACATGCTATCTAGGTTGGTCATAACTTTCCTTCCAAGGAGTAAGCGTCTTTTAATTTCATGGCTGCAGTCACCATCTGCAGTGATTTGGGAGCCCAAAAAAATAAAGTCTGACACTGTCTGCACTGTTTCCCCATCTATTTCCCATGAAGTGATGGGACCAGATGCCATGATCTTCATTTTCTGAATGTTGAGCTTTAAGCCAACTTTTTCACTCTCCTCTTTCACTTTCATCAAGAGGCTTTTGAGTTCCTCTTCATTTTCTCCCATAAGGGTGGTGTCATCTGCATATCTGAGGTTATTGATATTTCTCCCAGCAATCTTGATTCCAGCTTGTGTTTCTTCCAGTCCAGTGTTTCTCATGAAGTACTCTGCATATAAGTTAAATAAACAGGGTGACAATATACAGCCTTGACGTACTCCTTTTCCTATTTGGAACCAGTCTGTTGTTCCATGTCCAGTTCTAACTGTTGCCTCCTGACCTGCATACAAATTTCTCAAGAGGCAGGTCACGTGGTCTGGTATGCCCATTTCTTTCAGAATTTTCCAGTTTATTGTGATCCACACAAAGGCTTTGGCATAGTCAATAAAGCAGAAATAGATGTTTTTCTGGAACTCTCTTGCTTTTTCCATGATCCAGCGGATGCTGGCAATTTGATCTCTGGTTCCTCTGCCTTTTCTAAAACCAGCTTGAACATCAGGAAGTTCACGGTTCATGTATTGCTAAAGCCTGGCTTGGAGAATTTTGAGCATTACTTTACTAGCGTGTGAGATGAGTGCAATTGTGTGGTAGTTTGAGCATTCTTTGGCATTGCCTTTCTTTGGGATTGGAATGAAAACTGACCTTTTCCGGTCCTGTGGCCACTGCTGAGTTTTCCAAATTTGCTGGCAAATTGAGTGCAGCACTTTCACAACATCATCTTTCAGGATTTGGAATAGCTCAACTGGAATTCTATCCCCTCCACTAGCTTTGTTTGTAGTGATGCTTTTCACAGCAAATAGATAGGGAAACAATGGAAACAGTGACAGACTTTATTTTCGTGGGCTCCAAAATCACTGCAGATGGTGACTGCAGCCATGAAATTAAAAGATGCTTGCTCCTTGCAAGAAAACAAACCTAGATATCATATTAAAAAGCAAAGACATTACTTTGCCAACAAAGGTCCCTCTAGTCAAAGCTATGGTTTTCCCAGTAGTCATGTATGGATGTGAGAACTGGACCATAAAGAAAGCTGAGCAGTGAAGAATTGATGCTTTTAAACTGTGGTGTTGAAGAAGACTTGAGTCCCTTGGACTGCAAGGAGTTCAAATCAGTCAATCCTAAAGAAAATCAGTCCTGAATATTCTTTAGAACTGATGCTGAAGCTAAAGGTCTAATCAAAAGACACTTACTCCTTGAAACTAAAGTTATGACCAACCTAGATTGCATATTTTTTTTAAACTTATTTAATTGGAGGCTAATTACAATATTGTATTGGTTTTGCCATACATCAACATGAATCCGCCATGGGTGTAAACGTGTTCCCAATCCTGCACCCCCCTCCCTCCCCCCTCCCTTGATAGCATATGAAAAAGCAGAGACATTACTTTGTCAACAAAGGTCTGTCTAATCAAGGCTATGGTTTTTCCAGTGGTCATGTATGGATGTGAGAGTTGGACTATAGAGAGAGCTGAGCACTGAAGAACTGATGCTTTTGAACTGTGGTGTTGGAGAAGACTCTTGAGAATCCCTTGGACTGCAAGGAGATGAAACCAGTCCATTCTGAAGGAGATCAGCCCTGGCATTTCTTTGGAAGGAATGATGCTAAAGCTGAAACTCCAGTACTTTGGCCACCTCATGTGAAGAGTTGACTCACTGGAAAAGACTCTGATGCTGGGAGGGATTGGGGGCAGAAGAAGGGGACGATGGAGGATGAGATGGCTGGATGGCATCACTGACTCGATGGACCTGAGTCTGAGTGAACTCTGGGAGTTGGTGATGGACAGGGAGGCCTGGTGTGCTGCGATTCATGGGGTCGCAAAGAGTTGGACAGGACTGAGCGACTGAACTGAACTGAAAGCTCTAATATTTTGGCCACCTGAGGCAAAGAACTCACTCACTGGGAAAGAACGTGATGCTGGGAAAGATTGAAGGCAGGAGAAGGGGATGACAGAGGATGAGACGGTTGGTTGTCCAACTTGATGGACATGTGAGCAAGCTCCAGGAGTTGGTGATGGACAAGAAGCCTGGAGTGCTGCAGTCCATGGAGTTGTAAGAGTCGGACAGGACTGAGCAACTGAACTGACTGAAGGATGGCTCAACATCTGCAAAGTAAGCAATATGATACAGAAAAAGCTTTGACAAAAATTAGTGCCCATTTCTGATTAAAGGAAAAAACTCTCAACAAAGTGGTTATATAGGGAATGTACCTCAGCATAATAAAGGCTCTATCTCTACATCAAAGGCCCATAGCTAACAGCATACTCATAAAAATACTCCTATATTATTTTTTTTAAGTACTGTTGAATTCAGTTTGCAAGTATTTTATTGGGGATTTTTCTATCTATGTTCATCAGGAACACTGGCCCGTAATTTTCTTATTGTAAACTTGGCTGGCTGTGTATTAGGGTAATGCTGGCCTTGAAAATTAGTTTGCAAGTATTCCTTTCTCTATTTTTTGGAAGAGTTTGATAAGGACTGGCATTAATTCTTTTACTATTCCACAGACCCCACCAGTGAGGCCATCTGGTCCTAGTGTTTTGTTTTAGGGAGGGTTTTGATTACTGATTCCATCTCCTCACTAGTAATCGATCTGTGAATTCAGATTTTCTCTTTCTTCATGATTCAGTCTTGGAAGGCTGTATGTTACTAGGAATTTATCCATTTCTTCTAGGTTGCCCAAATAATTGGCACAGTGATTTCTTATGATCTTTTGTATTTGTTATATCAATGTTAATTTGTTCTCTTTTAATTTCTAATTTTATTTACTTGAGTTTTCTCTGAAGTCTTGGTCAATTAGTCCCCTCTCCTCACAAAGGACTCCAAAGATAATAAAAGTTTTGCCTCAAATTTTTCCATAGATCACTGATGTCTAATTTTTTTTTTTTTTTGGTTTCCTACTGCCATCTCTAATTCACTAATACTGTTCTGCAGTGTCAAATCTGCTGTTGATTCCACTCAGTTTATTTTAATTAGATTTTCAAATGTATGTAGACAAGTGAGACTAATCAAGTTTTCAATTATCAGTAATTTAAGGTTTTGGAATTGTTGGTTGCCAAGCAACAGGAACTGATTCTTGTTGACCATGTACATAACTAATTGGAAAGACATGACGTAGCTCAGAGAATGGAAGAAAACGCTGAAGAACCAGGCACTTAAGGCACTTCAGTATGCCACTTCAATTTAATCTCGATCATTTTCCTGAATTATTCCAGGGAGAGTTCATCTAATCAGCCTAGTTTTGGTCTCATCGTAAGGATAAAGTTAAGGAGGGTGATTGACAGTCCCACCAAAACTCTATTTAATGGGGAATGAGTTCATTCTCCAAAGGAAAACTGAGATGCTACTATGAAAGAAAATAAATGGGCACAGGAGAGAGAAAATCAAAAGATACTTATAATGATTAAATTGTGTGTCCTAAGTTTTGTGCTCAGGATCATGACAGTAATCAGCTACCTAAAAGTTAGGAACGACAATTAGTAACTCATTGTCCTCAGGCACACTTAATGAGCATTTGTGAAGTCTGAGTCTCTTTCCATTTATCCCTCATTTCAAATTTCTGACCTGTAAAAGCTCAGACTTTAGAGACAACTATAATTAATCACATTCATTCTCAAATAAGAAATAACTGCCTTGTCCATGTCCCCCTTTCCCCAGATTCTGGCTTGTACACTGTTGGGGGCCAGTGTGAGGTACTCCGCCCATGGCAAAGGTCATGAGGAAGGAGGCTCGACATACGCAAAGGCAGGATCAAGCCTCAGGAGTCCCCCTGGAAATCCTTGAGCATCTACCCCCATAACCAGAGCCTGCCTACTTTACTACTTTGTGCTCTCACCTACACCTCTGACTTTACGGGGGGCTGTCTCCCACCACCTCTTTCGGAGGAGTTAACTTAGAGCTCCAGTTTATAATAATTCCTGGGCGTGATAGGAGTGTTTCAACCTACAAACTCCTCTGAAGGTTCTCTAGCCTGCCTGACGGGCTTGTCCGGCCACATGTGATTGCTCACAGCCTCCCAAACGTGAGAGGCACGAGATGCTTTAAACCTTCTAAAAACAGGTTCCTTAGAAAAGTTAGAAAACTATTAGTATAAGTATGATGGGCTGATTAAAAACTGTATTGGTGAAGGGTTTTTCATTTGTTGAGCCAATGTTTGTTGCTAAGTCTCCACATCCCCTGCCCTTACACACATTAATGAATATATAGAAGAAATAAGTATTAACCTTTGATATTAATCACGTTAGACCTTAGGCTAAGTAAATTCTTTCCTTAACTAAAACCCACTACACCCTCACCCTATAGGAATGTAACTTTATTTGGGTGGCGTCTGTTTTAAGAATAATCACCCTTGGAGAAAAAAGTGTTCTGGTTGACTGACCACTGTCACAAGGAGAGGGTCATAAATTGTCAGCAGGCCCCCCTGGCCAGAAGATGATGTAACACCCCTAAGACCTCTGTATACATTTGTATGAAGCACCTGACTTTAATAAAAGTCAGGACTGCTGTCCCCACGTGACTTTTGTATAACATCTCAGTGTATAAAAACAGACTCTGGAAAATAAAGAATTGGGATCAGTTTCTCGAAATACTGGTCTCCCCATGTCGTGCTCTCTCTCTCACTCTGGCTGAGTCTCCATCTGGAGCGAGGAACCCGCCATGCTTACTAATTATGCCTGGGCTTCTAAGATCTGACCGGGGAGGCCTCAGTGTCTCCTCTCCTTCGGGAGAGCGGAAGGACGCCTGTGGCCTACGTAAGTGGTGGAAACTTCTTGTCTTGAAGTTTTATTGGTCTCCCGCGTAAACCAAGCTACTCAGCCTCTTTTCTCCACTGAATTTTCCTACTGAGCTATCCTCATTCTATTACTCTTTATATCTTTGATGAATATTTAAATAGTCGCCTAAGCCGTCTCCCCTTCGAATACCCTGGATCAGCCGGGGCTGGACCCCGGGAGTACACCAAATGTACCTGTCTGTCGTCCCCTCCTTTTGGATTCAAACTTACTTTTCAAGACTTCAGATCTTTAGTAGACAGTAAGTTTATAAACGGCAGTTCAAAATAGAAATACTTTTCACTACTGTAGGTGACCTATGGTTACTCAGACTTATATACAGTATGGTTTCTGGGAGCATGAGTTTTAAGTCCAACACATTAAGCAGTCAGCCTTGCTGTGCTCTCAGTTCTGTGAACGTGCCCTTACTTTTTTCTCCTTTTGTTTCTCTTTCCTCTAAAACGGAGACAGCAAAGAGCAGTCATTAGAACCTGAAATGTTACCAAGACTTTTTTGGGGGTGGGGGTGTGGAGGGAATCAAGATCTTCAAAAATTCTCTCTCCTCCATCCTGTTGATTATGGGTCCCATTAAGTAGGTATTAAAAGAGTTACAGACAAGTGGACCAGAAGTCCCAGCTCTAATTACTACAATTCTGTACCCTTGAATAAATTATTTTCTCTCTTACAAGTCTCAATAAAATATGGAGTATTGACCACTAATGGTTTCCAGATCATGGTCACATAGAAATCTGGTGCTATATCCCCAATAAAACTGAATGACATTATCCATTAGTTTCAGACAGTAAGTTAATGTGCAGAATTACTTTCAATTTAACACTCTTTTTTATATTCTTCAAATACTGAGACTGCTGCTGTTAACAAAAACTCAAAACATCTCATTGTTCTGCTTGGTATATTCAAATATTCTTGTTTTAAGGCACACATACACTGGCTTCTGGTTAGTAAATCTGCCCTCTGGTTTGAGTAATGACATTAAACACACTAAAATTACGCATTTCTGGAAAAAGTTCCTCTCGGGAAACCTGAGCTGAGTAAATGTGAAGAGAACTGAAACAGCTGTTTCGGTCCACGCAGTGCTCCACGGTCTACACCACAAAGAAGGGCGAGTCCTGCAGCCCAGAGGGCGGCCCGTGCCCCGTCTTCGGACTCACTGCCTCCTTCTCGAACATGCTAGGCCTCCTCTCTTTGCGAGGCGTCACCGGCGGCTGCTGAGGGGCCGGCATGGAGGGCGCCTTCGCGCCCCGACCGCGCTTCTCCATCGCGCCGGCACTCCGAGCCGCCTTAACCTCCGCCCCAACGCCTCCGCCGCTTTCCGCGCGAGTGCCTGCCTCGCGCGTGCGTCGCGCCAGCCGGAAATGCGCCTCAGGGAGGGGGCGTGGCGTGCCCGCGTCATCCCTCGGCGTCGCGGCGGGAAGCCGGAAGTCATGGAGGTAGCGTCCGGGTAGCGGCGTTTCCAGAGCGCGTCTGAGTTCGTCCATCAGACTGCGACGCGGGAGGCACCGTCTTGACTGCAGCCGGTGCCGCGGCGGAGGAGGGCGGGTCGTGTCCGCCCGAGTGGGCGCCTGCTGGGCCCCACTTCCGCTCTCGTGCTCCCTGGTGTTGCCGACCCCGCGTTCGGTGGCTCAGGTCCTGGCTGAAGTCTGCGAGGACGTGCCGTGGGGACCGAGCCTGCGCCCTGCGCGCGAGGGGAAGCTCTGCAGCCGCCACCGCGAAGTCCAGGACCTGTTCCCACGACCGCGGGCGGGCACGCGCAGCGCGCCGTGGCTTTTAGGCTTTGTTCTGACTGGCCTTCGCCCCTAAAGGAAGTGTCCTCTAGGTGGTTCCTTAGCGATGTGGGAAGTATGTGTGGTGATCAGGCCTCTGGTTCACACTTGAAAATTAGAATTGTAGTTGATATCTTTAGGCCACTTTGATAACGTAAAACTAAATCAAAGGGTCTCATTAACTGGCTGCCTCAGTGGGGTTGCCTCACAATAAAGATTTTACTTTCCTCTCTCAGGGATTTCAGTGTCAATCGATTATCTGTGAGCAGTTTTTAGTACTAGCTGCTACTTGTTGAGTGCTGAGTACTGTGTCCCGGGTGCTTTTCAAGTATTATCTCTGATTACTGCAACCGTAGAAGGTGGTTATGTTTTGCCCCGTTTTACACTGGAAAGTTTCAGGTATGTTAACATTTCCAAGGCAAGAAGTGGAAAAGAGTCTGAGGAAGAATTCAAATTCAGATTATTCTAGCTCTCAAACAAACTCATTTGCATTATCCCATGCCGCTCTGGGCAAGACACTGAAGTACCAAAGAAGACACGGAGGGATACCCACACATACACAAATGCAGGCTTTGGGGCTTCTGGTGGGAGGACAGGCATGTCCCTGAGTGTAACACGCAGAAGAGATATTGTCTTGAGTGGCAGTTAAAGCGTTGCAGCATCTATTATTTGTTGATTTGAGGTTGGATTTTATTTCTTGTTTAACAGCAGGGTCTCTTCTTGTCTAAGACAATATAAACTTAAAAAGTTAACCTATAAGCCAACTTCTAGAATTGCATGTCTGTAGGAGTAGAATGTAGCCATTCCCCAAATCTGAAGGTCTTGGAGCCTTAGAGAGGTCCATTTCAACTCAGGGTGAAAGTGTTAATTGCCCAGTTGTATAGGACTCTCTGCGACCCCATGGACTGTAGCCCATCAGGATGCTCTGTCCATGGGATTCTCCAGGCAAGAGTACTGGAGTGGGTTGCCATTCTTTTCTTCAGGGGATCTTCCCAACCCAGGGATTGAACGTAATTCTTTACCCTCTGAGCCACCAACTGGGGGTAGGAGGAGCCAATAATTCATTTAACTTTTGTTTTTCATTTATCGTGTTCCAGCATCTGCTGTGTCCTGGGCATACAGTGTTGTGTAAGACCTGGTCTCTCTGCTCCAGGATCTTACTGTTTGGTTGAGTCTGAGGGACGACTGTGTTGATCCGGTGTCTACAACCAAAAGAGACTTACAACCTCAGCTGTGAAATTCAGGGCCCACTTTACTAGTGGAATAGATAAGTTTTTGTGCAGAAATATCACTTCTGCCTGTCTCCTGTCACTCCAGAACTTCAGCTCATTCCTTTAGAATTCAAATGCTTTTTTAAAATGCAAGGAGTCCCTTTTGATGTGAATGTAACCTTTTTGAGTTGTATTTTTGTTTTTGTCCAGAGACAGACCACAGGAGTTTTCACACTATGATCAAGTGTTAACTAGGAATAAAATTGTTAACTAGTTATGTGAGGGATAAAGTGAGATCTATGAAAGTGTGGTGGAGACGGCAGCTGCAGGAAGCAGTCACTCCAGAGGACTGAAGGAGCTGAGGGAAGTGGTTGGCATTTTAAAGCTTCAACACTTAGAGGAGAGTCCCTGCATGGCTGAAACTCAGGTCTCTGAGGAGGAAATTGTGCTGCAGAGCTGCATGGAAGAGCCTGGCAAGTAGGATGCAGAGTTCTGAAGGGAAGTCACCGGATGCATGGGGTGTGTTTCTGGTGGGCGTTCTCGGGTGAAGCCAGTCCTGCGGGTGTTGGAAAGATTGCAGACTGGAATCAGCTGCTGCAGCAGGAGGCACTGCAACTGCAGGGCAATGCTCAAAGGAGTGGAAATTACCCAGAAAGGCGCAGGAAGTTGCCAGGCTGCAGGCAGGAGAAGCGAGTGCCCCCTCCCATGCTGTCTTGCAGTGTTCCAAGGAAAGTGTGGTGACTGGCTGAGCGGGTGTCAGCCACAGAGGATTGCCGAATATTCCACACAAATCTTTCAGAGAGTACCTCAATTGCTGGGACCTGAAAGCATTGGTTGACTTCAAGGCTGAGAGCAGGAATGAAGCTTTTGGGGACAGGAAGAGTGGACAGGATAATGGGTGACACTGACGGGGATGGGGGAACTGAAGCCAACTGGCTTCCAAATTAGGAAGCTGCCGAGACTTACTGATGTTGGAAAATGCACACCCCTTAACACATCTCATAAAGACACCAGGTCCTTTGCAGATCTAGAATATGATCTCTCTGCAGTTATTGGGCAATCTTAGCGTAATGTCAGGAGAATTATGAAGAATTGGTTTTTAACTTTTTATGAAAAAGCAGCATGGTTTGCTGCTTTTTAGACTATGTAGGGAGTCGGAATTATGCATTTTGCTCCGTTTTAGCATTATTTAATGTTTAATTCATTTAGTAGCTTGATATTCTATTTTTCTCAGCCCTCATTTAAAAATGCTTATTTTGATAACTTTGGGATAATTTGTGAATGCTGAAAGGAAATGCACTATCCATAAAATATTCTGAGCTTCTGTAAATTCTTATGTTAAAAATACTATGTTTAATAAAATAATATCTTTAAACATTTACTTGAAAATATTTGCATAAGTAATCTTTAGTTAATATTTAATCACAGTGTTTTAATCATATAGTTCTTCTGACATCCAGAAAGTGTTAACACAGTAACTATTCCTGAGTATATTCTATAAGACATAACAGTTTTCCTGTGACTTAAATATATTATAAAGTTAATATTTTCTGTTGAAGAGTGTGTTTTATGTTTTATATTTCAGATATTAGTTGGGGAGCCGATTGCCACCTGTCTTTCTCCTTCAGTGTATGACATGATCTGTAAACTTGGGTTTGAAGTCAGAGAAAGTTGCGACATCAGCAGGATTGTAACTCAAAACGGTGAAGTATGCTGGAAGAAAATTACAGACTGCATGGTTTATACAGAATCAGGTTTGTATTTTGCCTGCAGCCCAAATGCCCATCAATACTGTTCTCTTTAAAATGTCTTAACCTGTAAACTTTCCCTTTCTGACCACTGCTTTTTGGGTTAGAAGATGTTATATTAATAGTACAGGCTTAGCTCAAAGAGAAAAAGAATCGGTGTGGAGAGAGAGGGAGTGAGACCAGAGAAGCGCAGGGGAGTGAGGGGAAAGCTGCAGGTGAGGAGGGGGGTTGGAGGCTGTGTGGGCTGAGGGCTCTCGGCCTGCAGTCCTGGTGGAAAAGGGAAGCAGACAGAAGTCATGAGTTAAGGGTATGGGGTGACCAGTGGTATATACAGTTATTTTACATGTCTTCTGGGCATTCTTGTACCTTTTTTTAAGTAGGGATGTGGACTGGAATATTTTAAAATAGTTGTAAAAATTATAAGCAAACATACTCTGGCCCAGCAGTTCCATCCAGGAGCATACAGGACAGGTCCAGTCACAGGTGTGAGCATGTGCCTGTGGCAGGTGGCTCCTTGAGGCATTCTGTGACAGAGAAGAAAGAAGGGAAGAGCACTGGAAATAGCCAGATGTCAAGCACTATGGGATTGCTCAAACAAATTATGAAGAGTGTGCGCAAGGGAACATTATGCGGGGTGGAAGAGAGTAAGGGGGCCCATCTTTCTGGCCCAGAAATCTCTCTGAGCTATATGGCAGAGCGAAACAATAGGGGCAACATGTAATATTTGCTTGTGTATGTATGAATATTTCTAAATACACTCAAGAAATGTATAACATTTCTTGAAATATGAAAGCTGCTATAGGAAGGAGAACTGGTGCCACGAGAGAGACTTCCACCCTTTTATATTTTTGGGTTGTGAACCGTGTAAATGTTCAGCCAAAACTTACGGAAAAAACCCTCAAACCAAAAATTCATATTATAAATATGTTCCAAAATAATAATAATAATTATAAATTAATGTCATTGGAAATCTGGTCTAATAATGTTACATTAAAAAGTCAGGTTAAAGTATTATATATACAAACTTACATACAGGTAAAGAAATTAAAAAAATATTTTTTGTCTTATTTGAACCTTTCTGTATTTCTCAAACTCTCTGACAGTTTTTCTTTTATAATCAGGTAAACACATATGTAACTTATTTTCCACAACATGAGTATCTTTGTTTTAAGTTCAGTTTAAACTGGTTCTTAATTTTGTTGAAATTTCATCATTGAAGCACTTTGACAATGTAGGCGTTTTCGTCACACAATGCGGAGCTCACTTGCTCTCTCGCCCTTGCAGCCCAGGGTCTGGACCACCCGGAAAGCGTGCGGCTGCTGGGCCCCGTGTGCCAGGCCGTCCACCTGCATCTGTCGTCTCTGCCCGAGGGGCAGTTTGAAATGCGATACGCACCGGCGCTCCAGTGGACAGGTGTTCCAGAGGTTTGGCTTTTGAACAGCAACAAAGTCTTAGAAATGAAAGACTGCAGATTCCACTTAGAGGCCTTTGCTCCTTGCTGATTTTAAAGGGGTATCCTCTGTCCTCTGGGCCCTGGGCTGTGAGAAGGCTTGAGTGTTGCTAGGGAAAGTTGAGCTGTTTGCAAAAGCTGAGAGACATCCTTTGCCCAAAGGAGGTTTCTGGATGCAGTGTCAGGATCAGGGTTCGGGGAGGTGGTTTGGTGCATGGGTGCTGCTGGTCCCAGGACAGAAAAATTGGACAGCTCCAAAAAAAAAAAAAAAGACCTTCCAGACTGATCAAAAGATGTTCTTGAGGCACTGGGACGAGGGGACTTGAGGCGGGGACGCTTGGCTTGTTGAGGGTGGCAGAAGGGAGGTGGGGTAGTTCAAGGTTCAAACTAGCCATTTCCCTTGGCACATTAAATGATTACAATAGAGCAGTAACTATAAAAATCTAACTCTAAAATACTTGGCTTTCCTCATACAGAGTGGCAGGGCCTTCCCTCTCCCTGTGTAGTAGCTCACTTAAGTGGCAGGGTGAGCTGCCTTATTTATGTTTTTAAGACGTAATCAAAATGAGATATAAGATTTAGGTCAAAGTATTTGACTTTCCAGTTTACAGTTATGCCAAATTTATTGCTTTTAATAAACATTTACATAAAGAACTTCCCAAAACCTCCTTTGGTATTCAAATGTTTTTCTTGATTCTTTGTATTTTGTTGTATTTATATAAAAAATGTTTGCCTACACCAACACAGTCATTAAAATATGCTAATTAAATCTTTCAAGGTTTGAATTTCATTAATAAAATTGTGACTTTGAGAAATAATGCTTATTGAACATGAATTCTGACGTGTCTTATTCTAAACAGTTATTTCCTGAAATACTTGGTGCCTTGAGGAGTCCTGAATCTCCCAGTATTTGCCTCAGCCTCATGAAGCTCTCGTCGTGTCTGGAGCGAGCCCTGGGTGATGTGAGTGTGAGGACTCTTTCACTGCTGGCCGCGTAAAGTGTCTGAATGAACAGTAAACTGTTTTGCAGTTTCATTGAGATTTCTAGATTTTAATTATTATTTTCCTGTATAATCACTTGGCACAGATTTTTGAAATATTTTTCTTTTTGAATGATTGTGAGATCAGAAACATCAGTGTCTCCAGTTCTTTCCTCCCCTCATCTGTGCAGACACCTGCTTTGTGGGTGATGTTTTGGTTAATGTGATTTGGCTCATTGTAATACAGTTGTTACACAAGTTTGTTTGAATTTCAGGTATATTTACTGATTGGGAAGGACTGCCCCTTTCTTTTAAGAGATCTGCTCGCATCTGAGGAACTTGCTCAAGTCTTTGGGCAGCCTGTGGTAAGCTTGTCCAGTTAAAACCGATGGAGGAAAAATAGCCCAAAACAATCAATGTTAACTCTATTTTTGTTCCTCAAAAGTTGATACTATGTTAGGAAAAAATTAATTATCTCAGAGATTCAAGCTTACTTTCCTTTCCCAGACCCTTTCCGCCAAAATTGCCATGCTTCCAGCCAAGAGACACACCTCTCTCTTGTCCTGGTGCTAATGTGCTTTGATGATACCCTCTGATGTGATGACCTCAGGTGTAGGAGCCTCTGGTGTAAGAGCTTCTGGTGTGACGAGCAGGTGTGGTGCCTCTGGTGTGACGAACCCATTTTATGACCTCATGTGTAGGGCCTCTGGTGTGATGACGCTGGAGGAATAGCCTCTGATATAGTAACCTCTGGGGGCCAGACAAATGAGTAATTTGAAGTCTATTGATCTCATTGTGTATTATAATAGTAATTCTAGAAGATATAATACTAACTTATTTAAGAGTAAAATTTTAACCCTTTAAAGAGTTCAGTTCAGTTTAGTTCAGTCGCTCAGTCATGTCTGACTGTCTGCAACCCCATGAACTGCAGCACACCAGGCCTCCCTGTCCATCACCAACTCCCAGAGTTTACCCAAACTCATATCCATTGAGTCGGTGATGCCGTCCAGCCATCTCATCCTCTGTCATCCCCTTCTCCTCCTGCCCCCAATCCCTCCCAGCATCAGAGTCTTTTCCAGTGAGTCAACTCTTCACATCAGGTGGCCAAAGTATTGGAGTTTCAGCCTCAGCATCAGTCCTTCCAACGAACACCCAGGACTCATCCCCTTTAGAATAGACTGGTTGGATCTCCTTGCAGTCCAAGGGACTCTCAAGAGTCTTCTCCAACACCACAGTTCAAAAGCATCAATTCTTTGGCACTCGGCTCTCTTCACAGTCCAACTCTCACATCCATACGTGACCACTGGAAAAACCATAGCCCTAACTGGACGGACCTTTGTTGGCAAAGTAATGTCTCTGCTTTTGAATATTCTATCTAGGTTGGTCATAACTTTCCTTCCAAGGAGTAAGCATCTTTTATTACAATTTTATTATTTAAAAAATCAATATTTTTAACACGTGAGAAAGTATACCTTTTGCAGCTACTGAAACTTAAGTTGAAAAAAAATTTAGATGCCAGTTTAAAAATGGGTACTTTTTCAAAGTCTTCTCGAGGCCACATGATCATGATTGTTTAAGACCAGTGAGTAACCTTCAGGCAACTGAATAAGTCAGGTCAAGGTGAAGAAGCAAGCCAGGGTGGTGCCCAGCAGGAGGACGTTTACAGGCGGGACTCACTGAGAAACTGCCGTCAGGGAAGCTTTCCTGCGCTTCCTGGTAGTTCGTTACCCCTGCCAGCTTAGGGTCATCGCCTTTGGTGGAGCGTGTGGACTGAAGTACAGACTGCTTGTCGTCACACTGAACTCCGAAATCCCGTGTTTTGCTCTGTCCTCGGTTTTCTGCCTGTGTTGTGCAGTGAGGCTTCTGTCCACCCACAGCCCTTGCAGCTCCCAGGTAATTTTCCTAGATCCTTGGCATATATACTTGTAATTTCCCAGATGGTATGAACAATTAATTTAAAATAATAGTAAATTTTAAGGAAGTAATATTTAATTATTAATGTTGTTATAGTTATTGATATTTAATTAAGTTCATGTTGAAGTATTTTAAGTTAGTGTGAGAGCCAGGACTACTTGGAGTAGCACAGAAGGGCTGGCTGTCAGACGTTCTGGTGCTGAGTTAAAACCCCTTGTGTGAGTTCCTGCCCCTGGGGGCATTCAGAGCACCTGTCTCCCCTTCCCCCCGAGTCTGCAGGTGAATGAAGCAGCTTCAGTCCTTTTGTGAGTCTCTGGGAGTCTCAACTCCTCTTTCTTGCGACACGGGTCTGAGTCCTCTTAGTCTCTGAGCAGCTTCCGTGTGTTCTGAATCTCCTGTAACGCGTGGTGCTGCACACCCAGAGAATGCTCAGGGAAGGTGTTAGTGTTGGAGCTGGACAAGCAGGATCCTTGTACTGGAGGGTCTTCACTTTGTGTTGATGGGTAGGAGGATGGAGCAGGTGAATGGAGAGCTTCACGTCAGACAGGAGGCCGAGCCTTGTTGCTCAGCTGCCTGCCGTGCAGTCTCATCCGTCGTTTGCCATGGAGTTGTCTTATCTACCGACGGGGCCTCTCAACGTGTGGCCTGGAAGCGGTGTGTCCTGGGGGGTCCCATCCACTTGTGGCTCTGGGGCCTCTGCACCCCTGGTCTCACCCCTCCCTGCCGTACGCCTCTCACGTGTGTGGCGCGAGTACAGCATCTCCCTCAGAGGGCGTCCCCAGGGCGAGCGAGTAAGGAATACGAGCAGAAAGCGTCTGGCGTGAGTGCTCGGCTCACACGGGTTCGTTCCTGTGGGCTTCCGTGCTCTGCACTCGTGGTGCCCTCGGTTCCGGGGAGGAAAGCTCACGTGGTCCCAGCTGGGTTGGCTCCTGAGTAACCCCGTGCCCTGCCCCCCCCAGATGGACGTGCTCAAGGTCTTCGTGGGCTCTCCGCGCGGGCTCAACCTCCGCAACGTCCTGTGGCACGGCTTCGCAGCCCCTCAGGAGGTTCCGCCCAAGTAGGTGCTCGGGGAGGCATGCGCGCGCTTTCTTCATATGCTGAGAAGTTTGTTTTGTTTTGAATTTCATATCACGGAAAGATGTGTTTTAAGATAAATAAGAGAGTTTGGGTTCAGGATGTTGAAGACAAAGCTGGATGTTAGTGGCCAAATGGCTGCTGTGGTGATCGGGTTACGATTTCACTGACTTACTCTCAGCAGCGGAAGTGGTGACATGCACAGCTTCCAGTGGGTGGCGTCCTGGGTTTCAGCTCACCGGTTCCTGAGAGGTCACTGGTCCTCTGGGCCACTGCACAGCTTCATCCCCACAGCCAGTGGGATTTTCTGAAATTTGATACTGTTTTGCTTTTTAATTTTAAACTTTTTTTTTCTAAGTAGAGCTTTTCATATGTGTGCTGGGTTCGTGTTTCTGACAGATGTCTGTGCTCTTTCCCACTAGATACTGCTCAATGATGGTGCTGCTGACAGCAGGACTGGGTCAGCTACTGACCGGCTTCCTTCAACAGACGAACTTCACATTGGCACATCGACCTTTCGTGACTCTTACGAGCCTAGAGGATTTGATCGTTTTTCCTGGCAAGTACCAATTTCACGTTTTTCTTTGACTCTGTCTTTGTAAAGGTGTTTATAGCGTTATTAAGCAGGACTGAGACTCGAGCTCTGTGGGAGGAATAGTTACTCTCCAGGGGCAATATGCCTTTGAAAGTTTCACGAAGAACCTCTTAAACTTTGCCACATAAATCCTCACCTCTTCGCATGGTGCCCCCAGGTTTGGCACCGGGAGTCTGACGATCACGGCTACATGAATCAGTGTTAATATTATTGGTGAATAATATTAATAATGTTGATCAATATTAATAATACTAATCAACATGAACCAGCATTGGTAAAATCGGTGTCTCGTGCAGACGTGTGGCTTGGGCCATCTGTGGCGTGCACTCCCTCCTCTCGGCTCTCTTGCTCAGCTCTCTTAATGGCGAGGCCAGAAGTGCCCCTGGTGTAAGTGCTCTCCTGTGCCATCCTGGGACTTCCCTGGTGGCTCAGTGGAAAGAACCCATCTGCCAGCCCAGGAGACGAGGATTCAGTCTCTGGGTTGGGAAGATCCCCTGGAGAAGGAAATGGCAGCCCACTCCAGTATTCTTGCCTGGGAAATGCCATTGTCAGAGAAGCCTGGGGCTGCAGTCCACGGGGTGACCAAGAGCTGGGCACAATCTAGCAACTGAACAGCAACAAATATCACCTTTTTTTTTTTTCACGTCGCAGTCTTAGCAGGTTAGTGAGGTTGACGACACAGGACTTCAAGAGAACAGATAAACGCTGTGTCTGCTCCAGGCCCATTCCTTTTCCTGTCTGGAGGTAGACATGCCGTGTCTGTACTTGCTGATGTAAACCCTGGTGGGAAGAGCACACAGCATCTTGGCCCCAGTGGTCTTAGCCTTTTGGTATCATGGAATCTTTTGGTCGTCTGGTGACTGCCAACAGCATATATTTTTTAAGACTTGACTTGTGTAGAGCAGTTTTAAGTTTACAACAGAATCAGGAAGGAGGTGCAGAGGTTTCCCCACCGGTCTCCCTTGTCAGCGTCTCTCACCAGGTGGGACGTCGGTTGCCACGGATGGATGAGCCGACATGGACACGGCATGGTCACCTTAAGTCCGGAGTTTACCTTTGGGTTCACTCTTACTTCCTGTATCTTTGGAAGATGTATTTTCTTGGTCAGCGTGGTCAACCAGTTGCCCCTGAACTCTTCTGCTCACACAGTTTCAGCCTCTGTGTGGGGGCCCAGGGGTCGCCCTGGGCCCTCACATGGTCACCTGCCGCCCTGGCCTCATTCAGGTAGCCTCTCTCTTAGACGGCACACATTGCCCATGGTCCGTCTTCTTAAAGAGGTCGGCCCAGTGGCATGACTCCCTAAGTGTGTTCACGCCTTTTTTCCACTGATCAGTGTGATTGTGCTTAAAAATGTTTGCTGTTTTACAGATGTTACATCTGAGGTGCTTTCAGTATTAGAAGAAGTGATGAAGAAGTCCACGTTTATACTGAAAATCATGTTGCCATATTGGGAAGTTGCATTAACCAAGTTAAAGTCTCACAGGTACCTGCAGTGTGGCTTTACAGAGTGGCCACTGGTGGTCTGGAGGCCAGGCCTTCCTAGAAGCCTCTGCCTCCCGTACTGTGCTGCTGTTGGAGTAAAAGCGAACAGGAGTCGACCCGAGCATAAATTATCTTCCTGTAATTAATTGAAAGGCATCTTGTAATTGTGTTTTAAACATTTTTTTGTTTTTTGGTACAGTTTTATATAGTTAATAATGATAATTATTTTAATTTAATTTTTATTTTAGAAATTAAGAAATCATTTTGGCTGCTCTGCACACCTCGCAGGACCCCAGTTCCCTGATCAGGGATTGAGCCCGGGCCATGGCTGTAGAAACCCAGGGTCCTAACCACTCGGCCACCAAGGAGCGCCCCAATAGTTACTTTTTTGAATGGACTTACTAATATTTTTCAAGCTCTTACTGTGACTGAAACACGATGTGCAGTGTTAGAGAATCAGGACAGAGGTTGTCAGTTGCCTCTGTTCCCCGGGGAGCAGGCCCTGAGTGTTGGTCTGGGAGGTCAGCGGGCTCCACTTCTCTCCCCGTTACTCTGTCCTGATGCAGACACTTGATTGGAAACCGTGAGAGCCCACTGGCACCCTGGTGTCTGAGTACTTTCTAGATGAAACAAGTTTGGCAGGTATTTGGCGACATTCTGTTCTGCTGCAGCTTCTAAAATGTCTCATCATCATTAAAACACCAGAAGACAGTTGTATTGTCGCTCACCCGTGAGACCTGACTCTGCTTCTGTTTCTCGTGTTAGTGAGTGACGCCACCCTCGCTGCTTTGGACACACGTGGGGAACCCTGGAAAGCAGCACCCTTATCATTATGGTGTTAGCGCCAGAGTTTACCTTTAAAACATGAAGTTTCACTGCTTTCCTTCAATTTCACAGGTTTGCTGACTGTGCCATATTGTTGTTGATGCAGCTGGAGACTGGACTTAGGAGGGTGTTTGCTGAAGTTAACGAATGTCCAAAGAGGCTTCTCACTGCTGAGGTACGCATGCCTGGTGGTCGCCTGCTCGCCTGCCTGGTGGTCGGTGCTGCTGGCTGCTGCTGTGCTGACGGTTTTCTGTCCCTAATTAAAGTTTTTACCATCTTGTTTTTGTTTATCGTTAAATGAATTTTCTCGCAAGAACTTTCTTTGGAAGGCTTGACTGTCATTTTTTGTGGTTTCCTATTTTGATTTTGTATGATTTATATTTATCTGTGAGTCTTCCCTTATGGCTCAGCTCATAAAGAATCTGACTGTGGTGTGGGAGGCCTGGGTTGGGAAGATCCCTGGAGAAGGGAAAGGCTACCCACTCCAGTATTCTGGCCTGGAGAATTCCATGGACTGTATAGTCCATGAGGTTGCAAAGAGTCAGACACAACTGGGCAGGATAAAAATGGGAAAAAAAAATTTCCAAGTCGTTTTTTAAACTTAATGATGTCATAAAAGTGGTTGGTGCTCATGCTTTCTCTGTAGCCATGGTTACTGGTGTGCTATTGCAACCCCACAAGGTGGGCATGGGTGGTCTGCAGCTTGCCTTCTCTGAAGAGCCTGCTTCCTTTTGGCCAGAGCTGCCAGTGGGGCTTAGAGATGCCTTTGAGTGGCCGTGCCCTAGTGGGCTATGGGAGAATGCATTAGCTAGGGGAAAGGGAGAATATCTATTGTGGGACGAGCACAAGCATCTGCCCTACCTGGTGTTCTTGTTTCTTTCCCTAGTTTGTCTTCCTCTTTTTTCCCGGTAAATAGGCATTCCTCAAAAAACCCTGCTCTCAGCCCTCTACTCCTCTTTATATGCATCCCCTGGGAGAGCTCACATAATCCAGTGTCTGAGCTGTGACCTGTGTGGGAGCAACACCAGTCAGAAAATACTCCGAAACTAACGGAAATGAGAGCCCCACATGGCACGAGTTGTTGATGCCGCTAAAGCAGTGCTGAGAGGGGGGTTCAGCGCGTTAAATCCAGCCGTCTTCAAGGCATTCTTTCTCACTCACGGTTCTTTGATCTCCTGTGGTATGTTTGCACCTGTTTGTTGAATATGTTCGTAGGTGCTTCCCCAGCTCCCAGACTTACTTTATTTCAAAAGAGGCATTTTTCTTCTTCCACAAGTTTGTTCTCTGATATTCCTTACTATCCTTATTCCACACATGATCTTGCCCCTCCTACCGTCTTGTCTGGGCTTCTCCTTCGTCCCTGGACATGGGTGTCTTTTTTCGGTGGGCTCCAGCATCCTCCTGTCGGCAGTGGTTCAGCGGTGAGCCGCAGTTTTGGAGTTCTCGCAGGAGAAGATGAGCGCACGTCTTTCTACTCCGCCATCTGCTGACGTGCAAAAAACTAAGATCTTGGCATCTGGTCCCATCACTTCATGGAAATAGATGGGGAAACAATGGAAACAGTGACAGACTTTATTGGGCTCCAAAATCACTGCAGATGGTGACTGCAGCCATGAAATTAAAAGATGCTTGCTCCTTGGAACAAAAGCTATGACCAACCTAGACAGCATATTAAAAAGCAGAGACATTACTTTGCTGACAAAGGTCCGTCTAGTCAAAGTTATGGTTTTTCCAGTAGTCATGTATGGATGTCAGAGATGGACCATAAAGAAGGCTGAGCCCCGAAGAATTGATGCTTTTGAACTGTGTGTTGGAGAAGACTCTTGAGAGTCCCTTGGACTGCAAGGAGATCCAACCAGTCCATCCTAAAGGAGATCAGTCCTGCATATTCATTGGAAGGACTGATGTTGAAGCTGAAACTCCAATACTTTGGCCACCTGATGCGAAGAGCTGGCTCATTTGAAAAGACCCTGATGCTGGGAAAGATTGAAGGCGGGAGGAGAAGGGGATGACAGAGGATGAGATGGTTGGATGGCATCACTGACTCGATGGACATGAGTTTGAGAAGGCTCCGGGAGTTGTTGAAGGACAGGGAGGCCTGGCATGCTGTGATTCATGGAGTTGCAAAGAGTCAGACATAACTCTGTCCTCTTCATGGCTCTGCATCCAGCTTCGGCGCCAACTGTGCTCCGCTTGTCCTCCATCCTCCTGTGCGTCACCCTGCTAGTCGGTCCTGCCCCTGATTTATCCCATGGTCCATCAGTGCTCGGCCTCGCTGGCTCGTATCTTGCTCACCTGAGCTTGTGTCTCACAGGTCTTCGTGCTTCTCCTCCTCCTCTAATCACACTGCCACTGATTATTTGCTAAGTTTATGAGTATTCCTGTGTCTTCTATGAACCCATCTGCTTAAAAGCCTTTCATGACTTCCAGCACCTGATTGCACTGCTCACGTTTCTGCATGGTTTAAAGGATCTCAGAGTCTGGCCCCAGCCTTCTGCACTTTGTTCTCTACTTGATTTCACCAGCATCATTTAGACTCCTTGCCAGTTCCTGGACATGCACACCTTTCCTCTTCCTTGCCTGCTGTTCCCTGCGTGGCCACTTGGGGCCACAGGGGTGACCTCCCAGAGCCTTGTCTACTCAGCGCTAACACTGCTTTCCTCTGCACTACTTCTGTCTCATCTGGAGCTGGCTCTGCTCAGCGCTAACACTGCTTCCCTCTGCTCTGCCTCTGTCTCATCTGGAGCTGGCTCTGCTCAGCGCTAACACTGCTTCCCTCTGCTCTGCCTCTGTCTCATCTGGAGCTGGCTCTGCTCAGCGCTAACACTGCTTCCCTCTGCTCTGCCTCTGTCTCATCTGGAGCTGGCTCTGCTCAGCGCTAACACTGCTTCCCTCTGCTCTGCCTCTGTCTCATCTGGAGCTGGCTCTGCTCAGCGCTAACACTGCTTCCCTCTGCACTCTGCCTCTGTCTCATCTGGAGCTGGCTCTGCCCTGCGTTTTGTAGAGGCCTCTGTGTCACCCTTGGGCCTGGGATGCCCATACTTGGTCTGCTGGTGCCCGCTGGTGCCCACACCCAGTGCCTCTCACTGGGCTCTGCCCAGCCCAGTGTCATGGAGTGAAGCCTGGCCTTCAGTGGAAAGAGCTGGAGCCCCAGTGTCAGCTCTCATTCGAGTGTTCTTAGAATTGACTTCATGGTGTCCTGGCCACTCAGTGCATGACGCTGTGGTTCATGAATTTGGTCATTTCGTTGTCATTTCACTGCACAAGTAGATACTGTGGCTGTTTCTGCAGAGGATACAGTTTATCAAATAATATCTTAAATTTTAGCCCAGACTTTTATCCAGAATAAACCTAACATCAGTACTGATGAGTGAGTGATAGTCACTCAGTCCTAACTGCCTGTTCACGACCCCATGGGCTGTACCTGGCTCCTCTGTCCATGGAATTCTCCAGTCAAGAATACTGGAGTTGGGTGCCATTTCCTTCTCCAGGGGATCTTCCCAACCCAGGGATTGAACCTGGGTCTCCTGCAGTGCAGGCAGTTTCTTAAGCGTCTGAGCCACCAAGGAAAGCTACTTTTCCCAGAGGGATGGTATGGGGAGGGAGGTGGGATGGGGGTTCAGGATTGGAACATGTGTATACCCGTGGCAGATTCATGTTGATGTATGGCAAAACCAATACAATATTGTAAAGTAATTAGCCTCCAATTAAAATAAATAAATTTAAATTAAAAAAAATAAAAAATAAAGAGACATTTCTAAGTATAAAGACAGGTCAACTTAAAAAGTATCAGCAAATACATGCTTGACTTTATCTTATATTCTGTAGACAGTACATTAGAATATGTAATGAATCCATATACCTTTTCCAAACAACCGAGACAGAAGTAGCAATAAAGTTATAAATGACAGTCATCAAACAGATGAAATAAGTTAGATGAAGCTTCTCTCTCAAAGACATGGGGACTGGGCAAGTGGTCAGGAAGGAAATACAATGTGCTTTTAACTTTGTATGAAAAATAATGTTTATACAGTTTACTTATAAGGCGATATACAAATGAAAATACTTTGTAAAACTATAAATTGCTTTTGCAAATTCTATGATTATTTTATGGCATAAGATCTCTTCAGAGTCAATGGAGGTTGTGAAGATGAATGAGACTTTGTGACTTTTTAGAAGCTTATGTGTATTAGGGGTGCAAGAGACGATATTTATACCAATTCTGTAAAACAAGATAGAAGTTAATTTCCATCATTTATGGAGATGAGTGAGAAGTTCAGTCTTTTTGAGGAAGTGGTAGGGATATTTAGTAGGCAGTTGAATACTTAGAATAGAGCTCAGGGGAGATTTTAGCATCAGCAGAACAGGCTTTAGAGCCATCTGCACAGTAATACATGTTGAAGAATATTTGATAATATTAAAATGAAAATCTGTTATTAAGCATTAATAAGTGCAACATGCTTTTTGGGTGCTCGACCTCCTCACAATACTGATTTTAGCATGCTGTGTGTAAAATCGTGTTGACTTCCCCAGAAGCCTTTGAGATGGGCGTTCCTCACTTCTGGTTTAGCAGAGAAACTGGGGTGTGTGAAGGTCCTTGGGGTTTCACGTGCAGAAGGTGCTGAAGTTGGGATTGGAACGTCGAGGCAGTCTGGCCCCGAACTACATCTGTAAACCCTGCTGTGCCAGTTACTCAAGAAGTGTGAAAGGCACGGGCTGCTTGTTGGAGAAAATACTTGATTGTGCTCACTTGCACACAAATACCAGCCATCAGTAGAGGTGCTCTGTGTGTGAGTAGTGATTTGTGAAGCTGTGGGATCCTGAATTGCTGAGCGTGTGAGGGCGATAGTCTCATGGGGCTTGCCTGCCAGGATCACTGTATCTTCATGCCTTGTGTATCGTGTTTATGTTGTCAGCCACGTCCTTCCCAAAGTGTTGCTAGATAAAGTTTTATTTACAAATGAAGGCTTCATACTTGTGTCCCTGTGCTAGAATTTTTTCCTGCTTTGAATAATGTCACATGACTTGTGTTTTGCTTTAATTATTTATTTTCTTTCCTTTTCTGAAGTCAACAGTTCTTTATACTACCTTCGATGAAGTAAGTAAACTTCTAAGATATCTTGAGATAAACAGAACGTTGCATTTGTTTAAAATAAAAATTAAAATATAAAATTAAAAATCAAATTAATTTGATTTTAATTAAAATTAAATCAATCAAATTAAAAACCATAAATCATATGCTCGCAGGAAAATATTGAGGACATAATATGCTTATGCTTACTCACATAAGCAGAAAAAAAGAAAAAGCTGATGATAGTGTTGAGTATAGCTTTCCGGCTAATTAGTAATTATGGAAAGGCCACAAAATACATGTACACACATGTATATATGTGTAAACGCACCATGTACAGTGTTTGCAGGTATACATAAACACATATATACACATATACACAAACTACCCATAAACACACACATACATACACGCACACATGAGTATGTGTTAGTTGCTCAGTTGTGTCCGACTCTTTGTGACTCCATGGACTGTAGCCCACCAGGCCCCAGGCTCCATGGAATTCTCCAGGCAAGAATACTGGAGTGGGTTGCCATTCCCTTCTCCAGGGGATCTTCCTGACCCAGGTATTGAACCTGGGTCTCCTGCATTGCAGGTGGATTCTTTACCATCTGAGCCACCAGGGAAGCCCGTATATGCACATACATATACATGAATATATATAAGCACATATACACACCTAGACACATGTAAACACATGAACACATACATTCACACAGTTAAGAACACGTATATATATCTTCTTAAACTCATTATATTGGTTAAGAAGACCTTTCTTAAATAGGTGGTTGCTACTTTAAGACTGTTCTTATTTAATCTGCTTTGGACTTAACCCATGTCATGCCACATGTATAGGATGTTTTGATACTGACTTAACCCATGTCATGCCACATGTATAGGATGTTTTGATACTGACTTAACCCATGTCATGCCACATGTATAGGATGTTTTGATACTGACTTAACCCATGTCATGCCACATGTATAGGATGTTTTGATACTGAAAGTTCTGTGTGTGTATATGTGTATACCAGTTAATCATTTTACTTCCTTTTGCTGTTTTAGATATTGGCAAAACACTTGAATGATGGTAAAATCAACCAACTTCCTCTTTTCCTGGGAGAGCCTGCAATGGTAAAGTGTCAGGCATTTATAATTTAATACCCTGCTACTTACCAATATGATTAGATCTTCTCAAAAATGACATTAATTTTGTCTTGTTTCCTGCCCAGAAGTGCTTCTGGAGCATTCACACGTCTGAATTCCACTGTCTTTGCAGCCGACGCTGGCTGAGCTCTGAGCAAGCTCAGGTCCTGTGCTTCATGCTGATTATTCAGACGTCCTTTCCCTAGGACCTGACGACTTAGTCACCCTGGTCCTGACAGTGTTTGAACTTGTGGGTTCTGTGAGTTTACTGATGAAACGTGTCACAGTGTTAGTCGTTCAGTCACGTCCGTCTCTCTGTGAGCCTATGGACTGTATGTGCGTAGCCCACCAGGCTCCTCTGTCCATGGGATTCTCTAGGCAAGAATACTGGAGTGGGTAGCCGTTCCCTTCTCCAGAGGATCTTCCTGGCTCAGAGATAGAACCCAGGTCTCCTGCATCGCAGGCGGATTCTCTACCATCGGAGCCAGCAGGGAGCCCGTCTGTGCTGATAGCAGGGGCTCTGTCTGCTTTGTTAACAGTAAAGTCGGATGTGACTAGTAAGATGGAGTGTTGGATGAGAAGATAATTTTTTAGAACTGTTTCTATTTGTCAAATTTTTGTATTTTATGAGGATATTGCAGTGACTTCTTTGGACTGTAAATAGAATTTTTATATTTTTTAACTGGGAGTCAGCTGTGTGACATCAGTCACTCCTTTCTGCTACCAGGAAGTTAGCATGATTGAACTCGTTTATCTTCATCTTGAATCTCTCTGACTCCTCTGTCCAGCGGCAGTTTGCCTGAATCAGAAAATTTGGTTTTCTGACTCTTTTTCCTCTGCCTGTGGAAGAGTTCTTGAACGTTTGCCATTAAGAAAACAGCCGTGTCTTCACAGGGCTTCAAAAATAAAAGGGTGATCTGAGAAAGGACATGTGAGAAAGAGGGACGAGGGGAAAGAAAACCGGTGTTGTCGTGAGCACAGCTGTGGATTCCAGGTGTGGTCAACACAGTCCTCGTCCTTCGGGGGGTGAGGCTGGGAATGGTGCTGTTGCCGAGCACTGGGGCCGTGCAGGCAGCTCTGCAGCCCTGGTGCCGGTCCTCTGGTGCTGCTGCCGGGCACTGGGGCCATGCAGGCAGCTCTGCAGCCCTGGTGCCCGGTCCTCTGGTGCTGCTGCCGAGCACTGGGGCCGTGCAGGCGGCTCTGCAGCCCTGGTGCCCGGTCCTCTGGTGCTGCTGCCGAGCACTGGGGCCGTGCAGGCGGCTCTGCAGCCCTGGTGCCCAGTCCTCTGGTGCTGCTGCCGAGCACTGGGGCTGCGCAGGCAGCTCTGCAGCCCTGGTGCCCAGTCCTCTGGACTTGCCAGGTTCTTGTCAGCCTGCCTAGGAATGGGTGCAGAAACACGGCTCCCGGGAGATCCAGCCTGAGCAGTAGGGCTCCTGCCTGAGGTTGTGGGGTGCAGTTCCAGAGAACAGGGCTTCCCAGGAGCATCCTGCCTCGGGTAGCAGGGTGCTGATACACAGAAGGGAGGTCCCACAGGAGAACGCAGCAGAGGCGGCGGGTGTAGGAGAAGCCGAGGGATCCCGGGTGACTTGGTGCTTGTCTGCTCTGTGACCTTGACTGACTCTCTCTTCCAGGCTCACTTTTCCGTAATGAACACTGCTGCTTCGGCTTGCCCTTTCTAGGCCTTCAGACTTCCTTCTTTCTGCTGAGAATACTAACCACATATTTTTTGTGTCCTTTTTTTGGTAGGAATTTCTCTGGGATTTCCTAAACCATCAGGAGGGTCCCCGTCTAAGAGATCGGTTAAGCCATGGGGAAGTCAGTTTACCTGAATTTCCGAAAGAAGCAGCCAGTCAGCTGCTTGCGTTTTGCTTTGTCCTTTTACTCAGATTTATCGATGAAGATCTGTTAGCAGTGTTTAAGGTAATGTGTAGGGAAGAAGATGTTTCATTAGGTTCACTTCTTTCAGTTGAGAGGGAATGGAGTTGTTTCCAAATGTAATTAGTTATATTTTAATTATCTTTTGTTTTAATTTATTTGAGTTACGGCTTGCCTGCATCTGAACAGATTACTTGTGGACATGTATTCTCTATAACAAATAAATTAATATTACTTGATCTCACCTAAAATAATTCATCGTTTTTTTTTTTACTCTAAATCTGTATTTATTTACTTAAAAAGTTTTAATGGAGTATAGTTGATTTACAGTGTGTTAGCTTCAGGTGCACAGCAAAGTGAATCACTTACACACACACACATATATATACATATATCTGTCTCCGCTGTCTGAGACTCCTCTCCTGTACAGGCCTCTGTGGTGGAGCGTGTGATCACTGAGTGGAGTCCCCGCGCTGCACAGCGGGTCCTTGAGTCCCCGTTTCGTGTGTAGCGGTGTGTGTGTGTCGGCCCAGTCCCCCGTTCATCCCCGGGCCCCCTTATCCCCTGGTAGCTGTGAGATTGGTTTCTGCTGCTGTGACTCTGTCTCTATTTTGTAAATAAGTTATTTGTACCACTTTTTTATATTCCACATATGAGCGATATCATATGATATTTGTCCTTCTCTCATTATGACGGTCTCTCTATCTATATTGCTGTTACGTATCTTTAGGTTTTTCCTCTCTGGCTTATGCATTTGGAGTTCTTAAAAGACCTTTTGTTTTCCAAAATTATAGAAGTATTCATATCTTTCCATTATAGTTCTATAGCTTTTTTTGCATTTACATCTTTTGATCCAGCAGGAATTTATTTCATCTGGGAATCTAGCTCATTTTTTTCTTTAACAAATTGCTTGCAAGTTGGCCAACCCCATTTAGAGAATAAACACCTCTATGCAGGGTGCCCTGGACTCCGGACCTGGACTCCCTTTCCTGTCTTTACTAGGTCTTACAACAGGTTAGTTGGTGTCGACATTAATACTAACATTGGTGTCTGACATTATGGTCCTGTTTCTCCTCTTCTTCAGAATGTGCTGCCTCTTCTCTAATTGTTATTATTCCAGTGAACTGTGAAGTTAAACAGGAAGCCCACAGGGATGAGCTCCTGATGGATTAATGTGGGGATAATTGGTACTTTTGCAAGACTGAACACTGTTCCCCGACAAGTGGCTGCTCAGGCCCCAAGGCCCGTCCCCCGCTTCACTCTCCAGCTTCCCCGCTCTCCCTCAAGACTGAGCCCCAGAGCCGCGTCCCCCTCCCCTGCCGCCCCCGCACCGCCCCCCATGTGTCCCCAATGCTCAGAGGCCCTCCCACGGCTCCTGTCACCAGGGAAGCCACGTGTGCTGTGGTGGCCACAGGCTCATCGCTTCAGGTGTGAGTCCTGGCGACCCTACCAGGTACCAACCGCCCTGTGAGCCTGATTGCTCTCTGATCTGTGTAGGTGTCAGAGTAAATGGAAGTTGACTGCATTTCTTCTCCAAGTAACAGCTGGCCATTTGAGTGGTTCTGAGCTGTTGAGAGCTCTAGGTAGTCACTGCTTATACATAGGGAAGCTTTTGACTTACATGTATTAAGTTTCTCAGCTATCAACTCACTGACTTTGCTGTTCTTCAGTGGCAAATCATGTCCGACTCTGCAACCTCACTGCAGCATGCCAGGCTTCCCTGTTCTTCACTACCTCTGGGAATTTGCTCAAACTCATGTCCATTGATTCAGTGATAGCTTCCAACCATCTCATTCTCTGTCACTCCCTTCTTCTCCTACCCTCAGTCTTGCCCAGCATAGGCTCTTTACCAGTGAGTTGGCTCTTTGCGTGAGGTGGCCAAAGGATTGGAGCTTCAGCTTCAGCTTCAGCATCAATCCTTCCAATGAATATTCAGGACTGATTTCCTTTAGGGTTGATTGGTTTGATATCCTTGCTGTTCAAGGGACTCTCAAGAGTCTTCCCCAGCACAGTTTGAAAACATCACTTCTTTGGCGTCAGCCTTCTTTATGGTCCAGCTCTCACATCTGTACATGATTACTAGAAAAGCTATAGCTTTGACTAGATGGACCTTTGTCAGCAAAGTGATGCGTGTGCTTTTTAATATGCTGTCTAGGTTGGTCATAGTTTTTCTTCTGAGAAGCAAGCGTCTTTTAATTTCATGGCTGTAGTCACCATTTGCAGTGATTTTGGAGCCCACAAAAAGAAAGTCTCACTGTTTCCATTGTTTCCCCATCTATTTGCCATGAAGTGATGGGACCAGATGCCATGATCTTAGTTTTTCAAATGTTGAGTTTTAAGCCAGCTTTTTCACTCTCCTCTTTCACTTTCATCAAGACGCTCTTTAGTTCCTCTTCACTTTGTTTCATTAGAGTGGTATCATCTGCATGTCTGAGGTTGCTGCTATTTCTCCCGGCAGTCTTGATTCCAGCTTGTGCTTCATCCAGCCCAGCATTTCACATGATTGTACTCTGCATAGTAATTAAATAAGCAGGGTGACAATATACAGCCTTCACTTACTCCTTTCCTAATTTTGAACCAGTCCATTGTCCTATGTCTGGTTCTAACTGTTGCTTCTTGACCTGCATACAGGTTTCTCAGGAGGCAGGTCAAGTGGTCTGATACTCCCATCTCTTGAAGAATTTTCCACAGTTTGTTGTGATCCACACAGTCAAAGGCTTTATCGTAGTCAATGAAGCAGATGTGTTTCTGGAATTCTCTTGCTTTTTCTATGATCCAAAGGATGTTGGCAATTTGACCTCTGGTTTTTCTAAATCCAGCTTGAACATCTAGAAGTTCTCAGTTCACGTGCTATTCAAGGCTAACTTGAAAGACCTTGGGCATTACCTTGCTGGCATGTGAAAATGAGTGCCATTATGTGGTAATCTGAACATTCTTCGGCACTGCCCTTTGTGATTGGAATGAAGACTGACCTTTTTCAGTCCTGTGGCCACTGCTGAGTTTTCCAAATTTGCTGGCATATTGAGTGCAGCGTTTTCACAGCATCATCTTTTAGAATTTGAAATAGCTCAGCTGAGATTCCATCACCTTGACTAATTTTATTTGTAGTAATGCTTCCTAAGGCCTGCTTGACTTCACACTCCAGAATGTCTGGCTCTAGGTTAGTGATCAACCATCGTGGTTATCTGGGTCATTAAGACCTTTTTTTGTATAGTTCTTCTGTGTATTCTTGCTACCTCTTCTTAATCTCTTCTGCTTCTGTTAGGTCCATACCATTTCTGTCCTTTTGTGCCCATCTTTGCATGAAACATTCCCTTGGTATCTCTGTTTTCTTGAAGAGATCTCTAGTCTTTCCCATTCTGTTGTTTCCTCTGTTTTTTTGCATTGTTCACTGAAGGCTTTCTTATCTCTCCTTGCTGTTGTTTGGAACGCTGCATTCAGATGGGTGTATATTACCTTTTCTCCTTTGTCTTTTACCTCTCTTCTTTTCTCAGCTATTTGTAAAGCCTCCTCAGACAACCAGTTTGCCTTATTCCATTTCTTTTTCTTGGGGATGGTTTTGGTCACTGCCTCTGTACAGTTTTATGAACTTCCTTCCATAGTTGTTCAGGCACTCTGTCTACCAGATCTAATCCCTTGAATCTGTTCGTCACCTCCACCGTATAATTATAAGGGATTTGATTAGGTCAATTGAGAATGGCCTAGTGGCTTTTCCTACTTTCTTCAGTATAAGTCTGAATTTGGCAATAAGGAGATTATGATCTGAGCCACAGTCAGCTCCAGGTCTTGTTTTTGCTGACTGTATAGAGCTTCTCAAGACTGTGAAGAAGGCTGAGCGCTGAAGAATTGATGCTTTTGAAGTGTGGTATTGGAGAAGACTCTTGAGAGTCCCTTGGACTGCAAGGAGATCCAACCAGTCCATTCTGAAGGAGATCAGCCCTGGGATTTCTGTGGAAGGAATGATGCTAAAGCTGAAACTCCAGTACTTTGGCCACCTCATGCGACGAGTTGACTCATTGGAAAAGACTGATGCTGGGAGGGATCGGGGGCAAGAGGAGAAGGGGACAATAGAGGATGAGATGGCTTGATGGCATCACTGACTCGATGGACGTGAGTCTCAGTGAACTCTGGGAGTTGGTGATGGACAGGGAGGCCTGGCGTGCTGCGATTCATGGGGTCGCAAAGAGTCAGACATGACTGAGCAACTGATCTGATCTGACCTGATCTGATAGAGCTTCTCTCTCTTTGGCTGCAAGGATATAATCAATCTTATTTCAGTATTAACCATCTGGTGATGTCCATGTGTAGAGTCTTCTCTTGTGTTGTTGGAAGAAGGTGTTTGCTATGACCAGTGTGTTCTCTTGGCACAACTCTGTTAGCCTTTGCCCTGCTTCATTATGTACTCCAAGACCAAACTTGCCTGTTACTCCAGGTATCTCTTGACTTTTTACTTTTGCATTCTAGTCCCCTAGGATGAAAAGGACATCTTTTTTTGGTGTTATTTCTAGAAGGTTTTCTAGATCTTCATAGAACCGTTCAACTTCAGTTTCTTCGGCACTAGTGGTTGAGGCATAGATTTGGATTACTGTGATGTTGAATGGTTTGCTTTGGAATCAAATTGAGATCATTCTGTCGTTTTTGAGATTGTACCCAAGTACTGCATTTCAGACTCCTTTGTTGACTCTGAGGACTACTCCATTTCTTCCAAGGGATCTAGCCCACAGTAGTAGGTATAATGGTCATCTGAATTAAATTCACCCATCCCTGTCCATTTTAGTTCACCAGTTGCTAAAATGTTGATGTTCACTCTGGCCATCTCCAGTTTGACCACTTCCAATTCACCTTGATTCATGGACCTAACATTCCAGGTTCATATGCAGTGTTGTTCTTTACAGCATTGGACTTGACTTTCACCACCAGACACATCCACAATTGGGCATCTTTTCTGCTTTGGATCAGTCTCTTCATTCTTTCTGGAGCTGTTTATCTGCTCTTCCTCAGTAGCAAATTGGACACCTACTGACCTTTGGGTTCATCTTCCAGTGTCGTATCTTTTGCCTTTTCATCCTGTTCATGGGGTTCTCAAGGCAAGAACACTGGAGTCGTTTGCCATTCCCTTCATCCGTTGACCACATTTTGTAATAGTCCACAGACTCGGGTTTGCCAGTTATACAGGTGTGTCAGCTGTAAATAATGTAATTTTTTTACTCTTTTAAAAATACTTATATGTCTGGCAGTTGAGTGTTTATAGTATGTAATCCTTTTCTAGGTATATTCATTTTTAATGTTTAAATTCTTGTTGTGTCCTAGTTTTTCAGGAGACTCTCTTAGAGAGTCCAATTGTTTGGACTCTTTTTCTCATTTATTTCTGGTTTTGCTGCATTGTGGACAGAGTAGCATATGTAATTGATCACTATTAATCAGCCTTATTTAAGATAATTTTGTTGGTTATGGCTTGACTACTTTATCAAATCCATTTTAATGAAGAGGTTTCCTTCTTTTAGCTGAGAGAATTATGTGTAGGGAGTTAACAGAAAGTCAGGACTCTTATGTGACCTCAGATGCGATAGCAGAGAAGCAGAAGCCTGACCAAAGTTGTAGTAACAATGGTCTGTTTTCTCTAAACCAGGAAAAAGCAGCGGTGGGGTCACTGATTAACCTTGCAGGAACCTACGTTTCTCGCTGCCACCCAGCTTCTCAGCTTAAAAAACAGGTATGTGGGGAGGGGTGTGCAGGTCCACAGTTGTAGAGATTTGACGGGTGCAGGCCGCCTCCTCCAGCCCGGCTTCGGGTCCCCAGACCTGGCTCTGTGGCTTGTGTGCCTCCCAGATGTGTGGCCTTGGCCTGGCCACTGCATCTTTCTGGGGTCTAGCAGTTGAGGTGATGGTCGGTTTGCGTCCTCGGTGTTTTTAGTACTTTGTGGGTGACTGCGTGCCATTAACCTAGGACCTGTCACAGGTGTTGCTTGGCAGTGGTGAGGGATGTCAGCTTCGTCTGACCAGCTTTCGTTAACCTGTAGATTAAACAAGCAATAAGCTTGTGAGCATCTCTACCCGGATATTGTGATTGGAGAGTGGCTCAGAAACTTTATTTTACATATGGCAGGAGGTACCAGGGAGCAAGGTGGGGTCATGTCCAAGAATATAATCGTCACAATAGCTGCTAGTAGAAATTCTGAAAGGAAGCTGTAGAATCAGTGCAGAATGGGTTGGGGAGCTTTGCAGAGGTGTCGGAGAGAAGCCGAGCCCGGAGTGGACGGTCCCCAGGAGTGTCGGGTGGGAGGGGCTGTCGACACTTCCTAAGGATCTCATGTTTTCACCTGCCTTCCTTTACCTGTGTTGACCAAATAACAGATGCCCACCAAGTTTTCATATGTAGCCTCTGTAACAATTTTACAAATACGGTGTGTTAGGTGCTGAGCTGTGAGGGGAGCGTTGGAGCTTGGCCTCTGCTGCCTTTGCCCGAAGAAGCTGAAAGGGAGCCTGTGCGGTGAGTCCTCACAGAAGCCTCGCAAGGCTCTGTGAACCTCAGCTCCAAACAGTGTCTTCTCTGGCAAGACTGTCAGGAGACAGGTCCCAAGGAGGAAGTACTAGGGCTAGGTGCTGGAGGGCTGAGACTGGGGGTCTCAGGGCCCAGTCGTGGGGGAAGCGTTTGCAGAGACCTAGGGCTCAAGCATGAAGGCAGGCCTCCTGGGCAGGTGGGTGGCATCCAGCAGAATAGTCAGTTGGTGGTGCCTCTGTCATTTACCTTTACCTTGGTCTCCTACATGGCTTTTTCATTTCATTTTGGGGAAAGCAAGTTGCAGATGAAGTGCTTTGCCCAGGGAACCACTGAAATAAACATCAGTTTGCACTGGCCCTAATTGGGCAACTGCTCTTTGTCACATGTCTTTAAATGTTTCCTGTCTTCAGATCAGAAGGTGATTCTGAAACAGATGTCTGCAGCTCTTTAATCACAGAAATCGTGGCTGAGCTGTGTTGCCATGTGCCTGAGACACACCGCGCTGCCCACCTCCCAGGGCCCCTTCCTCCTGAGGAGTGAGTCCAGGGCGCCCTGGGTGCTTGGGCCTGGGGGAGGTGTGTTGGGTTGCAGACTTCGCGGAGGAGCTGTCAGATAAGCCCTGACAGTGCGTGTGGCGACAGAGATTCTCACGCGGGATCTGCCGAGTCTGACGCCTGTGACACGGCCGCGGCAGGTGTGCAGGCCGCCGGCCCGGGGCAGACAGGCCCTCAGGACCCGCTCTCCACCCCGCAGGTGGCCCCGCCTGCTCCATGTGCTCTGCAGCATCCCCGTGCGGACCCTCTTCTGCCCCCGAGCTGTCCTGGAGGTGCTGGCTGTGCTCCGGAGGGTCAGCGCCCACTGCCGCCGCGTTTGTGGACAGGTAGCCGTGTGCGTGGAGCTGAGGCGCAGGCAGTGGGAGGACCGAAGCCTGCGCTCACGGCAGAGGCGGAATTACCTGCGTCTGGTGCGCAGGTGCGTGCTGCGTGACCTGGTGGGCGGAGCCCTGGTGCGCAGGTCCAGGGCCTGCTGAGTGGAGTATCGTGGGCGGAGCTCTCCTGGGCGGCTCTCAGCTGACGGGCTTCTGCTCCCACTTCAGAGAATGCTTATTTTCGAGAAAAATTGCAATAAGTGTCACTGCAAATACCACCTGTAAGTTTAGAATATGGGTTCTAGAGACCCAGCGAATTTTTGGATTTTAAAGGTAACAGCAGATTTACCCGGCGGTGCCGGCAGTGTGTATGTAGAATGCGCTGCGTCCTCACGAAGGCACCTTATAAAGGTGATAAATATTTAACACTTACTGAATTTTAACTGATCTTATGTTTTTAGTATGAAGCTTCTGTCTCCGATGCTTTACCTGATTTTATTGCTGATTGCACTGGAATTGATCAACATTCACATGGTTCTTGGGAAGAATGCTTCAGAATACCAGCAGTACCTGAGGTCAGTGTGCACACTTTAGAACACCAGCGGTATCTGGGTCCGTGTGCACACTTCAGAACACCGGCAGTATCTGAGATCACGTGCACACTTCAGAATACCAGCAGTACCTGAGGTCAGTGTGCACACTTCAGAACACCAGCGGCATCTGGGTCCGTGTGCACACTGCAGGAGGTGAAGCTGTGTGTCAGTATTTTGAGTCGTGCTCCCTCCTATCTGACCCTGAACTGCTCTTCTCTGTGGGTTTCAGTGCAAGTCAGTGAGCCTTTAGAGCTGACAGTTCAGAAAGCTGAGTGATCTGCATGTGAATGATTTTGGAATCCCTCCCTCAGGGCCACGGGAACTCTGTCCAGACAGCGATACTGGGAGGAGGCTGTGGGGAGGCTGCACCACCCTCAGCTGCGCGGACTCCCGGAGCCTGGTCCGGCTCTAATCTGTAGACGGTCTGCTGCAGGGCCATGTAGGCACTATAGGGCAGTGCCCCCCGCCCACTGGATGCCAGCAGCCCCCAGTCGTGACAGCCACAAAGGGCTCAGACGCCCCCAGTGCCCTTTGGGGGCACAGTCACCTCAACTGAAAGCCACAGTCTAGATAGGGGGCTGTGGATATTCATTGTATTCTTTTAACTTCTAAGTGTAAAAATTTCAAAAATTCATAGTTGGAGACAATTTTGGGCTACTTGGGAAACTTTAAGGAGAACTTGGGAAATGTGGATGTGGCCCTTCTCGCCAGTCAGAGGGCGTTCCCTGTGGGCTTCCTGGTGAGTCATCTTCCAGCAGAAGCCTTTCAGCAGCGATGGCTGCTCCCAGCAGCACGTGTCTACTGTGGAGGGGGGTGGCCCCTCTGGCGGGGGGTGAGGCTAGTGGGGTGGAAACAGGAGGCGCAGCCCTCGAGGGTCCAGTGTCTTGAGGGTCTGTTATGTGAGTGTGGTCCAGGCGGCCCCTAAGGTCCCATCAGCAGAGTGTCCTGCGTGGGCCTGGGAGCGGGTGCGCTGTGTGGCGCGTGGACGTCCACCCTGCACACTGACGCTGGCGTCCTCGCCTTCATCCAGGTAGCGTTCTCTCGTTTCCATGTTGTATGTATTTCCTTTTCTGGAATCTTCAGGTGAAAATTACCTAGAGTACTTCAGTTGTGATTCCAGAATGAAGGGGATACAGTAAATCCTTGTTGCATTTACAGTGGGATAGATAAATTACTTTCTTTGTTTGAAACAGGTTCTTAAAGTGCATCTTGCAGTACACAGAGAACCTTGCAGCTTGCACCAGGCAAGACAGGAACAAGTGGGACGACGCTGTCCGTCTCACACACACGGCCTTGTTGAAGATTTGGACTTTTATTGAGAAGAAACAGATGTTAATGCATTTAGCCGAGAAATCCACCATTAAAGTCGTCTGATAAGTCAGGATGCCTCGGGCTCTATCAGAAACCCGACTGACTGTGTGAACTTCATAGCCTGTGAATCGAAGACCCAAGGGCAGGGTGTGTTTCCAAGGGCAGGTGGTTTCGGGACCCTGCTCCAGCAGGGCCCCAGGCTTCCTGCCCTGCAGTTCTCCAGTCGCCTTCCGGCTGCTGGTGTGAGCCTCAGGTGGATCCCTGGGAAGCAGTGGCCGCAGCAGTTTGGGGCCTTGTCTCCCGACTGCGTCCTACGCAGAGGAGAGTCTTCTCACTCAGCCGTCACCCAGGTGTGGGTGGCCACATCTTACTGGCCATAGTGCTAATCTTGAAACGACGGCTGTGACCAGGACCCTGCCCTGCACTCATGGGTCAGGCTGGGTGGACATCCACCCCTGGACCAGCCACTGGAGCACGGCGGGAGGCCTTGGGCCAGTCACCCCGTCCTTGGAGCAGAGGGTGAGGTGGATGGGATGCAGAACTCGCTGGAGAGAGGTGGGGAGGAACAGCTCCTGGAAGGCCCTGGGCAGCAAGCCTGCCGGTCAGCATGTCCCCGGGGTCCAGGCCTGGCAGGTTTAGCACAGCCCCTGGGAGGACAGAGTGAGACGGGCTGCAGACCCCCCAGGTCAGGCTCGCGGGAGGCCCTGGGCAGCCACTCCGGGAAGCTCCTCGTCCACAGCAGCAAGGCGGGAGGGCCTCCAGGAGCCCCTGCAGGGCTGCCCTGAAGTCCGAGTCTGTGTCCCCTTGGCTGTGCCCCTTCCCCGCTGGCCGCACAGCCTCCTCCTGGCCTTGCTGGCGAGTCGGCCTCCCAGGAAGGGCGGCCTGCCACGTGCTCTGGCTTCTCTGCCATCAGAGGTCGGTGGGGAGGCTGCCGTGGGGCGGGTGGGGCCACGTGACCAGACTTTCCTGGTCCAGCTGTCGCTTCTCCAGTTCAGCAGTGGCCACCCCCTTGTAACTGAACTTACAGGATAAAGACGGGGTAAAGACGTGGGTAAAGACGGGGACGCCTCCTGCTTCTGTCTACTGTGACGCAAGACCCCCCACGTCATTGCCCCCCTCAGAGGAGGTCCTGTGGTCGGTCACAGCCTCCAGGCTGGACTCAAAATTATGATTTAGAGGATAACCGCTCGTAACCCCGCTGGTGTTGGCGCTGGAATGGGGCTGGCGGGGAGGGAAGAAGCGGCCAAGCTGCGTGGTGACCACGGGACCCGAGGGCCGGGCCCCTGGTCTGAGGAGCCCTTCCTCTCTCATCGCTGCCTCCTCCCTCCGCTGCTCACCTCTGGTCGCTGGTCCTCACCTGGTAGGTCGACCCAAACCTCACTCCTCAAAGAGCTTTCCCGCTAGGAATCTGGTAACTGTCGTTGTCCATTGCCTTTCACCCCTGGAGATGGGGATGCTGGGAGCTTTCCCAGGGCCCCAGCCTGGGCCACAGCTGTCCCCAGGGACATGGGGAGCAGCCCCCCCAAGTCACAGCCCTTTGTCCTTTGCGTCCCTGGCAAGGTTGCCCTGAGCCTGTCTGTGGCAGCGTTTTCTTGAGAACAGAAGCGTCCAGGCCAGTGGGCTCCCAGTGCACCGCCCCCAGCCATGGTTCCAGTGGGGCCGGGGGCTGCTCCCCGCACCTGCCGCCGTGACTGTGTACTCTCAGCACGGACACAGCCGTGGGCACTGCCCTCCCTGCTGCATCCTCCGGGGGCTGCCGCCCTCCTTGCTGAGCACTGGTGGCTGATGTGACGGGGTGGGGGGTTCCCTGCATCACCAGATGCCAGGGGCGGGCCCTCCCTCCTCACGCCCCTGCACCCCTCTGACCCCCTCGTGTTGACCCCTAGGCTCATTCCCCTGGGCCCTGACCGCTGACCTCCCTGACCCAGTGCGCTCTTCCCGTGGGTCTCCCCTCACTGCGTGGTCCTTCCTGGCACTTGACCCGGAGCAGTCCCTGCCCCCGCTGTCTTGGGGCCGCCGTGTAGCTGGGCACTGCGGCTTTGCCCTGCAGGTGATGTCTACAGCCTGCAGAAATCACAGAACTCTTCACGCTTTGGGCAGCCATCACGGTAGGTACACAGGTAGGTACATGCGAGGAGGAGTGAGCTTGTCACTGTGACCCCCACCGTGGAGCAAGCGGAGCCGGCTGCTGCGCGGTGGGGGTGTCAGCAGGTGGAGAGGGGGGTACTCGAGGGGGGCTGCCTGATGCTCAAAGGTTCAGACGCATCTGCAACTGGCTCCGTCAGGAGGAAACTCAGAGCCCTGGGCAGAGGCAGGGTCCTGGTCTGTGCAGGGTCCCCAGGTCCTGGGGTGGGGGGCTCCTGGTCTGTGTGGGGTCCCCAGGTCCTGGGGGTCCTGGTCTGTGCAGGGTTCCCAGGTCCTGGGGTGGGGGGCTCCTGGTCTGTGTGGGGTCCCCAGGTGCTGGGGGGTCTGGTCTGTGCCGGGTCCCCAGGTTCTGGAGGAGGGGGTTCTTGGATGAGGAGGGTCCTGGTCTGTGCGGGGTCCCCATGCCCTGGGGGGAGGGGTCCTGGTCTGTGCAGGGTTCCCAGGTCCTGGGGTGGGGAGTGTCCTGGTCTGTGTGGGGTCCGAGAGCAGCAGGGAGCTGGCTCTCACAAGGAGAGGAACTGCCAGGCTTTGTCCGGGAGCCTCGGTCTGTGCTGTGGGCCTGTGTGTGGCTCCCGTGTCGATGCGGATGCCTGTCCACCAGGCCTGGTGGCCCAGACCACAGGGTGAGAGCTGCCTTCACGTCCACCTGCAGGTCTTACTCTGGGTCTCCTGTGAAAGCGGCCATTTGGCTGGGAAACTGGTTAGCGGCCACTCGGCAGGCGCCAGTCCTGTAGACATTGCTCCCAAGACGCAGAGGCCCCTGGGCGTCTCTGCTGCCTTGGTGGCAAGTGAGGTGCCCACCTGTCCGTCCCCCGAGGTGCGTCCAGGCCTGCTTGGTGCTGGGTTCACGCTGCAGCCTGTGGCTGTCCACACTCCGTCAGGCCGTCTCGGCCGCCGTGTTTGCTGCCCGTGTCACACATCGACGGGGCCGCGGGTTCCAGGCTCTGCTGACCCCTGGAGACTTGGCAGAGCCCTCACGAGGCCGCGGAGATGGAACCAGAACGCTGCTGTGGGCTCGGCCGCGGGCGTGCGGCGGGGTGCCCGCCCGGGGGTGCTGACCGGAGGCCGGGGCTGTGGCGATCTGTCCCGCAGCGGCGTCGCGGTCGGGGTCGCGTCTGATTACGTGAGCCCCCGTCCGCGCTTCCCTGCAGCGACCCCTCTGCTCCGCCGGCCACAGGCTGCGGGCCGCGTGACCCCCGGTGGCTCTCAGCGCGCTACCGGCTTCAGGGTCGTGGGGAGAGCTCATTGTGCCTGCTTCTACTCTGCCCTTCCCGCCACGGCCGGGGGCCGGGGGACCCACCGGCCTTCACGGCGAGGTCCGGGTCTGAGCTGGGGCTGGGGCCACAGGAGGGTCGCGGCGCTCTGCTGCCTGTCTGCTCACAGCCAGCCCCCAGCCCTTCCGCAGATCGACGACGGCGGCCTCAGCGGCGGCCCTGCCTGCCTGTCTAAGGGGCGCTGGGACGAGGTAGCCCAGAGGCCTCGGCTGCATCTCTCTGACGGGCTCTGCCTGCAGCCGGCACAGGACCAGGCGGGCGAGCAGGCCCAGAGAGATGCCCCTGACGTTGGGCGTCAGCATCGCTTCCCAGAGCAGACCAGCCGCTCCTGTCTCGGGGCTTCCTCGTGGGCTGATGGGGATTCTGACGCCAGTGCACTTCCTCCGTGGCCTGCTTTCTCTCTCTGATTCAGCTTCTCACACACTGTCCCCTGACTCAAAGTTTCTTTTATTTTATTAAACCAAGTAATTTCTCCCATTTGAACTGTTCCAGGAGGTCTCATTTCTGTCAACCTAGAAAGTGAAAGTGTTAGTCACTCAGTCCTGCCGGACTCTGCAACCCCATGGACTGTAGCCCACCAGGCTCCTCTGTCCATGGGATTCTCCAGTCAAGAGTACTGGAGTGGCTGGCCATTTCCTTCTCTGGGGATCTTCCTGACCCAGGAATCAAACCCAGGTCTCCTGCATTACAGGCAGATTCCCCAGGGAGCCACCAGGGGAGCCACCAGGGAAGCCCCTGTCACCCTAGACGTCTGACCAGATGGCTTCCCTTTAGGGACGTGCTGTGGACCCAGGAGGTGAGCAGCCCCGCACGAGAGGCAGAGGGTATAGTGGGCTCTGCTCTGAATTACAGGCTGTTTTTCTCTTGCTTTTACACTGATGGTTCCCAGACCCTGGTCCCCTGGACTGCTCAGCACCAGCACCACACGGGCCATGTCAACTCACCAAAACCCTCCTCAGATGTCCAACCCCAGCCTCTCAGAGTCTGTCTTCCAACTGTCCCCCTGAGATGGTCTCCTGTCCTGCCCGCAACCCTCACGTGTCCCGCCTGGCCTTCCAGGTGGGCTGAGTTCCCGCGGGAGAGTGTGACCAGACGCCCACCTCCAGGGGGTGCTGTCGCGTGTCCCAGGACCCTAGCCTGGGCCTCCCGCAGGGATCAGCATGGGTCCTGGGTGTCACCGTGTCTGCAGGCCTTTCCCGCAGGTCCTGTGCAGCGGAGGGCAGCCACACGACACCCACGACGAGCGCTGTGCTGGCTGGGGGGCTGGGCACTGGGCACGTGGCTGCTGTCCTCTGGCCGGCCCTTGGGAGGCCGCATTGCTCCTGCCTGAGGCTGGGCTGGGCACCGTCCACGGAATCCACCCCTCCCTGCAGCCTGTGTCCTGCCAACCACCTGCTCCTGGAGGGAAGACCCTGCCTCTGTCGGATGCATCCCTGCGTCCCCCCTCCCCGGGCGGCAGGCACAGCCAAGGGGGCGAAGGGCGAAGACCTCAGACGAGGTCCCGTGTGGGCTCTGACCCTAGAGCAGGAGGAGGGGGCCAGCCAGTCCACAGTCCGCAGGCAGGAGTCGCGGTGAAGCTGGGGCTGGCTCTGAGGGGCCGTGGTGTGACACCGTCTGCCACTGCTGACAAGCAGCCAGATGCTCCAGATGCCTGGGGTTTGCGCCAGGCTCCCTGGATTCTCTACATCCTCTGCCGGCCCAGTACCTCCAGCCGACGGAATTGCTGGGGAAAGGAAGGAGGTGAAGGTTGGCTAGATCTGGTACCCGCGCAAGGCAGCAAGCTCTCTGAGCTGTTACAGAGTGAGGTCGGGAGGGAGCAGCTGGTGCTGCGCGGAGGCCCCAGGCTCCATGTGGACATGCCCAGACTAGAGCCTGGCTCCGTCTATCACTCACGGGCCCTTCGCCCTGAGCTTTCTCCAGGGAGGCGTGTGGAAAGGAGCACCCCTCCCGGTTAGGGTGCTGTGATGAGCATGTGCGGGGCACGCCAGCCCCTCCTGACCGGGGCGGCCGTCTGTCAGTCCTGCCGGCCTTCCGCGAGGCCCGGAGGAAGGACGGTGCGGAGACTCGGAGGCAGTCATGCCCCGCGCCCCCACCCCATCCCCACCCCCAGAGTCTCTGCAGACGTTTCTGTGCACGAGGTGGACGGGACACAGCTGCCGCCTCCTAAGTCCTCGTCCTCCTGCTGAGCTAAGAATAGCCCTGCCTGGGCCTGGGCGGTGCCCTCTGAACTATGTGCCAACAGAGCCAGAGCCGACTGCAAGCAGGCCCTGCCTGTGCCGGCCATCAGCGTGCAGATGCGGGGTGGAGGGGGTCAGTGGGGACGCGGGGTGGGGGCGTCAATGGGGACACTTTCCCAGGGATTCCATGGGGAATCTGCTCCTGTGAATAAACATTGGGTTTCCCAGATCAGAGATGCTCTGATCTCGGTTAACGCTGTTGGTGACTTGCTGGGCCTGTTTCGTGGGGTTGTGCTTCCTCTGTAGGGACACGGGGTGGCGCTCTTTAGCAAAGCCAGGCTGAGGTGACTGCGGGAGGCAGCGAAAGCCTCCCGGAGGGAAGGGGCCGGCGTCTTTGATCCAGCAGGACCTGCCCCGTTCTCTCCTCCCGCCTTGCCTGCAGTGGGCAGAGCTTGGCTTCCCTGGAGGGTAAAGAGCGGCATGCCAGCTTGTCAGCAAGTATGGCGGGGCCAGTCCCCGGCCGTGAGTTTCCATCAGCCAGCCATGTCCCAGTGGAGACAGGAACTCCATCCCTAGGAGGACAGCCCGGCAGGCTGATCCGCGAGGCTGAGAGCAGACTGCCCCGGAGAAGCTCTTTGTGTGCAGACGGGTTGACTTCCTACAGAGGACAGCGTTCAGGATTTACTGTGGGAGAGGTCTCCTAGTTCAGTTCAGTTCAGTTGCTCAGTCGTGTCTGACTCTTTGCCACCTCACGAATTGCAGCACGCCAGGCCTCCCTGTCCATCACCAACTCCCAGAGTTCACCCAAACTCGTGTCCATTGAGTCGGTGATACCATCCAGCCATTTCATCCTCTGACGTCCCCTTCTCCTCTTGCCCCCAATCCCTCCCAGCATCAGAGTCTTTTCCAATGAGTCAACTTTTCGCATGAGGTGGCCAAAGTATTGCAGTTTCAGCTTTAGCATCAGTCCTTCTAAAGAATACCCAGGACTGATCTCCTTTAGAATGGACTGGTTGGATCTCCTTGCAGTCCAAGGGACTCTCAAGAGTCTTCTCCAACACCACAGTTCAAAAGCATCAATTCTTCGGTGCTCAGCTTTCTTCACAGTCCAACTCTCACATCCATACATGACCACTGGAAAACCCATAGCCTTTAACTAGACAGACCTTTGTTGGCAAAGTAATGTCTCTGCTTTTGAATATGCTATCTAGGTTGGTCATAACTTTCCTTCCAAGGAGTAAGCGTCTTTTAATTTCATGGCTGCAGTCACCATCTGCAGTGATTTGGGAGCCCCCCAAAATAAAGTCTGACACTGTCTGCACTGTTTCCCCATCTATTTCCCATGAAGTGATGGGACCAGATGCCATGATCTTCGTTTTCTGAATGTTGAGCTTTAAGCCAACTTTTTCACTCTCCTCTTTCACTTTCATCAAGAGGCTTTTGAGTTCCTCTTCACTTTCTGCCATAAGGGTGGTGTCATCTGCATATCTGAGGTTATTGATATTTCTCCCGGCAATCTTGATTCCAGCTTGTGCTTCTTCCAGCCCAGCGTTTCTCATGATGTACTCTGCATATAAGTTAAATAAGCAGGGTGACAATATACAGCCTTGATGTACTCCTTTTCCTATTTGGAACCAGTCTGTTGTTCCATGTCCAGTTCTAACTGTTGCTTCCTGACCTGCATACAGGTTTCTCAAGAGGCAGGTCAGGTGGTCTGGTATTCCCATCTCTTGAATTTTCCACAGTTTATTGTGATCCACACAGTCAAAGGCTTTGGCATAATCAATAAAGCAGAAATAGATGTTTTTCTGGAACTCTTGCTTTTTCCATGATCCAGCGGATGTTGGCAATTTGATCTCAGGTTCCTCTGCCTTTTCTAAAACCGGCTTGAACATCAGGAAGTTCATGGTTCACGTATTGCTGAAGCCTGGCTTGGAGAATTTTGAGCATTACTTTACTAGTGTGTGAGATGACTGCAATTGTGCGGTAGTTTGAGCATTCTATGGCATTGCCTTTCTTTGGGATTGGAATGAAAACTGACCTTTTCCAATCCTGTGCCCACTGCTGAGTTTTCCAAATGTGCTGGCATATTGAGTGCAGCACTTTCACAGCATCATCTTTCAGGATTTGAAATAGCTCAACTGGAATTCCATCACCTCCACTAGCTTTGTTCGTAGTGATGCTTTCTAGGCCCACTTGACTTCACATTCCAGGATGTCTGGCTCTAGGTGAGTGATCACACCATCGTGATTATCTTGGTCATGAAGATCTTTTTTGTACAGTTCTTCTGTGTATTCTTGCCACCTCTTCTGAATATCTTCTGCTTCTGTTAGGTCCACACCATTTCTGTTCTTTATCGAGCCCATCTTTGAGGTGCAGAGACCAACTCCCACATGGCGTTGTGGGGTGGCTGGGCTGCCGAGAGAAGCCTGCAGGGTTGCAGGCCTCCCGAGAGCACGACCACAGCCAGTTTACAGCCCCACTAAGTGATTCCAGCCAAACTGCATCTCTGGGCTGTTGCAGCACCCCAGTGTTAGAGTCAAGCTTCACCTCCAAGGAACAAATGTTTCCAGGGCCCCAGGACCCGGGAATGGGGCACCAGAGTGAGTTAATTAGGGACCCTTTACCATCGATTCAAGATCAGATTTGAAATCTTTCCCAAGAGCCTGGATGAAGCAGAAAGTTCTGGCGTGTCATTGGATTCCTTTAAAAGAAGAGTGGTTTGGATTATGTTCGTAAAAGCTGCCCTTGCATGGGCCTGATGCATGGATTGCAACCGGGCGGCGCAGCACAGGTGTCAGCACCGGGGCGGTGTTCCTTCCAGGGCGCCTCATGGTCCTCGCGCGTCCACGCCCACGCCCTCCCCTCCCCCGCGTGGGACTGCCCCTTCAGGACTGAGGAGTCCTGGGGGAGCTGTCTCCTCGGGCGGAGGGAGTGTCTCAGTGGGGCTGGTCCTTCCCCACAGGGTGTGTGGCCAGCGTGGGCTTGGTCGCACGCCGGTCAGTGTGGCCCTGAGATGTGGCCTCTCCTCTCCATCAGACAGTAACCCCATTTCTACAGGGCTTCACAGGTGGATTATCTCGAACAAATTCCCCCAACAGCCCTGTGAAGGCGCAGTTCCGCTGCTTTACAGGTACAGAGGATGCACCCGGAGGGCCCGGTTCTTACTGGGTCAGATTCCTGTGTTTCTGTTCATTTCTTTGTCTTCTTCCTTGTTCAGTTCAGTCGCTCATTCATGTCTGACTCTTTGCAACCCCATGGACTGCCACACGCAAGACCTCCCTGTCCATCACCAACTCTCGGAGCTTGCTCAAACTCATGTCCATTGAGTCAGTGATGCCATCCAACCATCCCATCCTCTGTCCTCCCCTTCTCCTCCTGCCTTCAGTCTTTCCCAGCATCAGGGTCTTTTCAAATGAATCAGCTCTTCGCATCAGGTGGCCAAAGTACTGGAGCTTCAGCTTCAGCATGAGTCCTTCCAATGAATATTCAGGGTTGATCTCCTTTAGGATGGACTGGGTGGATCTCCTTGCAGTTCAAGGGACTCTCAAGAGTCTTCTCCAACACCACAGTTCAAAAGCATCAATTTTTCCGTGCTCAGCTTTATTTATGGTCCAACTCTCACATCCATACATGACCACTGGAAAAATCATAGCTTTGACTAGAGGAACCTTTGTCAGCAAAGTAATATCTCTGCTTTTTAATATGATGTCTGGGTTTGTTATAGCTTTTTTTCCAAGGAGCAAGCATCTTTTAATTTCATGGCTTCAGTCACCTTCTGTAGTGATTTTGGAGCCCAGGAAAATAAAGTCTGTCACTGTTTCCATTGTTTCCCCATCTATTTACCATGAAGCGATGGGACCGGATGCCATGATCTTAGTTTTCTGAATGTTGAGTCAATTTTTTCACTCTCTTCTTTCACTTTCACTTTCTTTCTTCGCCTTCTGCCATTAGGGTGGTATCATCTTCTCCTGGCAACCTTGATTCCAGCTTGTGCTTCATCCAGTCTGGCATTTCACATGATGTACTCTGCATGTAAGTTAAATAAGCAGGGTGACAATATACAGCCTTGACGTACTCCTTTCCCTATTTGGAACCAGTCTGTTGTTCCAAGTCCAGTTCTAACTGTTGCTTCGTGACCTGCATACAGGTTTTTCAGGAGGCAGGTCAGGTGGTCTGGTATTCCCATCTCTTGAAGAGTTTTCCAGAGTTTGTTGTGACCCACACAGTCAAAGGCTTTGGTGTAGTAGATGAAGCAGAAGTAGATGTCTTTCTGGAACTCTCTTGCTGTTTCTCTTCCTTGTAGTAGTTGATAATTCTGATTTCTCTGGCTTAGATGGAAGTGAAAGTTGCTCAGTCGTGTCTGACTCTTTGCAACCCTATGGAATTCTCCAGGCCAGAGTACTGGAGTGGGTAGCCTTTCCCTCCTCCAGGGGATCTTTCCAACCCAAGGATTGAACCCAGGTCTCCCGCATTGCAGGCGGATTCTTTACCAGCTGAGCCACCGGGGAAGCCCAAGAATACTGAAGTGGGTAGCCTATCCCTTCTCCAGGAGACCTGTCCAACCCAGGAATCGAGCCAGAGCCTCCTGCATTGCAGGTGGATTCTTTATGAACTTAGCTATCAGGGAAGCCCCCTAGATGAAAGTTACATACTAAGATGACATAACTAATTAAAAAAATAAGTATTTTATTCCATTATGGGCAAGACATTCTGCCACGGAGACTGAAGAGTCCCAAAAGGCCACAGAGACAAAGGCAGGAAGTGCCTTCCGAAAGACACTGAGTCTGGGGTAAGCAGGGGGCCCTGGGTTTCCTAAGCCCCCGCTGTCTCTCACCTCCACCTGTAGTCTGGGCTGGAGTCATCACATTGGCCCTGGGGACTGCTGGGTGAGGAGAGGGGTGAGGACAGGCCCAGGAAGAATGACAGATGCAACAAAGCAGAGCTGGGAAGGCCGAGGAGGACCAGCTGAGGCAGCGGGGGAGCTGGGGCTCAAAGGAAGACATGACCCAGAAATGTCCCTTGAAGTGGCCTGGGTGCTCCCGCGGCTCTGGCAGTCAAGGTCAGGCGGGTGGGAGGGTGCGGGAGGCAGGAAGCACAGACTGTGTCCCGGGGGTTCAGTGGAGAAGGGGAGGGATTGGCAGGGGCTCTGGGGAGAGCTCTGGGGGACCGCTGCGACTCGGGGCTCAGCGTGTCTGCGGGAGAAGCTGCAGAGTAGGGAAGGGGGTGCTGGAGCAGGTGAGATGGACAGGGGTGCAGAGCCCAGGCAAGGCTCCTGACCTCAGAGGAGAGAGGGAACACGCAGTGCAGAGGGTTCCCGGGAGGAAGAAGCCTGGTGAAACGGGTGCAAAGCCGCTGAGTGCAGCGGACACAGCACGGAGGGAAGGGAGGCAGATCAGAGGGCAGGCTGAGCGTGGGGACGTCTGGGTGGGGCTGGGGGGCCGTGAGGGCTGCGGCCAGCAGAGGACGGCACTGCCGGGAGCCTCGGGGCAAGGACGCCTCGGCGGCACGCACCTCAGGGTGAGCTGGCTCCGTCCTCCCTTCTTCCTCTGGGGAGGGTCGGCCTCGCCTACCTGTAAATGAGGGACCCAAGTCTGAGTCTGACCATCGCATCCGGGCAGGGACTCAGGACAGCTGCTGGGAGCACCTGGGGCAGTGGGAGGCCCGTTTGCTCCGTGCTGTTTGCTACGTCGCAGCAGGAACGCAAGGAGGTGTGAGAGTGGACGCCGGCAGGCCAAACGCGGGGGTGCCGCTGCCTGTGGAGCAGGCTGCTGCGTCCAGATGGCCGCTGCGCGTCCAACCCTGTTGTTGTGCTTGTCACACCCTTGGGGGCCCCTCCTCTCTGCACCCCCACCGGCCGCCCGGGGACCCCCGAGGTCCCACGTGCCCGGCTCTGTCAGCTGAATCCCCAAGGTTCCTCCACCTTCTGCCTGAAGGCCAAGGCCCCAGGACATCTCCACCCTGAGGAGGATGCCCACCTAGCAGGAGGCCCACGCCGGCACCCTGCTGCGTGGTGTTTGTCACCTCCAAGGCCCCCACGTTCTCACAGTCCCTTCACGTGGGTCAGGGGCTCTGTGAACCTGGAGGGTCTGCCGCCCGAGTGACAGCTTTGCTGTGACCACCAGGACGTGCCCCACAGGTCTGAGAGGAAGCAGTCATCTTGTCCCCGCCAGCCCCTGTCTCCTAGGACACTCATGACAGGAGGTCTGTTTCCTTAGGATGTAGTGGGGGCCATGGTTTTCAGACCAACTGGCTGCTGGAGAGGCAGCGTCTCCCTGATTCCCCGCTCACCTGTGACCGCCTTCGGGCCCATCGCATCCTTGGGTCTCAGTGGACACTGAAGTGGAGAGAGCAGGTCAAATCTGCAGCTCCTTCTGTGTTGGGGGCTCCAGAGAGAGAAATCGAGTGTGGCCAGGCTATAGGGTGTTAGCCTCCATAGAATCAGCACAAATTTCCTGTGTCTACTCGGTTTGATTGACAGCTCTGATCTCTTCTCTGGTTGATTCCAGGAAAGGATTTTTGCTAATCTAATAGGTTTCCTATTACAATACGGTGAGCTTCTGTTTATGTTTTTTCCCTGACTATCTAGTTAAGGTTTTTGCCCACTTACCTATTGGGTTATAGATCTTGGCCTTTCTTTTTGATTTCTAGACGCTCTTTATATACTGAGGATGTAGCTTGTACAGGAGGAGAATATATACATATACACACACACACACACACATTTTCTCATTGTCTTTCTTCTTAATTTGCTGATGGTAGATTTTATGCAGAGGTTTTTATCTTTGTGGAGTTGAATTTATAAATCCTTCTTTTGTTTCATTTGGATTTTCAGTTTTAATTAGAAGAGTCTTTCTTTGACTACAAGATTATATAGGAATTTGCCCATGATTTCTGTTAGTACTTTTATGATTTTATGTTTAAATATCTGACTCATTTGGAATCAGTTTTGATGTACAGTGTGAGACGTGGGTGTGGCTTTTATCTTTTATTATTCACTTTGTTGGAGAGCCGCCCAGCTGTTCTAAAGCCATTTACCCCCAGTCCCCTTTTCACTACTGATCTGAGATGTCACCATAACTACATACTAATTTACCACATTTTCAGCACAGCAATGGCCTAATAACTAACACAATGTTCTCACCTCTACTTGTTACTTTCTCTATTTGAACTTTACAATCAGACTGTCTAGTCATATTCTCCAATATGCTATTGGAGAAGAGCAGAGAAATAGCTCCAGAAAAAGTGAAGAGACTGAAATATAGTATATTAACACACATACATGGAATTTAGAAAGATGGTAACGATGACACTATATGCAAGACAGCAAGAGACACAGACGTAAAGAACAGACTTTCAGACTCCGGGAGAAGGTGAGGGCAGGATGATCTGAGAGAACGGCATTGAGACACGTATGAGCACATGTGAAATAGGTGACCAGCGCGAGTTCAGTGCGTGAAGCGCAGCACTCAGAGCTGGTGCTCTGGGACAACCCAGAGGGATGGAGGGGCAGGGAGGTGAGAGGGGGATTCAGGATGGGGGGACACATGTGCACCCATGGGTGATTCGTGTCAATGTGAGGCAAAAACCACCACGATATTGTAAAGTAATTAGCCTCCAATTAAAATAATTAATTAAAATAAAAAAGAATGAAGAGGCTGAGCCAAAGCGAAAACAGCACCCAATTGTGGCTGTGGCTGGTGATGGAAGTAAAGTCTGACGCTGTGAAGAACAATATTGCATAGAAACCTGGAACGTTAGATCGATGAATCAAGGTAGGGCAAGACTGAACATCGTCACTTTAGGAATCAGTGAGCTAAAATAGACAGGGACGGGTGAGTTTAATTCAGATGACCATTATCTCTACACTGTGGGCAAGACGCCCTTAGAAGAAATGGAGAAGCCCCCATAGTCAAGGAAAGAATCTGAAATGCAGTACTTGGGTGCAGTCTCAAATGACAAAATGATCTTCGTTTGTTTCCAAGGCAAACCATTCAGCATCACAGTAATCCAAATCTACGTCCCAACCACTGATCCCCAAGAAGCTGAAGTTGAATGGTTCTATGAAGACCTACAGGACCTTCCAGAACTAATACCAAAAAAGATGTCCTTTTCATCCTAGGGGACTGGAATGCAAAAGTAAGGAGTCAAGAGATACCTGGAGTAACAGGCAAATTTGGTCTTGGAGTACAGAATGAAGCAGGGCAAAGCCTAACAGAGTTTTGCCAAGAGAACACACTGGTCATAGCAAACACCCTCTTCCAACAACGCAAGAGAAGACTCTACACATGGACATCACCAGATGGTCAAAACCGAAATCAGACTGATTATATTCTTTGTAGCCAAAGATGGAGAAGCTCTATACAGTCAGCAAAAACAAGACCAGGAGCTGACTGTGGCTCAGATCATAATCTCCTTATTGCCAAATTCAGACTTAAATTGAAGAAAGTAGGGAAAACCACTAGACCATGCAAGTATGACCTAAATCAAATCTTTTATGATTATACAGTAGAAGTGAGAAATAGATTCAAGGGATTGGATCTGATAGATAGAGTGCCTGAAGAACTACGGATGAAGGTTCGTAACTGTACAGGAGACAGTGATCAAAACCATCCCTAAGAAAAAGAAATGCAAAAAGGCAAAATGGTTGTCTGAGGAGGACTTACAAATAGCTGAGAAAAGACGAGAAGCAGAAGGCAAAGGAGAAAAGGAAAGATATATCCATCTGAATGCAGAGTTCCAAAGAATAGCAAGGAGAGATAAGAGAGCCTTCCTCAGTGATCAATGCAAAGAAATAGAGGAAAACAATAGAATGGGAAAGACTAGAGATCTCTTCTGGAGAAGGCAGTGGCAACCCACTCCAGTATTCTTGCCTGGAGAATCCCAGGGACAGAGGGGCCTGGTGGGCTGCCATCTACCAGGCAGACAAGAGTCAGACAGAGGTCGCACACAGTTGGGGTCCAACACAGAGTCAGACAAGACTGAAGCGACTTAGCAGCAGCAGCAGCAGAGATCTCTTCAAGAAAATTAGAGATACCAAGGGGAACATTTCATGCAAAGATGGGCAAAATAAAGGACAAAAACAGTATGGAACTAACAGAAGCAGAAGATATCAAGAAGAGGTGGCAAGAATACATAGAATAACTACATAAAAAAGATCTTAATGACCCAGATAACCACAATGGTGCGATCACTTACCTAGAGACAAACATCCTGGAGTGCGAAATCAAGTGGGCCTTAGGAAGCATCACTACAAACAAAGCTAGTGGAGGTGATGGAATTCCAGTTGAACTCTTTCAAATCCTAAAAGATGATGCTGTAAAAGTGCTGCACTCAATATGCCAGCATATTTGGAAAACAAGCCACAGGACTTGAAAGGTCAGTTTTCATTCCAATCCCAAAGAAAGGCAACGCCAAAGAATGTTCAAACTGCTGCACAATTGCACTCATCTCATACGCTAGTAAAGTAATGCTCAAGATTCTCCAAGCCAGGCTTCCACAGTATGTGAACCAAGAACTTCCAGATGTTCAAGCTGGATTTAGAAAAGGCTGAGGAACCAGAGGTCAAATTGCCAACATCCGTTGGTTCACAGACAAAACGACAGAGCTCCAGCAAAACATCTACTTCTGCTTCACTGATTATGCTAAAATCTTGACTGTGTGGATCACAACAAACTGTGGGAAATTCTTCAAGAGATGGGAATACCAGACCACCTGACCTGCCTCCTGAGAAATCTGTATGCAGGTCAGGAAGCAACAGGTAGAACTGGACATGGAACAACAGACTGGTTCCAAATTGGGAAAGGAGTACGTCAAGGCTGTAAATTGTCACCCTGCTTATTTAACTTCTATGCAGAGTACATCATGAGAAATGCCAGGCTGGATAAAACACAAACTGGAATCAAGATTGCCAGTAGAAATTCAATAACCTCAGATATGCCGATGACACCACCCTTAGGCAGAAAGTGATGAGGAACTAAAGCACCTCTTGATGAAAGTGAGAGGAGAGTGAAAAAGCTGCCTTAAAACTCAACATTCAAAAAATTAAAATCATGGCATCTGGTCCCATCACTTCATGGCAAGTAGATGGGGAAGCATTGGAAACAGTGACAGACTTTATTTTCTTCGACTCCAAAATCACTGCAGATGGTGACTGCAGCCATTAAATTAAAAGATGTTTTCCCTTTGGAACACAAGCTATGACCAATCTGGACAGCGTATTAAAAAGCAGAGACATTACTTTGCCAACAAAGGTACATCTAGTCAAGGCTATGGTTTTTCCAGTAGTCATGTATGGAGTTGGACTGTGAAGAAAGCTGAGTGTCGAAGAATGGATGCTTTTGAACTGTGTTGTTGGAGAAGACTCTTGAGAGTCCCTTGGACTGCAAGGAGATCCAACCAGTCCATCCTAAGGGAGATCAGTCCTGGGTGTTCATTGGAAGGACTGATGCTGTAGCTGAAACTCCAATACTTTAGCCACCTGATGAGAAGAACTGAGTCCTTAGAAAAGGCCCTGATGCTGGGAAAGATTGAAGGCAGGAGCAGAGGGGGCTGACAGAAGAGGAGATGGCTGGATGGCATCACCAACCCAATGCACATGAGTTTGAGCAAGCTCCGAGAGTTGGTGATGGACAGGGAGGCCTAGGGTGCTGCAGTCCATGGGGTTGCAAAGATTTGGACACAACCGAAGTGAACTGAACTGAGTCAGCTTCTCATGATAAAAAATTCAAAATCAAATATTCAGAGAAACCTGAATCCATCCTTATTTTTGTGGCTAGTGCATTAATTTATAGAACAGGTGTGGAGGCTGCAGCCTGTGTTGCCGAGTCCTCCTGGGAGGACGATGGAGCCTCTCCACTTGTTATGTTTTCCTGTATGAATTCTTGAGGTCTTCTTTTAAAAGGGTTAAATTTAAAAGGGTTTCTCATTTCTTAACTTCTTAGGTTTATTCTGAGAAACTTTGTCTTTGGATAATTAAATGGGAGGTTAACTTCTTTCATTGTATCTTTTAAAGCTATTAACTTTTCTCTTTTAATTTTATACTGTGATATCTTATTAATTGTTCTTTTTTTTTTTTTTTTTGAGTTTGCTAAGTCGCTTCAGTCATGTCCGACTCTGTGCAACCCCATAGATGGCAGCCCACCAGGCTCCCCTGTCCCTGGGATTCTCCAGGCAAGAACACTGGAGTGGATTTCCATTTCCTTCTCCAATGCATGAAGGTGAAAAGTGAAAGTGAAGTCGCTCAGTCCTGTCCGACTCTGAGCAACCCCATGGACTGCAGCCCACCAGGCCCCTCCATCCATGGGATTTTCCAGGCAAGAGTACTGGAGTGGGGTGCCATTGCCTTCTCCGTTTTTGAGTTTGGTTGGTCATTATTTTCTCCTTTTTTGAAAAACAAGTATGTCCCACAGTGTTTCACGTAAGCTGAAGGCTGTGAATATGAAGCTTGCATTTGCAGCGTCTGGAATCCAGGGGAGGTGAGTTAGACAGAAGTGATAGTGATTCCAATCAGGCGGATAACATCATTGCAAGTTGGTCTGCAGTATTTAAGTTTCTTTTTTTCTTAATGATCAGAGGTCCCATGTTGTCTCTTTATCATTATCATTATTTTCTCTTCATAATGTCTTTGGGCTGAGATAGATGTATTTTGCCATGTTAAGAAAATATTTACTACCTCAGCCCTTACCTGCCTCAGCCCTAATAAAATCCTATTTTGTTAAAGTTTTTAATACCAAGTTTTATCAAATACTGTTTCAGCTTCACTGAAGATGACTACTATTTTTTTAAAATCTCTGTATCTGTTAAGAGGTAAAGCAAATACCTACTTTTGAAACCAGCTTTTTAAAAGATTTTGGATTTTATTTTGATATGTAATTAGTTTGGTTGAGTTCTGTAGCATTTTTATTGAGAACCCAATTTTCCATAAGGACAGTGTTTTTTCAAGCATTTGAAGTTCAACGGCATCTTGAATTCATTTAACAAAGCCTCATGGCAAAAAAAAACAGAGATGTGCAGACATGCCATTATTTAAAAGTGGACATTTGTTCTCTGAGTTTGAAAAAAGATAGATATATATTTTAATGAAGGAAGTGACATGCAGTATGCTCGTCGTAAACAAAGCAAGCCTCTTAAACAAAGTGACAATGCACAGAGGTTGCTATGTGGGAAGCGAGAAGATTGGATAAACACTGTCAATAAATTTAAGTAGACGGGATGCATACTTTTAAAACCCTTTTTAAAAATGACCTAAGAAATAGCTAGAAAACAAATGTAGGAAGCCTAAGTTCACAGATGCCTACTGTCAGACAACCTGCCTGCTGCCCGTCTCCATGGCAACAGCAGAGCGAGGGACCGGAGACCGAGCAGCCGCCACAGTAAGTCCATTGATCCCTGAACACCTTCATTTCCTAAGCTTGCTTGCTGCCTTTCAGTTCTGCAGAATCACATTACGATTTTGTGGTCACTGGAAACCAAGGGGAGAAGAGTCCTGCCTCTTAGGATGGAGCAGGCACTCGCCACTAAGGGGAGCCATCTTGCTTTTGACAAAGTACCTTCCCCTGGGACCTGGGTTGGGTGCGGGGAGCCCGAGCCCCGGGTCTGGACGCACGGACTTCCAGTACTGCACTCAGGACTCGGTTTGTGACATTTCGTGCGCCATGGAGGTGGTGTGAACGGGCTACAGACACTGACGTCTAGGTTATTTTTTTGTTTCCTGTGCAGTGCAGTGAAGCTGGCAAAAACACATCACCTCGAGGTGGGGGCGGTGGGAGAGCATCCGCCAGTCGAGAGCTGCTGATCTGATGGCATTTCCTCCCCCGAAACTCCTCCGCAAACAGCTGGGCGAGATTGCATCGCCTCTCCGTCAGTCGTAAGGGTGGATCTGACGAGGCTGCAAGCGCGGGTGGGTGGAGCCCAGCACCTGTGTGCCATCCCGTCCGAGACTCCTGAAACATTTTATTTAAACTCAACAGTGCTTTCTTACGAGGATGTGAGCTTTAAAGCTTCAGTGCTGCCATTTTTCCAAAGGGGCGAAGCACTGCTGACGATGGCAGAGCTGGCCCCACGGCGGGGGCTGAACCAGGGTTTCTCCAGGCACAGTCTTTGTTACCGCCTCCAACCTGCGCGGGGTAGGAGCCGCACAAGAGAACGACCAGAACCAGAGGCACCGGGCAGGACCCACTCAGAACAGGCCACCAGCCAGATGGACCTCGGTCCGCTGAAGCGTGTTGTACAGAGGGGCCTGGGCGCTGGGTGGACTGCGGGGAGGGGGCGATCTGGGACTGAGGGCTGAGCAGAGCAGAGTGGCCTCCTCCATGTTGTAAAGGCTGCTTCACGACGAGGCCGCTGCGAACGCGGGCGCAGCCTGTGTGAATCTGCTGACTACCCGTGTGACCAGCTGCTGTCTGTGTGCTCAGCTCTGCCCAGGGCTCCTGTGCTTGGGAAGCCTCTCCTTCCATCAGGAGGACCCACCGTCCACGTGCAGAACAACACGGCCCAGCCCTGCGCCCAGGCAGCGCTGGGGGCCCGTGCGCTCTGGACGGAGGGACTGGTGAGAGGTGTGCTTTTATGTGTGACGGGGCCTCAGATGAGCAGGAAGTCTTATTTTGTCAGCTGGGTCCACCCTGTGGACTCCGCTTCCAGGGTCACAATGTAAAATCTCCGTCAAAAAGCTAAATCCTTCCTTGGCCTGGATTCCTTTATGATAATCCCAACCAGAGCATTCACATGGAGAGGAGCCCCTCGTTAGTCAGATGTACCTCCCCTTGCAAGCTCCCTAGCGAGGGCCAAGACATTATGCAAAGAGAGTGTTATTTATTTATCTTTCCCAGAAAACAGAGAACACACTGCACACACACTTGCCGTTCAGTTTGGCAGAGGCTGAGACAAGGTGGTGACATGTTCCTGTATCAGGAAGGAGTGTGAAAACATTCGTGCAAATTAGAAGCTCCTGACAGAGATGCCCAACCAGGGGGTCCTGCTGACTCGAGTCACTGCAGTCCCCCAGGGATGCCATCACGGGTCGGGGAGGGGCGATGGGGGAGCGGGGCAGGTCCTCAGACAGCCGGCTCTCCCTTCAGCCCGCTGCCCAGCTCAGCAAAGGAATGTTTGAGCAAGATAACATGCCCCCAACAGCCCAAATAAAGTGCTACCGAGAACAGGTGGGCCTGTTTGAAAGGTAAATGATCCCCAAAGCAACAATCAGGCCAAGGATCTGACTCTGTGATTTGGTTAATGTTTTCTCTCCTAGGCTTGCCCACGGGGGAGGGGGCCACAGGATGAGCGCCCAGTGGATGGCCTCCGGTGCTGGGTCCCTCTTTCACCTGCAGACCCAGCGGGGACGGCCTCTGATTTCACACCATCAGTCTGTGCTGTGGGCCTCGCTTCAGCCCTTCCCTGCCTCAGCCCTTCCCTGCCTCAGCCCTTACTGCCTCAGCCCTTCCCTGCCTCAGCCCTTCCCTGCCTCAGCCCTTACCACCTCTGCCCTTCCCTGCCTCAGCTTCCAGAGCAAGATCTGTGCTCACAGGCCAGAAAAGGGCACCACCAACCCCCGACCCCTACCTCTTGCTCCCTCCCCCCTCACAGCCCCTCTCACCCCCCCTTACCCCCTCACCCCTTCACCCCCTCCTCCCCACCACTGGCGCCTGAGTCCTGACGCTGACTTGGGCTCCTCTGCTTGGCACTTAATCCATTTTCCCTCCAGCTCCTGGCGACAGTGGCTCCTGCCAGGACCGCTGGCAGCAGCTCTGGCAGTGGGATATGCATCCAGCTGGTGGCCTGGGCCTCTGTGTTCACGTTCGCAGCAGCCTCAGTGCCAGGAGAGTGGTCCCTTGCATCCCGCAGGAACAGGGGTCTTCTCGTGGCTTCCTCCCCACTTTCAGGACTGAAACTCTGCTTATCCGGCTCCATGTCTTTATCTCTGGTGAGACCAACAGAGAAACAAAAGTAAGCCCCTTGGGCTTTGGGGGGCAGCAAACAGTGTGAATAGGAGACCCTGCTGGGTGTCCTGGGGCGGGACGCCAGTGTCAATGAGGAATGGCCCCGTGGCCAGGACAAGGGACTGGGTCCTGGGGCTGGCTCCTCCATCCCGGAGAGCCTTTCCACAAAGGACCCCGGGCCCAGGTTCCTGGCTCAACTTGTCCGCAGGGTTGCTGCTCACAGGCCGGCGTCCAGAGCATCCACCGGGCACGCACGGGGTGAGCAACTGGCCCCTGCCCACCGACTGTGGCATGAAGCTCTCAGACAGAAAAGCCATTGTCACAGGCCCCGTGGGGGGCGTCGCCCTGGCTTGGGGAGACTCTGGGCCGATTTCACCTTTACAAACACAAATGATCTCAAGCCAGTGGCCAGAGCCCTCAAAAGAGATTGTCTCCCTGCTCTCAAAGGGGCCCCCTCGAGGCCGTAAGCCCTTCACTTCCTGAGCAGCTTCTCAGTGACAGCCTGCCGTCCCCTGTAGGACACTTCCTGTGCTTCCTGCTCGGCTGTCCGAGGAGGGACATGGGCCGCTGACCACACCTTGAGGGTGGCCATGGCCTGGGGACCCTGGGCTGGAGCTCGGCCTGAGAACGCTGGCCGGGCCGCAGGAAACCTAAGATGTGCTGGGATGCCCGCGCTTCTGCCGGTAGAATTCTAAACTCCACGTGAGCCACGGTCACTGGAGTCACGGCCTTCAGTTAAGCTCCATCCACGCTCCCGAGGAACCGGGCAGACCCTCCCTGGGTCCTGCCCCTGCCAGCTTGCTGTTGTCAGCGATGACCCGTCACCACCTGCAGCTGGAGCTGCCTGGCCCCGTCCGGCCATCGCCCACTGCCCGTCACAGCCCATCTCCCTCCCGTGGCTGCCCTGCAGGGCGTGTGGGACGTTCCCACGTGGCTCCTGCAGCTCTGGGCCCACTGTCCCCGGGACACAGCACGGCGGCTGCAGGAGGGGACGGTCCTCAGCGGAGGAGCTGAGCCCATGCCAGCCCTAGTGATCCACCCCGGGTAGACTCCGTGGGGGTGCACAGCCCCGGTGGGCATCAGTGCTGCACAGGGCAGGCTTGGCTGCAGGTGGGACTGCCATGCTCAGGGGCTTGTCCCTCCCTCAGGCGCTGTGGCTCCCGTGGCCATGGGCAACCAGGGACCCAGGCTGCGGTCTCACGCCCCACCCTCCTCTGGGACAGGGGCCGGGTCAGCGAGTGGGGCAGCCTCGTCCTAGCTACCCTCTGCTGGCAGCAGGGAGGCGGATGGCCACTCTGGAACCTTCCAAGGCATAGGCGGGTTTGCTAGCTGGCCCGGGACAGGGACGGGGTAGGGGGCAGAGGGCAGGCCTGCTCTCCCTGCCCGGAGGTGGCACGTCCTCTCCTTCATGTCCCTGCCCCTCCCAGGTCAGGGGGCAGGGGCCAGAGCTCCCTGGGAAACCCGCTCAGGGACATGCTGCCCACAGAGCAGGTGTGTGAGGGGGTGACTGCCAGCTGACTCCACCCCTGGATCCTGGCCTCAGTTTTTGGTGAGGAATCAAATTTTCCTTCCTTTTAAGAATGTGAGAGTTGGACCATAAAGAAATCTGAGCACTGAACAATTGATTAAAGCTGTGGTGTTGGGGAAGACTCTTGAGAGTCCCTTGGACTTCGAGGAGATCAAACAAGTCAATCCTAAAGGAAATCAACCCTGAATATTCATTGGAAGGACTGATGCTGAAGCTGAAGCTCCAGTACTTCGGCCACCTGATGTGAAGAGCTGACTCATTGGAAAAGACCCTGATGCTGGGAAAGATTGAGGGCAGGAGAAGGGGATGACAGAGGCTGAGATGGCTGGATGGCATCACTGACTCAGTGGACATGAGTTTGAGCGAGCTCTGGGAATAGTGAAGGGCAGGGAAGCTTGGCGTGCCACAGCCCATGAGGTTGCAAAGAGTCAGACACTGCTTAGCAACAGAACCACAAAGGCTGAACAGTACTCCCTCGTGCGTGTGACATCACTTTATCCCTCATCTGCTGGTGGACCCTGGAGCTGTTTCTATCCTCTGGTTGTTGTGAACATAACCGTGCAAACATTTTTTCAAGTTCTTGCTTCGGATTCTTTTTAGTATACACCCAGGAGGAAAACTGCTGGGCACCTCATAATTCTATGTGTAAATTTTGGAGGAGCACTGAAGTGTCCTCCACCGGACATGCCCACCCACCACACGTGCGTGAGGCTCCAGGCTCTGTTTCTGCGCTGACAGGCGCCGTTTCGCATTTTCAGCAGTTGCTCCGGCCGTCCCGCTAGGCGTGAGGTGGCGTCTCAGGGGTGCCTTTGCCCACGCCACCTCCCGATGAACCTTCTCACGTGCTTGTTGGCCACATCATCTGTCTCTGGAGAAATGACAGTTCAACTGCCCGTGTTATTTGTTTGTTTTGTTTTCTTTAGCTGAAGGGATTATTTACATATCTGGATATTAATACCCTATCAGAGAGAGGATTTGCAAATACTTTCTCCCTTTCTGCAGGCTGTCTTTTTGCTTTCTGGACCGTGTTCTCTAAGCACAGAACCATTCATTTTGGTGCAGTCTGATTCATCTGTTTTTCCGTTTGTCGCCTTGCTTTTGCTGTCACGTCAACCCTATGTGCTAACAGTTCATTCTTTCTTTACACACTCACACCTCAGTCAAATGCCTAAATTCCCGACACTCGTGTAACTGCTTCTGGGTTCTCTGGTTCGGCGGCTTCTGCTGCTCCCAGCACCACGGCCTCGTCACAGACTTTGAGTCAGTCTCAACACCCGCAGGGCAGCTGTCACACCTCCTCCCTGCTCCTCCTCCTCCTCCTTTGAAGTGGTCCTCGCTATTCGGAGCTCCTTGCTCCAGTACGCTTTACCATCAGCTTATTAATTCCATGATACATACGGCAGGGATTCTGATCGGAATGGCATTTAACTCACAGCTTTTAAGGGGCGGGATCATCATGGTCACAATATTAGCCTGGAACATCCCTGAACACTGTGTATTTCCATTTGTTCACATCTTTTAACATTCCTCAATATTTTAATATTTCCCCACCAAAGACTGAGGAAAACTTTTTTAGACGTGTTATTATAATGATATTTTTTAAATAGCTTTTGTGCCTTTGTTTACCAAACAACACCAACAACTGGTTTTGGTAGAGAGAACTGAATAACTTCCTCTTCTTTTCCTTTTTAAATTTTTAATTTCTCTTTTTAAATTTACCCTAAGTTTTTAATACATATATCTTGCTGTTGTTGTTCTGTTGCTCAGTCATGTTTGACTCTTTGCAACCCCACGGACTGCAGCATGCCAGGTCTCCCTGTCCTTCACCATCTCCTGGAGCTTGCTCAAACTCACGTCCACTGAGTTCGTGATGCCATCCAACCATCTCATCCTCTGTCGTCCGCTTGTCCTTCTGCCTTCAAACTTCCCCAGCATCAGGGTCTTTGCTAATGAGTTAGCTCTTCGCATCAGGTGGTCAGAGAATTGGAGCTTCATCTTCAGCATTAGTCCTTCCAATGAATATTCCAGACTGATCTCCTTTAGGATAGACAGCTTTGATCTCCTTGCAGTCCAAGGGACTCTCAAGAGTCTTCTCCAACACCACAGTTCAAAAGCATCAATTCTTCCGCACTAAACTTTCTTTATAGTCCAACTCTCACATCCATACGTGACTACTGGAAAAACCATAGCTTTGACTAGATGGAACTTTGTTGGCAAAGTAATGTCTCTGCTTTTTAATATGCTGTTTGGGTTTGTCATAGCTTTTGTTCCAAGGAGCAAGCATTCTTTTAATTTCATGGCTGCAGTCACCATCTGCAGTGATTTTGGAGCCCAAGAAAATAAAGTCTGTCACTGTTACCATTGTTTCCTCATCTATTTGCCATGACATGATGGGACTGGATGCCATGATCTTAGTTTTTTGAGTGTTGAGTTTTAAGTCAGCTTTTTCACTTTCCCCCTACAGTAATATATATATATATATATATATATATATATGCTGTATTTTTAATTCAAAGAAATCCAAAATTGCCAGTATTTCTATTCCTCCAAACAGGAAAAAGATTTTAGCAGTTTTAAGTACCAATATTTAAACACGAAGTTAGTTACTGATTTTTTGAAAATATAAGTTTCAAGTGCTCAGCATTGTAATCTGACATGTGTACACTGCAGGGTGGTCCCCCAAGACTGCCCATCAGCAGAGAGGGGATCCCTTCACCCATGCATTCCTCCCCAACCCCTTCCCCTCTGGTGACCACCAATCTGGTCTTCACATCCAAGGACTTGGATTTTTTGTTTGTTTTTCAGATTCCACATACAAGTGAGATTATATGGTATCTGGTTTCCTCTGTCTGACTTGTTTAACTTAGGATAATATCCTCAAGATTCATTCACCTTGCTATACATGGCAGAATTTCATATTTTTATGACAATATCTCATCATATGTGCATAATACAGTCTTTAATTATGCAAATACCCCAGTTTCTTCACCCATTCGCCCGTGGCTGACACTCAGGTGGCTTTTATACCCCCAGTTTCTTCACCCGTTCGCCTGTAGCTGACACTGAGGTGGCTTCCGTGTCTTGGCTTCCGTGAACGGTGTTGCTGCGGACGCTGGGGTGCAGGCGTCCTTTTCCGGACGTTGGTTTAATGAAATGCGTCGTGAAGGTCGATCTCTCTGCCCCTCGTGACGTTTTGGTGAGGCTCTGGTGGCATCTACTGGTGGTGCTGCTCCAGCGTGGACCCCCCTAGGGCAGCTGGCCTGCCTCTGTCGAGAGGACAGAGGCCCGCGACGCCCAGAGGTGCGGAAGGGCCCAAGGGCTCGGCCGAGGGAGCGTGCATTCCGACCGCACCTCTGACGCATGCAGTCCTCCCTGCAGGCCGAGCGCCTCCGTCCCTGGTTGGCCTCTGAGCCCCGTGGGCCCCTCCTTGCACGCTGGTCCCCCAGCTCCCCCTTCTGTTCAGATCAGATGCCGGACATTCACAGAGGGCTGAACTCTCGTCCTGAGCGCCCTCCTCGCAGGTTCCCGTTCCCCAGGTGTGGGAGGGGGTGGACAGCGCCGGCTGCGGAAGGCGTTTCCTGCCGGCATTAAATCCCGTCTGGGTCCTGCTATGATTTACTCGGCTTGGAGTTGAAAGGCCGGATTCAAAGGCCCAGGGCAAACCTTTGCCCCCGGGGAACAAAGGCAGGAGATTGGCCCCCTGTTATCAATCAGTGTTGTCAGGACCAGCCAGAAACGCTTCACCTGTTGACGCCTTAGCCGGGCCTCCGACAGGAGTCAAAGGTCATTCCTGCCCAAGGTTTTGCATCTGTCTCAGCTGCCCTGGCCCCGAATTACCTTGAAAAATGGCCTCAAAGGACCGGAGACGAACGTGGATTAGTGCCTTAATCTTGAGCAAAGCCTGAGGTTAGGGTCTGGGATGCCGGGTGGGTGGCACTGTCGCGGGCTGACCCTGGCACGCGGCCCATGGGTGAGGTCAGCTCCGTGCCTCTAGACGGGACCCTTTGACTGCCTGGGGCTGGCTCACGGGCTTGACGCACTGCTTTAGTGGGACAATGGGGCTGTTCAACAGCCAAGCAGACGAACTCTCGGGCTCACCTGTTGGGACCTGGAGGTGGGCCTTGTGCTCCAGGGACTGGCCGAGACCCCGGCCCCCACCCCCTGCCTTGATCCGGGTCCCCAGGAGGGTGACTGCATTGGGTGGAAATTGCCTTTTCTGGTGGCCCCTGCTGCAGGTGCAGCCCTGCGAGATGGGCTTCCACTTCAGGCGGCCTGTGGATACCCAGGAGGCAGAAGGGGTCCCTGCGAGGGCTCCTCGGCCGGCGGGGCCCGTGGTTGGTGGGGACACGGGTTCCCTCTGGCCTTGCCTGCAGATGCGCTCTGATCCCTCCCTCTGGGCAGCTGCCCAGGAAGCCCGTGTCCTGCACAGGATGGAGGTTCATCGCTGAGAAGCTGTTCAGGAAGGTAAAGGGCTTACAGCTGAGGCCTCGAGGGGGCGCTCCCAAGCCTTTGCGAAGAGAGAGACAATTCGTTCAGTGGGCTCTGGCAACGGCTACACCAGGTCAGGACAGTCTCATCCTTTCTGTCTCGTCATCACTTACCAGAGAACGCGCATCCTGTGAAATCCACGCCCAGCCGCCCCGCGTCCTGGGCTGAGCCTTGTGAGCACCCCAGCTGTGACCCGTCAGCTGGGCTGTGTGCTGGGGCCTAAGGCACTCAGTCCTGTCCAGCTGCCCCGGATCCGGGCCGGAGAGCAGAACTCGCCCGGCGGCCTCCCTTTATGGCCAAACTCCTGTTTCCACTCCGTGTCTCCACAGACAGTGCGCGCCCCGCCACCCACGGCTGCGGCCCCGGGGGTAGGACCGTCAGCACCTGAGAGGCAGAGGGACCCCGAGTGGGGGTGGCCTCGCTGTCCCCTCCACCCCTCCCGCACTGAGGGGAGGGCCAGTCTCACCGTGGTCCTTGCTGGATGTCCGCGTCACCGAGTGGGCCTCGCAGATGCGGCGGGGGCAGCACCCAGCCAGCCCACTCACCTCTGCTGCCCAGCATGTGCAGGACGCAGGGAGAGGGTCCCAAAGGCGCCCTATGGGCCAGGGGAAGGAACAGGTCTCCGGGAGGCCCCATGGAGCAGACCCTGGCCTAAGCACGCCAAGTCATGGCGAGATCCTTCGGCACGAGGCACTGAGATGCCCGGTAGTCTCGACTCCAACACCGGAGGACACAGACTTATGTGTCTGTCCTGACGAAAGTGTTAGGCAGTCAGTCATGTCTGACTCTTTGCAACCCCATGGAATGTAGCTCTCCAGGCTCCCCTGTCCATGGGATTCTCCAGACAAGAATACTGGAGTGCGTTGCCATGCCCTTCTACAGGAGATCTTCCCAACCCAGGGATCAAACCCAGGTCTCTCGCATCGCAGGCAGATTCTTTACCGTCTGAGCCACCAGGGAAGCCCATCCTGGTGCTATAAAGGAATGTCCCTGGTTCCATCCTGCAAATGGGAGGAAGACCAGATGCTTTAGCTCCAAGCCAGAGGAGGAGCCCTGGGTTCACAGCTGCTCCTCCTGGAGCGGGCGCCTCCCCAGGCCCAGGTGCAGGAGTCCTGCCGGCCGGAGTGTCCTCAGGTCCTTAGCACCAAACCTCACAGGGGCAGCGCTTCTCAGCACAGTGACATTGGTTCAGGTAAAGGGCCAGCCTGTAGCCCCCAGATTCATGCTCCCCAAGAGGGAAAGACCCTGTGCTGTGTGTCCAGGGAGGAGAGTTTGTTTTTCTTGATCTGGGCTGAATTCAAGCCTAAGTCTGCTCACCCCAGGCAGCTCAGCAAGTGTCCGCAAGTGTAGGCCCCGCTCCCATGTGCTTCAAAATGAGAAGCAAGAGATGCTGTAAATTAGGGAATTTTCCGGGAGCAGAGTGGTGTCTGTTGTGAAGCAGGAGTGGGGGTGGAAGGGAGGAGGGGCAGACAAAGACGGGGTGAAGACGAAACACGGTGGGTCGGGCAGGGAGCGGGCCAGCACGTCCTGTGAACTCAGGTTCTGCCGGTGAGGTTGCAAGGCCGCTCAGGGGCCGGCAGCCGTGACAGAGGAGGAGCGTCTTTCCTGCAAGTCAGGCGTCCAGGGGCCCCAGGGGCGACCAGAGCCTGGCTGAGGAGCCCCCTGGGACCCACGGGGACCCCGGAGGCTGAGCGTCAGCTGACTACAGCTGTGATTAGACGGAATCAGTCGTGGAGATGGCAGGGGAAGGCGGAGATTGGGTGGGAGCTGAACTTCGTGAGACTTTCAGGGTCCAGCCTCCCGGCCCTTGGCTCAGCCCCAGTATGAACCGCTAAACGTGTGGTTGAAGGTGCACGACTGCCTGGCGCCCTAGCGACAACCAGGCTGTGGGGACAGCAAGCGCATCAGATGGACGGACGGAGGGTCCCCCGCCAGAGGGGGCGGGGCCAGCCCCACATCACGGTGCTTTTCCTGGGACTGAACTCTGAGGCGCAGGGGGTGTGGGTGGGCCTGGAAGGGCGTGGGGCGGGGCCTGGACGGCCTGGGGCGGGGCCTGGGCCAGCATGGGGGAGGGACCTGGATGGCTTGGGGGTGGAACCTGGACAGAAGTGGGGGGGCCTGGACGGGCGTGGGGGTGGGGCCCGGACAGGCATGGGTGCAGGAGTGTGGGGGCGGGCCTGGACGGACAGGGGGCGGGGCCTGTATGGGCGTGGGTGGGGCCTGACAGGCGTATGGGCGAGGCCTGCACGGCTTGGGGCTCTGCCGCCCTCGCCTCCTGGCCTCCTCGTCGTCCCCTCCTTGCGCTTTGCTTGGGGACCGTCTTCTAACGCACCTGGCCTGGCATCGCGGCCCAGGTTTTCAGTCCTGGACTTGAGCCAGAGTCCCGGGTAGTCAGTCCTATGAACCCGACATCCCGACCATGCCTCCAGGAACTGTGACCTGACCCGCCTTCCCTGAGACCCGACGCTGGGATCTGGTGCCACTTGCTGTGTTTGGACAGCTGTGATTTTTGAAAGCTCGCAGGTGACAGAGGGCAGCCTGTCGGTGACTCCGGGGTGGGGTCCCCGGCCTAGCTTTCAGGGCTGCAGGGGAGCCTGGCTCCCAGCTGAGCCCCAAGCCTTGCAGGAGGAGCTGCGGGAGCTGCCTGCCCCAGCGTCTTGGTTGGGAGGGAGGTCCATCCAGTCCTGCCCTGGCCCTGAGGTCACCCCCTGCCGGCGGCCCTGGCAGCAGCCTGGACACGCCTCCCTGATGAGATTCTCTCTGGAGGGAAGGCGCCTCTGCCGCCCAGTGTCCATGTGCACCAGCCCATGTCTAGAGGACGGAAGGCGGTGGGGAGGGCGGGAGGAGCAGAAGACCAGGCACCCGTTCGGAGGGCAGGGCACCGGGAAGGAGCATCCAGAAATCTGGGCTTCACCTCAAAACCTCCTGATCTTTAACAGGAATGTTTCATAAAAGAAACACTCGGAGGCCAAGCAGAGCCTGTCTGCAGGCCGGGTAAGGATCACTGGCTGAGTGTGCACGTGCTCCCCCCATGACCCCCATCCTTTTGTGAATTCAACACTGTTACACATATCACTCTGGGCTCCTGGAGTGAAGCTGGGAACAGGGTGGACCTCATGGTGACAGGGGGCCTGCAGGGTGTGAAAGCCACGCGCTCCCAGTTCCTGGGGAGGCTGGCAGGGCAGCACTGGGCGCTGGACGCTGGGCTCTGGGCGCTGGATGCTGGACGCTGGGGTCTGGGCTCTGGGTGCTGGATGCTGGGCTCTGGGTGCTGGGCACTGGGCGCTGGGCTCTGGGCACGGTGCTGGGCGCTGGGCTCTGGCCCATGTGTACCGTGTGGGAGGGCATCTCTGTGGAGAGCATCCTCGGGTTAGTCCAAAGAGAGGAGCAGCAAGTGCAGAGGACCCGGGGGTGAGCGGCCTTTCTGGGGATGAGAGGGAGGCTCCGTGGCCATCCTGGGGGGTGCCCAGAGGGGCGTGGGAGCCCGGCCGCTCTGATGGTGTTTGAAGAGCTTGGTCCACTGAGAACAGATGCCGGATCTGCAGCGGCTCGGTGTCCAGTACCAGCGAACATGAGTCGGGCGTGTGCTCAGGCGTTAAGGTGGTGGAACCTGGGGTGGGGATAAGGAAGATGGAGGAGGCGTCTGTCCACAGAAAGCACAGCCAGCTGCCTGGGCTGGGGTGGGGGCTACAGAAGTGACCTGGTTGGGGAGGAACCAGTGAGGAGTGAGCAGCCACGCCCTAGAGGTGCAGGGCTGCGCGATCTGGGGACCAGGTGGGAGGCGTCCTGCAGAGGCTGGAGCTGGGCGCTGCTGGGCGCTGACTGCTGGCTCCGCAGGGTGAAGCTGGAGCTGGGCACTGCTGGGCGCTGACCACCAGCTGAGGAGCTGGAGCTGGGCGCTGCTGGGCGCTGACCGCTGGCTCGGCAGGCGAGGCCTGTTTCCTGGCTGGTTCCTCGTGGGCAGGGCCCCATGGAGACCTTAGGGCCCCAACCCTGAGAAGAGCGTGAGGCTTCCTCCCACATGTGATGCAAATACAAAAAGCATTTTGGAACAAAACAAACTTTGAACTGTGATGAAACTTTTAAAAATTCCCCTAGATTTTCCGATTGCGCAATTCTTGGTGAGGTTGTCCAGATCGCCTGTTGCCTTGGTGTGGCTGAGCACGAGCATGTGTCCTCACAGGGCTGCTGGCCCCGGTGCCGGAGCTCTGCCCGGGGGTGACTGTGTCAAAGCAGAAATAACCGTCCCGCCCCCCGTGCCCCGGGGAGCTCCCTGGGGCGAGGCGAGTCTGGCAGCGTGGAGGCTGACAGGGTCCCCAGGGAAAGGCATTCCACCACCAGCCCCACGCTCGACTCCCTCCAGCGCCTCCCCAGAGAATATCCGTCCTCGGGCTGTGGGAACCCTGCCTTCCTTCCCAGCAGGAGCTGTGATCGGGTCTGCTTATCGGGGTGCCTGTGGGTGTCTGTGCCGGATATCGTTCTGTTTATTTTGGAAACGCACTTACTTATTTAGCATGCATCTTTGAGGCTTGCCAAGGATATGCCCTGAGACTTTGACCAATCCCCCAATTCACTGCCCCCCAGGACTAACTGGAGGAATCGTTTGGTCTCCCAACCTTTTTGATGGTTTACCCCAACACTAAACGTATAAAAATTATTTTATTGAAGTAGAACTGACTTGGTATTGTATTATTTTCAGGCGTGTAACATAATGACTTGATAGTTTTACACATTTCAAAATGATCACTGTGGAAGTCTAGTGGCCACGTGTCATCATATAAACGTACAGCACTGGCTGGATTCCTTATGCTATGCACCTCATCCCTGGGGCTAATTTATTCTGCACCTGGAGGTTTGCTCGTCTTTGCCTCCCTCACCGATTCTCTCATTCCATCGCTTCCCTCCCTCTGCAATCACCTGTTTGCTCTCTGTATCTATGACTCTGTTTCTGTTTTGTTATGTTTGTTCTTTGGTTTTACTTTTTGTCTTCTCAGCCTGACTTATTTCACTTAGCATAATGCCCTCTAGATCCATCCATGTTGTCAAAAATGGCAGCACTTCATTCTCTTTAAGGTTCAGTAATATTCCGTTGTGCGTAGGTACCACACCTTCTTCATCATTCGTCTGTCAATGGTCAGTGGGCTGCTTCCACGTCTTGGCTATTGTAAATAATACTGCAGTGGCCACAGGGGATACCGATATCTTTTCAAATTAGTTTTTGTTTCCTTTGGAAAAATGCCCAGAAGTGGGACTGCTGGATCATACGGTATTCTGTTTTTAGTTTTCCTTTGAGGAGCCTCCACACTGCTCTCCACAGCGGCTGCATCAATTCCCATTCGCACCAACAGTGTGCGAGGACCCCCTTCTCCGTGTCCTCAGCACACTTGCTGTTTGTTGCCCGTTAGATGATGGCCTTTCTGATAGGTGTGGTGTGGTATCTCATTCTGGTTTTAATTGGCATTTCCCTGATGATTAGGGACGGCGAGCATCTTTTCACGTATCTATTGGCCATCTGCTTGTCTTCTCTGGAGAAACGTCTATTTAGGTCCTCTGCCCAATTTTTAATTGGGTTGTTTGTTTTTTTGATGAGTTGTGTGAGCTCCTTGTATATTGTGGATATTAACCCCTTATTTGGAGAAGGAAATGGCAACCCGCTCCAGTATTCGTGCCTGGAGAATCCCAGGGAAGAGGAACCTGGCAGCCCACAGTCCATGGGGTCGCAAGAGTTGGACTTAGCGACTAAACCACAAAACCAACCTGTTGTTGGTCATATCGTTTGCAAATATCTTCTCCCATCAGTTGGCTGCCTTTTTGTTTTGTCGATAGTTTCCTTGGCTGTGCTAAAGCTTTTCCGTTTGATGTAGTCCCATTTTAAAAGTTTTGCTTTTTGCCCTTGCCTGAGGAGACATAGTAAAAAAACTCCTGCTAAGACTGGCAACCCACTCCAGTATTCTTGCCTGCAGAATCCCAGGGAAGAGGAGCCTAGTGGGCTGCTGTCTACGGGGTCGCGCAGAGTCAGACACGACTGAAGCAACTTAGCAGCAGCAAGACCCATGTTGAAGAGTACAGTGCCTGTGCATTCTTCTAGTTTTATGGTTTCAGCTCTGCATTTAAGGCTTCAGTCTATTTTGAGTTTATCTTTGTGTGTGTGTGAGAAGGTGGTCCAGTCGGATTCTTTGGCGTGTAGCTGTTCAGTTTCCCCAACCGCATCTGTTGAAGAAACTGTCTTTCCCACGTTTTCTGGTCTTCTTTGTCGCTGGTTAACTGACCACAGGTGTGTAGGTTGAGTTCCAGACTTCTATTCTGCTCCATTGATCTATGTGTCTTCCTGTGCCCACTGATTTGATGGCTGTAGTTCTGTGGTTTAGTTGGAAACTAGAGAGCATGATGGCTCCGCGTTGGCTCTGCTTTCTTACATGATTTTGGTGATTTGGGGGTATTTTGCAGCACCATTCAAATTTTAGAACCATTTGTCCCAGTTTTGTGAAAAATGTCATTGGTACTTTTATTGGATTACACTGAGTCTACCTTGTTTACCTTGGAAATTATGCTCATTTTAATGATGTTAATTCTTCCATAGCATGGACTCCCTTCGACTGCAAGGAGATCAAATCATCAATGAACACAGGATATCTTTCCATTATTTTGTACTGTCTTCTGTTCTTTCATCAATGTCTTATAGTTATCCAAGGACAGGGTTTTACCACCTAGGTTAGATTTATTCCTAGGTGTTTAATTCTTTTTGATACAATTGTAAATGGGATTAGTTTCTTAATTTCTGTTTCTGACAGTTTGTTAGTGTATAGAAATGCAACAGATTACTGTTTATTAATTTTGTATACTGCGGCTTTCCTGAGTTTATTAGTTCTAATAGTTTTTTGGTGGAGTCTGGCATTTTCTATACATAGTATCAAGTTATCTGTATAGTGACAGTTTTACTTCTTCTCCCATGTGGATAGCTTTTATTTCTTTTTCTTCTGTGACTGCTGTGGCTAGGACTTACAAAACTATATTGAATAAAAGTGGCAAGAGTGGGCATCTTCATCTTGTTTCTGACCTTAGAGGAAAAGCTTCCAGCTTTCACTGTTATGATGTCAGTTGTGGGCTTGTCCTAAATGACCTCTTATGTTATGTTCCCTCTATACCCACTTTGTTGAAAGTTTTTTTTCTTTAATCATAAATGGATATTGAATTTTGTCAAAGGTTTTATCTGCATCTATTGAGATAGTCGTATTATTTTTATTCTTCAATTTGTTACTGTGGTGTATCACATTGATTGATTTGTAGATATTGAACCATCCTTGTATGCCTGGGATAAATCCTACTTGATCATGTTGATGATCCTTTTAATGTATTATTGAATTTAGTTTGCCAATATGCTGTTAAGGATTTCTGCATCTATGTTCATTAGGAATATTGGCTTATAATTTTCTTTTTTGTGTGCGGTGTTTGGCTGGCCTTGGGACTGGGTGATGCTGGCCTTGTAGAATCATTTTTGAAGTATTTCTTTCTTTGCAATTTTTTGAAATAGTTTCAGAAGAATAGGCATTAAATATTTGGTACAGTTCCCCTGTAAAGCTGTCAGGACCTGAACTTTTGTTTGTTGGGATTTTTTTTTTAATAACAGTAAATATTTCAACCTTGTGCTGATAATATATGCTTATTTATTTGTAAATTATATCCATAAACAATTGTTCTAACATATCTCCATTATAAGGAAAATGTGGACTTTTACATGGGAGTTTAGGCACACGGGATGGACACTGAAGGTGCTGAGATGGGGATACTGGAGGCCAGAGGGTGGGATACAGGACACTGAAGGTGCTGAGATGGGGATACTGGAGGCCGGAGGGTGGGATACAGGACACTGAAGGTGCTGAGATGGGGATACTGGAGGCCGGAGGGTGGGATACAGGACACTGAAGGTGCTGAGATGGGGATACTGGAGGCCGGAGGGTGGGATACAGGACACTGAAGGTGCTGAGATGGGGATACTGGAGGCCGGAGGGTGGGATACAGGACACTGAAGGTGCTGAGATGGGGATACTGGAGGCCGGAGGGTGGGATACAGGTGCAAGGGGCAGGCTATAGACCAGACAGACGGTACCCCACCTACAGCTCGAGTCCTGTTGGTGAAAACCAGAACTGTCCATGTGAAATCTAGACATTTCCAGGGTCTGCTACAGCCCTGGGACAAGATCCCCTATATACTACTTTTGTGCAGGTCAGTTTTCTCATTGGACTATAAGCTTCTCAAAGGCAAGGCCTTAAAAAAAAAAAGAGGCAAGGCTTTTTTTACAGAACATTTAGCTTATGTCACAGAACACTTGGCACAGATCCCGGGGCACACCTGACTGACCTGCTTCTGACAGAGAATTGGGAAAGAATTCCAAGCAAGTGTCAGGAGAAATGCTAAGGAATAGCGTGCTTTCATAATAGACTAGTCCCAGATGTGATATATTTTCTTGCTCAAGAAATAAATAATGATGATAAATGATAATAAATAATGAGATAATGAAATAATGAGATAATAAATAATGAGATAAATGAGATAAATAAATTTATCTCAACACAAGAGATAAAATGTGCTAGATTAAAAAAAAAAAAAGATGTCTTTTTCGTCATAAGGGACTGGAATGCAAAAGTAGGAAGTCAAGAAACACCTGGAGTAACAGGCAAATTTGGCCTTGGAGTACAGAATGAAGCAGGGCAAAGGCTAACAGAGTTTTGCCAAGAGAACACACTGGTTATAGCAAACACCCCCTTCCAACAACACAAGAGAAGACTCTACACATGGACATAACCAGATGGTCAAAACCGAAATTAGATTGATTATATTCTTTGCAGACAAAGATGGAGAAGCTCTATACAGTCAGCAAAAACAAGACAAGGAGCTGACTGTGGCTCAGATCATGAACTCTTTATTGCCAAATTCAGACTTAAATTGAAGAAAGTAGGGAAAACCACTAGGCCATTCAGGTATGACTTAAATCAAATCCCTTATGATTATACAGTGTTAGTGACAAATAGATTCAAGGGATTAGATCTGATAAACAGAGTACCTGAAGAACTATGGACGGAGATTCATGACATTGTACAGGAGGCAGTGATCAAGACAATCCCCAAGAAAAAGAAGTGCAAAAAACAAAATGTTTGTCTGAGGAGGCCTTACAAATAGCTGAGAAGAAAAAAGAAGTGAAAGGCAAAGGAGAAAAGAAAAGATATGCACATTTGAATGCAGAGTTCCAAAGAAAAGCAAGGAGAGATAAGAAAGACTTCCTCAGTGATCAATGCGAAGAAATAGAGGAAAACAATAGAATGGGAAAGACTAGAGATCTCTTCAAGAAAATTAGAGATACCAAGGGAACATTTCATGCAAAGATGGGCTCAATAAAGGACAGAAACGGTATGGACCTAACAGAAGCAGAAGATATTAAGAAGAGGTGGCAAGAATACACCGAGAACTATACAAAAACAGATCTTAATGACGCAGATAACCACAACCGTGTGGTCACTCACCTAGAGCCAGACATCCTGGCGTGTGAAGTCAAGTGGGTCTTAGGAAGCATCACTATGAACAAAACTAGTGGAGGTGATGGAATTCCAGCTGAGCTATTTCAAATCCTAAAAGACATGCTGTGAACGTGCTATACTCAATATGTCACCATGTTTGGAAAACTCAGCATTGGTCACAGGACTGGAAAAGTTCGATTTTCATTCCAATCCTAAAGAAAGGCAATGCCAAAGAATGTTCAAACTATGGCACAATTGCACTCATCTCACTAGCTTCTCCAAGCCAGACTTCAACAGTAAGTGAACCAAGAACTTCCAGATGTTCAAGCTGGTTTTAGGAAAGGCAGAGGAACCAGAAATCAAATTGCCAACATCTGTTGCATCATCGAAAAAGCAAGAGTTCCAAAAAAACATCTTTTGCTTTATTGAGTTCTGCTTTATTGACTACGCCAAAGCCTTTAACTGTGTGGATCACAACAAACTGTGGAAAATTCTCAGAGATGGGAATACCAGACCATCTTACCTGCCTCCTGAGAAATCTGTATGCAGGTCAAGAGGCAACAGTTAGAACTAGACATGGAACAACAGACTGGTTCCAAATTGGGAAAGGAGTAAGTCAAGGCTGTATATTGTCACCCTGCTTATTTAACTTACATGCAGAGTACATCATGCAAAATGCCAGGCTGGATGAAGCACAAGCTGGAATCAAGATTGCCGGGGGAAATATCAATAACCGCAGATATGCAGATGACACCATACTTATGGCAGACAGTGAAGAGCAACTAAAGAGCCTCTTGATGAAAGTGAAAGAGGAGAGTGAAAAAGCTGGCTTAAAACTCAAGATTCAAAAAACGAAGATCACGGCATCTGGTCCCATCACTTCATGGCAAATAGATGGGGAAACAATGGAAACAGCGAGAGAGTTTATTTTCTTGGGCTCCAAAATCACTGCAGATGGTGCCTGCAGCCATGAAATTAGAAGACGCTTGCTCTTTAGAACAAAAGCTATGACAGCATATTAAAAAACAGGTATAGTACTTTGCCGACAAAGATCCGTCTAGTCAAAGCTATGGTTTTTCCAGTGGTCATGTATGGATGTGAGAGTTGGACCATAAATAAAGCTGAGTACTGAAGAATTGGTGCTTTTGAAGTCTGGTGTTAGAGAAGACTCTTGAGAGTCCCTTGGACTACAAGGAGATCCAAACAGTCCATTTTAAAGGAAATCAGTCCTGAATATTCACTGGAAGGACTGATGCTGAAGCTAAAACTCCAATACTTTGGCCACCTGATGTTAACTGACTCATTTGAAAAGACCCTGATGCTGGGAAAGATTGAAGGTGGGATGGTTGGATGGCATCGTGGACTTGACGGACCTGAGTTTGAGCAAGCTCTGGGAGTTGGCGATAGACAGGGAGGCCTGGTGTGCTGCAGTCCATGGGGTCGCAAAGAGTTGGACACGACTGAGCGACTGAACTGAATTGATATTAAATACATATGTATTATATGTCTATATGTTTCCATATATGTTTATATGTAAACATGTTAAAAAATAAATGTCTGGAGATTTCACCACATTCAGGACTGGTGACATAATTTGTAGGACCTCTTCAAAGCGAAAAGCTTCTGTCCAGAAGCCATGGCTGTATCAGGGGCACTGATCCAAGACAGGGGGCCCCCTGAGCACGGCCCGGCCTGAGAGTGGATGCCTGAGCGTGGAGCCGGCGTGGGGGTCCTCTTGGTCTGGGGCCCGCGGGTCTGGCCTGAGGCCACTGCCCTATTTCAGCTGTCCTCACACAGGCAGAACCGAGCCCAGTCGGCTGTAATCCCCACAGCTCCACGCTCTCGCCTGTGTAGCTTGGGGTTGATCAAAAGCTCAGATTCAGCCCCAAATAGGACAGAGAGCACCAGCCGTCAGGGTTGCGACCTGCAGACCACACGCCTGTCTCAGCCGCTCTGCTGGCCCCGGCAGGAGGGCTGCCTGAGGGCAGCCTGAGGGCAGCCTGGTGGCTGGAGGGGCGGGGCCGGTGGCCTGAGGCTGGAGGGGGCGGGGCCGGTGGCCTGAGGCTGGAGGGGCGGGGCCGGTGGCCTGTGGCTGCCCTGTCTGCGCGCCTCACCCGCCACCCAGCATGCGACAGCCAGGCTGCATCACCCACCAGGCATCGCCCTGGTAACACATCACCCTGGTAACGCCTCACCAGCCTGCAGCCCTGCTGTCTCTCCTTGGACTCTGCAGCCACGGCAGCTCCTTCACCCCGTTTGCAGTTCGCTCCTGCAGAACCAGCCCCTCGCGTGCCCCCTCCCTTCTGCAACGCTGACCGCAGCTGGCGTCCCCCACCCGGCCAGGCCCTGGCCCTTCCTCGCTGCCTAAATTGGAACAATTCCAACTCTTCCCTTTGTTCCAAGAATCTCCTCTCTGAGGAGATAAGGGCCTTCTACCGAACAATCCTTTACACTCACAGCTCTTTCTTTTAGATTCTTCTGCTCTAACAGCTGGTGCTGCTTCCACCTCCCAGCTGTGTCCTGACCTCATCCCAGGCTCCCTGAAGGGGCGACCTGAGAGTCTGCGCCGAGCTGGGAACTGCACCTCATGAGCGTGGAAGACAGAAGCCCAGTGAGAGAGCAAGTGGACACCCCTGCCTCCTCTGGGCACACCTGCCTCCTCTCTGCACCCCTGCCTCCTGCTCTGCCTCCTCTCTGCACCCCTGCCGCCTCCCTGCCTCCTCTCTCCACCCCTGCCTCCTCTGGGCACACCTGCCCCCTCCCCTGCACACATACCTCCTCTGCTCTCTTGCTTCTCCCTCACTCACCACCTCTCTCTTGGTTGGAGTATTTCAAAGCCTTCCAAACACCGTCTCATTTCAGGTAAATCCCTTGGTTCGTGTCTCTCACAAACGGGGACTTCCCTCAAGAGGAGCGGTGAGGCTGTGTTCGACACACACTGATGGCTTATGGTGGTCCTGGACCTCAGGTGAGGTTAGTTCAGGACAGAAAACCAGATGGGAGCTGTTTCCTGGAGCAGCACGGAATCAGGGAAGTAACTTTGATTCCATGTATAAGCACGAGTAGATGCATGGAAAAACAGGCAATGTCTGCTCTTCTGAAGAGTGTCTTTTAAGAGATATTGGCTTGAACATGCCTCCTTTTTCCAAAAAGAAAAACACACACTGAGACAGGACACGCAGCGTCCAGGGCTACCGAGTGGGTGAGAGGGACACTGTGTCAGCTCGCTGGGCACGGGGCTCCCTCAGGACGCAACAGGACTCGCATCAGGGTCCAGAGAGTGGCACTTCCTGAGTTGACCGCTGTGTGCTCTTGTGGGAGGCCACTTTGCCTCAGTCTCTTCCCCTGCAAGCTGGGACAGATGCTGCTCGTCTCACAGGCTCTTCTGTCAAGAGCAGCGCCTAGCGCGTGAGCCCTCCCAGGGACCCTGAGCTGCTATTGCGACCAGTGAGGATGCCACGGGTCCCACTGCCTGCGTCCTGTGAGCCTTCTCTGGGCACCTCTCACCCAGTGGTCACACGGGCCTTGTGCTCTGACACAAACCCTGTTTAGTAACATGGAAGTGGTATGCGAGCCCCAAGGCCAACCTGAGATCGTCATTCTAAGCACAAAGAGTAACGTTCTTCTTCCCGCTTTATTTCTTTTTTATTCGAGTTTAGTTGATGTACAGTGTTGTGCTGGTTTCTTGTATACAGCAAGTGACTGTTATAAATACGTATACAGTATATACAGAATCTGAAAAGAAGATGTAATGGAAATGTATATATTCTTCTCAGATTCTTTCCCTTATATGTTATTAACAAGTTATTGAATATTGTTCCCTGTGCAATACAGCAGGTCCTTGTCGATTTTACACATACTTTGCCAACAAAGGTCCGTCTAGCCACGGCTATGGTTTTTCCTGTGGTCACGTATGGCTGTGAGAGTTGGACTGTGAAGAAGGTTGAGCGCCGAAGAATTGATGCCTTTGAACTGTGATGTTGGAGAAGACTCTTGAGAGTCCCTTGGACTGCAAGGAGATCCAACCAGTCCATTCTGAAGGAGATCAGTCCTGGGTGTTCATTGGAAGAACTGATGCTGAAGCTGAAACTCCAGTACTTTGGCCACCTCATGCGAAGAGTTGACTCATTGGAAAAGACTCTGATGCTGGGAGGGATTGGGGGCAGGAGGAGAAGGGGACGACAGAGGATGAGATGGCTGGATGGCATCACTGACTCGATGGAAGTGAGTCTGAGTGAACTCCGGGAATTGGTGGTGGACAGGGAGGCCTGGTGTGCTGCGATTCATGGGATTGCAAAGAGTCGGACACGACTGAGCGACTGAACTGAACTGAACTGAATGTGTATATGTTAATCCCAATCTCCTGATTTACCTTCCCTCAACCCCATTTCTGTTTGGTAACTATAAATTTGTTTTCTGTGTCTATGGGTCTACTTCCGTTTTGTAAATAGGCTCATTTGTATCAGTTGTAAGATTCCACCCACAAGTGTTATCATGTCACTTGCTTTTCTCTGTATGCGTTTTCAGTTGTGCCTGACTCTCTGCAACCCCAAGGACTGCAGCCTGCCAGGCTTCTCTGTCCATCACCAACTCCCGGAGCTTACTCAAACTCATATCCATCGAGTCGGTGATGCCATACAACCATCTTATCCTCCGTCGTCCCCTTTTTCTCCTGTCTTCAATCTTTCCCAGCATCAGGGTCTTTTCCAGTGAGTCAGCTCTTCGCATCAGGTGGCCAAAGTATTGGAGTTTCAGTTTTAGCATCAGTCCTTCCAATGAATATTCAAGAATGTTTTCCTTTAGGATTGACTGGTTGGGTCTACTTGAGAGTCCAAGGGACTCTCAAAGAGTCCTCTCCAACACCACATATCAAAAGCATCAGTTCTTTGGTGCTTAGCTGTCTTTATGGTTCAGCTCTCCCATCCATACATGACTACTGCAAAACCATAGCTTTGACTGTACAGACCTTTGTTAGGCAAAGTAATATATCTGCTTTTTAATATGCTGTCTAGGTTGGTCATAGCTTTTCTTCCAAGAAACAAGCGTCTTTTAATTTCATGGCTTCAGTCACCATGTGCAGTGATTTTGGAGCCCAAGAAAATAAAGTCTTTCACTGTTTCCATTGTTTCCCCATCTATTTGCCACGAAGTGATGGGATCGGATGCCGTGATCTTCATTTTTTGAATGTTGAGTTTTAAGCCAACTTTTTCACTCTCCTCTTTCACTTTCATCAAAAGGCTCTTTAGTTCCTCTTCACTTTCTGCCATAAGGGTGGTGTCATCTGCATATCTGAGGTTATTGATATTCCTCCTGGCAATCTTGAGTCCAGCTTGTGCTTCATGCAGCCTGGTATTTATCACGATGTAATGTGCATAGAAGTTAAATAAGCAGGGTGACAATATACATCCTTGACTTACTCCTTTCCTAACTTGGAACCAGTCTGTTGTTCCATGTCCAGTTCTAACTCTTGCTTCTTGACCTTCATACAGATTTCTCAGGAGGCAGATCAGGTGGTCTGGTATTCCCATCTCTCTAAGAATTTTCTGCAGTTTCTTGTGATCCACACAGTCAAAGGCTTTAGCATAGTCAATGAAGCAGAAACAGATGTTTTTCTGGAATTCTCTTGTTTTTTCAATGATTCAACAGATGTTGACAATTTGATCTCTGGTTTCTCTGCCTTTTCTAAAACCAGCTTGAGCATCTTCACATACTGTGGAAGCCTAGCCTGGAGAATTTTGAGCATTACTTTGCTAGTGTGTGGATGAGTGCAATTGTGTGGTAGTTTGAACATTCTTTGGCATTGCCTTTCTTTAGGATTGGAATGAAAACTGACCTTTTCCGGTCCTGTGGCCACTGCTAAGTTTTCCAAATGTGCTGGCATATTGAGTGCAGCACTTTCACAGCATCATCTTTTAGGATTTGAAATAGCTCAGCTGGAATTCCATCACCTCCACTAGCTTTGTTCGTAGTGATGCTTTCTAAGGTCCACTTGAATTCACATTCCAGGATGTCTGGCTCTAGGTGAATGATCACACCATCTTGATTATCTGGGTTGTGAGGATCTTTTTTGTATAATTCTTCTGTGTATTCTTGCCACCTCTTCTTAATATCTTCTGCTTCTGTTAGGTCCATACCATTTCTGTCCTTTACCGAGCCCATCTTTGCATAAAATGTTCCCTTGGTATCTCTAATTTTTTTGAAGAGATCTCTAGTCTTTCCCATTCTATTGTTTTCCTCTATTCCTTTGCATTGATCACTTAGGAAGGCTTTCTCATCTCTCTTTGCTATTCTTTGGAACTCTGCATTCAGATAGATATATTGTTCCCTTTTCTCCTTTGCCTTTTGCTTCTCTTCTTTTTTTTTTTAATTTTATTTTATTTCCAAACTTTACATAATTGTATTAGTTTTGCCAAATATCGAAATGAATCCACCACAGGTATACATGTGCTCCCCATCCCGAACCCTCCTCCCTCCTCCCTCCCCATACCATCCCTCTGGGTCGTCCCAGTGCACTAGCCCCAAGCATCCAGTATCGTGCATCGAACCTGGACTGGCAACTCGTTTCTTACATGATATTTCACATGTTTCAATGTCATTCTCCCAAATCTTCCCACCCTCTCCCTCTCCCACAGAGTCCATAAGACTGTTCTATACATCAGTGTCTCTTTTGCTGTCTCGTACACCGGGTTATTGTTACCATCTTTCTAAATTCCATATATATGCGTTAGTATACTGTATTTATGTTTTTCCTTCTGGCTTTCTTCACTCTGTATAATAGGCTCCAGTTTCATCCACCTCATTAGAACTGATTCAAATGTATTCTTTTTAATGGCTGAGTAATACTCCATTGTGTATATGTACTCCAGCTTTCTTATCCATTCATCTGCTGATGGACATCTAGGTTGCTTCCATGTCTTGGCTATTATAAACAGTGCTGCGATGAACATTGGGGTACACGTGTCTCTTTCCCTTCTGGTTTCCTCAGTGTGTATGCCCAGCAGTGGGATTGCTGGATCATAAGGCAGTTCTATTTCCAGTTTTTTAAGGAATCTCCACACTGTTCTCCATAGTGGCTGTACTCGTTTGCATTCCCACCAACAGTGTAAGAGGGTTCCCTTTTCTCCACACCCTCTCCAGCATTTATTGCTTGTAGACTTTTGGATCGCAGCCATTCTGACTGGTGTGAAATGGTACCTCATAGTAGTTTTGATTTGCATTTCTCTGATAATGAGTGATGTTGAGCATCTTTTCATGTGTTTGTTAGCCATCTGTATGTCTTCTTTGGAGAAATGTCTATTTAGTTCTTTGGCCCATTTTTTGATTGGGTCATTTATTTTTCTGGAGTTGAGCTGTAGGAGTTGCTTGTATATTTTTGAGATTAGTTGTTTGTCAGTTGCTTCATTTGCTATTATTTTCTCCCATTCTGAAGGCTGTCTTTTCACCTTGCTGATAGTTTCCTTTGTTGTGCAGAAGCTTTTAAGTTTAATTAGGTCCCATTTGTTTATTTTTGCTTTTATTTCCAATATTCTGGGAGGTGGGTCATAGAGGATCCTGCTGTGATGTATGTCGGAGAGTGTTTTGCCTATGTTCTCTTCTAGGAGTTTTATAGTTTCTGGTCTTGGCCTCCTCAGACAAACATTTTGCCTTTTTGCATTTCTTTTTTGGGGATAGTCTTGATCACTGCCTCCTGTACAATGTCATGAACCTCCATCCATAGTTCTTCAGGCACTCTTATCAGATTCAACCCCTTGAATCTATTTGTCACTTCCACTGTATAATTGTAAGGGATTTGATTTAGGTCATACCTGAGTGGTCTAGTGGTTTTCCCTACTTTCTTCAATTTAAGTCTTAATTTGGCAATAAGGAGTTCATGATCTGAGCCACAGTCAGCTCCTGGTCTTGTTTTTGGCTTGTTTTGGCTTGAATTGATAAATGGCTTAAGCATATTAATTAAAAACAGACATTATTAGATTGGATTTTTTTTTTAAGATTCAACTATAAACTGTAGAGAATGATAAGCTCACGTCTCTACAAATCTGTAAACTAATGTTTGTAGCTGCTCTAGTCATAAGCTTCAAAAACAGGATCTAAGCCCCATGTCCTTCCCTTCCTTGTCACAGGTCCCTTCCATGTGACAGAATATGACTTGGCAGTGAAAGCTGCAGGTGGGGCCAGCGCGCCCTGAGTGCGACCCACAGCCATCCCGCAGAGCAGAGGAGCTCGTCTGACACCGTCTGGATCTGTGTGTGGCCTCCAGAGAAGGAGGGCTGTAGGGACAGAGAACACGTCAAGGTCAGGGTTGGGGGCGCGACTGCAGGGTCCCTGAGGGCGTGTCCCAGGAGTGACCGACGGTCGTGGTGGGGGGTGGACACCTGAATTTACAAAAGTGATAAGCTCACAAAACTCTACAGCACGGGAAGAGCATTTTATTGTGCGTAAACTGCTTACAGGCACACACAGGTTGGGAAGAGTCCACTTTCTGAAAGCTGTAGGTGTACATCCCCGAGTGCTCCTGGTTATGCGTTAATCGCAGATGGCTGGAACTTCTCCAGCTCATGAGCACCTCTGTGTGAGGCACACTTCTCGACTTCGCTGTGTAGGGAAGTTCAGCCAGTCATTTCAGGCACTGATGGGGCTTCTCCTTTGAATTGAAAAAGATTCCAGTTTACGATTCTCTCTCAGTGTGTGTTAGGAAGGAAAGTGGCCCCCAAAATGTTCATGTTTGAATCCCCAGATCCTGATATCATGTTTGTTTATATGGCAAAGTGTGTGGATGGTATGCATATCGCCAGTTAGCTAACCTTAAAGCAGGGGGCTGATCCTGAATTACCTGGTGGGCCCGACGCCATCCCAAGGTCCTTAATGCGGAAGCGGAGGCAGGCGAGGTCAGAGGGCTGAGACTGGCCGTGGCTGGCCTTGGCGATGGAGGAACATCCATGAGCCATGACCTGGGGTCCGTCAGAAGCCGGAGGAGATGGAAATGAGGCAAAGGACTCTGCCGTGGAGCCTCTAGAAGGAGCTCTGTTGCTGACGGTGTTTCCAACCTGTGAGACCAATTTGGACTCTGCACCTGCGGGTCTTAGACATGGGATTTACACTGTTTTAAGCCTCTAGGTTGGTGCTACTTGTCACAGAACCAAGATGCTAACACGTGGCCTTGCCGTCTCAGTGCTCCCAGCGTGGTCTCCAGCCACCTGCTCTTGTTCCTCAGGTATGACAGGAAGCTCAGATCCCTCACCCCGTCCAGACCTCCAGGTCAGACCTTACGATCTGGGATCCAGCCACTGGCTTCTAGAGCTTTCTGCCCCACTGAGGAGGGCACTGACCTGAGACCCTGGGGAACTGGCACCGCCCCTCCAGCAGACCCGGGGGCCTTCCAGGCCGATCCCTTGGGGGTCAGAGACGCATGGCCCAGGGCAGCTTCCCCACGTGAAGATCAGAGAAGCAGCCTCTGTCTGGGGCCAGGCCACAGGCCGAGATCACCCCAACACCCCACTGGCCTGTTGGCTGGAATGTGAGCCCACGACCCACCAGTGTGTTAAGACACGTTGGTTGAACCTCGGCAGGAGACACCCTTCCGGGTCATCACCAAGCTCACCTGCCTGATGACTGCGGGGTGCCTCTGGGCGAAGCTCGAGGCTGCTAAGGGTCCAGCCCTCCCTGCCCCCCACAGTCCCTCTTCTGCGCTCAAACTATGGGGGTACAGGGCGGTTCAGAGCCTGCCAGCAGACAGGAGGACCAATTACCACCCCACCCCTGGGGGCACGTCAGTGTGGGGGGCTGTGATAAGGGAGCTGGAAGGAAAATCTGCCCTGCAGCGCATTCCGGGGCCCCTGTCAGATGCTGTCATCAGATCATAAACGCGGGGCTGCCAGAAGAGCCCTGGGGGCCACGGCGGGGAGGGGAGCTGTGGACCCTCCCGCCGCGTGGGCCGCCTTTTCCTGGGAAGGTCAGTGGTTTCCTGGGAAGGTCAGTGGTTTCCTGGGAAGGTCAGTGGGGGCTCAAGATGCATCCCTGGGGGTTTGCGTCTAAGCCCTCTGCTATGAAAAGGAGACGGTGGAAAGGCCGGAGTGGCAGCCTGGCCTCCTCAGGGGGGCGGCCGTGACTGGCATGGGGGAGGCGATGGGGGCCCCAGGGGGCTGGCAGCAGGTGAGGGCACAGAGGCCGCGGAGGAAAGCCCCAGGTCACGAGCTCCTCAGATCCCTTCATGCATTTGCAGGAAAGGCTGTGTTCCCCCCTGCCCCAGGCCAGCCAGTGTCCACACGACCCTCTTGGACGTGGACGCCCTTCCTGCCGCCCCTTTGTGGCCACTACTCCTTCTGCACCTGGACTCTGCTCACCAACCACCGCCGCTGCACCCAGGCCCTCTGCCCAGATCCGTGTCCCTGTGAAGCAGTCGCCGACCTCTGAGCCAGGGACGCCAGCCCTCTTTCCAGTGGTTACCTTACTGTCTGTTATTATAGTTGTTATTGTTTAGCCACTCAGTCATGTCTGACTCTTGCAACCCCATGGATTGCAGCACGCCAGGCTTCCCTGTCGATCACCAATGCCCGAAGTTGCTCAAACTCAAATCCATCAAGTTGATGACACCATCCAACCATCTCATCCTCTGTTGCCCCCTTCTCCTGCCCTCAATCTCAATTACAGCTGTTACCCAATGGGGATAAATAACAGTAATGACTACTCAGTTTCTGACCTGTAAGACTTTTTTCCGAGAAGAAGACTGGTTGTGAAAGAAGTCTAGCTTTTAGCCCATGAATGCCTGACATGCAGGGGGTAACCTGCATGAATATGAAAACAGAAATTTCTGCAATACGAAAGCAGAAATTGTGTTCTGGAACCGAGAGCAGACCTTGTCTAGAGAGAGGTTTGACTCTGCTGAGCGTTCGGGAGTCTACAGCAATGCCTTAAAGTGCCTTGACTTCGTGCTTTAACGACAGGTTTGGACTGTGTGATGGGATGAAGAGGACATGTCGCTACAATGGTTTTTCCTCTCAGAAGTTGTTAATTCCATATTTGCCATTTCTCATGCCCCCAATTTACTCAGCCCACCTGCAGCTAAAGTTGAGTGTGATTGGGTTATTGTAAGTGGGGTTGTTTGAAGGCACCGGAAACTGGCTCTCCTGGGAGACTCTGTGGCCAGAGGAGCTTTTCAGGGACCCACACCTGTGTCCCCATCACCGAGGCCCCGTGCCACTTCCTGGCGGAGTCCAGGACCATTCAGACCGTTCTTTCTCAGCTGCTGCAAGAAAAGCCTACTGCTGTGAAAAGGGAAATACTTGTGGTTTGGCTTCCCCTTCGGGCTGACATTTTCCATTGAGAGTAATGAAAGTTTTACTCTTTAAAGATTATGTCAGTGAAAGTGAAAGTGAAGTCGCTCAGTCGTGTCCGACTCTTTGCGGCCCCATGGACTGTAGCCCACCAGGCTCCTCCATCCCTGGGATTCTCCAGGCAAGAACACTGGAGTGGGTTGCCATTTCCTCCTCCAGGGGATCTTCCCGACCCAGGGATCAAACCCAGGTCTCCCACATTGCAGGCAGATGCTGTAACCTCTGAGCCACCAGGGAAGCCCCAAGATTATGTCAAGCAGGAGGTAAATGATATTGCTATTTATCACTACAAACAAGTCAGCTGAAACAGGACAATAAGAGCAAGGAGGACGAGTGCCTGAGCTGCGTGCTTCTGCTTCAGGCGGAGGCGGGCGTGTGTAAGTCAAAGAGAAAACATGAGAAATAGCACCTCGTGCAAATGTGTGGTTGGGAACTTGGAGACAAAGCACCAAGCGCGTTTTCAATATGCAAATAAATACTCGTTTCACAGAAAATTTGTACATATGTTACACAGCCCACAGATTCAGGGTGTGGTGATGGTGAAACAGACCAGGACTCCTGCTCGGGCAGGTTGACGGTTCCGGCAGTTGTGCTGCTGAACACGATGATGCTGGTGGGGTGTTTCCTCTGCGCAGCCCCGCTCCAGACAGCCCTGTCTATGCCACGTCCTGCGGGGCTGCAGGGGAGGAGCGGTCCTGGGAGAGGCCTTGCCGCAGCAGGGGACCCCCGAGCGTCAGTGGGTCCCCCTGCGTGCGGCGCATCCCTTTGTCCCCGAGTGAGGCTCTTCTCCAGCAGCACCTGCCCACGCAGGAACAGACCCCGCCGAGCGGGTTGGGGGCAGGCCCTTCTCTCACTCCGCGCCCCGAGTGTGGGGGCTGCCCCACTTTGTTGGCCCACCAGGCAGAGAGCTGCTGCAGCCCACAGCTCGAGGGGCCCACGCTTCCAGCCTGGCACCAGCCGGGTCGTCGCATGGACGCAGGCCAGTGTCTGAATTTCTGCTGAAGGCGGACGGCTCTTCCAACGTCCCCTTTGTGCTTTTTCTCACTGGTGTTGACATTAGGACAGTGAAGGCATAAGATGACCCACTCGGGACTGGTTGGTCTTTAATTCCTGTTAATATAAGATTTTTATATTCAATGAATGTTAAAGTGAGATATGTCAGTGAGGCTCAGTGTTTACATAAATCATAGAGAGAAGACCACATGCTTGACGTGAGCTAATTCTGTTCTTTATTCAGAATACAAATTCACCAGCCTTCCTGGGTGGGACATTCATCAGACACACATGGCATGAATTTGCAGACGGAGCAAACACTGACACATCAGGACACCTAGCAGCTCTCTGCCAGAGTGGGCCAGCGTCGCCTTCACATTCCCCTCTTGGCTGGCCCTTCGGCCTCCCAGCCTAGCTTCTCTGGGGCTGCTCGCTGAGGACCTGGAATCACATCATCATTGTGGCCGGAGCGAGCCCTGGGTCCCGGAGGTGTCTCAGCGAGGTGGCTCGTGCCCCGAGGTGGCTCGCCCCCCGAGGTGGCTCAGCAAGGTGTCTTGTCCCCCGAGGTGGCTCCAGCCAAGGCCTCGTCACACCTTTTCTTTGTGTTAACGTGTGTGAGCTCTTCCGTGGAGCAGCATCTCTTGACTTTGCTGCTGCTGCTGCTAAGTCGCTTCAGTCGTGTCCGACTCTGTGCGACCCCATAGATGGCAGCCCACCAGGCTCTGCCATCCCTGGGATTCTCCAGGCAAGAACACTGGAGTGGGTTGCCATTGCCTTCTCACCCGGGAATCTTGCTGAGATAGGATGGACTCGAGTGCCTGGAGGGGAACTGAGCGCTTGCCCTTACCTGGACATTCCCAGGGAGGGGCTGGGTCACAGATGCTGTTTGAACGAGGACTCGGGCCCCTCCGGGGTCTGCGGGCTCCTGGACGACCAGCACGTGGACACAACGGATGCCCTGCCAGCGCTGATGGTGACTGGGCTGTGCTGCTTGGAGGAGGTGGCGCCCACGAGGGGACAGGCCCGAGTGGTAGCTGAGGACCAGCGCGAGCCGCTGCGGTTACGTGGGCCTAGGGGCCGTGGTCACAGGCGACTGTGTCATGATGGCCAGAAGGCTTTGGGCCATGTCCTCAGAGGCTTGTGTGGAGGGAGGAGCCTCCACTTCCCCCAGCTTCGCTGCTGACGGAGCGCAGGGCCGGGTCTGACGGTGCTGGGTCTGACGTGGGTCTGACGCCAGGGGTCTGATGGTGAGTCTGACAGGCTGGCCCACTCTGAGCATCTGTGGAGCGGCTGCTCTGCCCAAGAAGCTGCCAGGAGCGCACGTCCTGTGTGCTCGGGGCTCGGCATGCGCTCAGCAGATGCAGTTCAGGGAGGGGGACCTGGGGAAGCAGGAGCCCAGTGATGTGTGTGAGGTCAGATGCGCCAGGCGTGTGACGACCAGGGGGAGTCAGGCCCGGGTCTGACCCCACACGTGGCCCTCCCTCCCGGGCCCGGCCGCACTTCCCAGCTCTGCGGCTCTCGGGCCAGGCGGCAGGAGCCCAGTCCACCACCGCGAGAGGTGCTGGTGCCGCCCATCCGATCCTGTCCCGAGGCCCCAGGGTGGGGCCGGGCAGTCCCCTGTAGCGCCAGGTGGTAAAGGTGGGGCCCTGCAGCCCCTGCGGTCTCTGTCCACTGGACAGAGGGTCCCCATGAGGGACTGGATCCCGCTGCAGGAGAGACGCCAGCCAAGGTGACACAGATCATCAGTGGCCTGCCAGCAAATGTGTACGTAGAAGACAAGCAGCAGGTCCCAGCCGGCTCCCCTCGAGGCAAGTGTGCAGGGGTGTCTGCTGAGCCGTGCGGTCTGAGGACATGGTCGGGTCTGGACCATCCTGAAGTCACAGTCGGGTCTAGGCCATCCTGAGGACACGGCCCGGTCTGGGCCATCCTGAGGACACGGCCAGGTCTGGGCCATCTTGAGGACACTGCCGGGTCTGGGCCGTGCTGTCTGAGTACACGGTCGGGTCTGGGCCATCCTGAGGACACCGCCGGGTCTGGGCCATGCTGTCTGAGGACACAGCTGGGTCTGGGCCATCCTGAGGACACCGCCGTGTCTGGGCCATGCTGTCTGAGGACACGGCCAGGTCTGGGCCATGCTGTCTGAGGACACGGCCGGATCTGGGCCATGCTGTCTGAGGACACAGCTGGGTCTGGGCCATCCTGAGGACACGGCCAGGTCTGGGCCATCCTGAGGACACGGCCGGATCTGGGCCATGCTGTCTGAGGACACAGCTGGGTCTGGGCCATCCTGAGGACATGGCCAGGTCTGGGCCATGCTGTCTGAGGACACGGTCGGGTCTGGGCCGTGCTGTCTGAGGACACGGCCAGGTCTGGGCCATCCTGAGGACACCGCTGGGTCTGGGCTGTCCTGTCTGAGGACGAGGCCAGGTTCTGGGCCGTGCTATCTGAGGACACTGTGGGGTCTGGACTGTCCTGTCTGAGGACACAGTTGGATCTGAACCATCCTCTCTGAGGACATGGTCGGGTTTGGGCCTCGAAGGCCTTCGGTCTCGCCCAGCCTGTGTCCAGGGAGTATCATGTGGAGCGGGGGTTCTGTGTGGTTCACTTGGCCCCGCTGAGCACCTCCGGCTCTGGGTGTCTTTCAGGGGGTTCACTGGGGGTGCGGCGTGACTGAGTGATCAGGAATCAATTCACTTCCTATTTGAGACAAGCCTGGAGAGGATCAGAGGCAGCCCTTCAAGGGTCTTCTTGTGAGACAAGGGGCTTCACTGGTACCTTTGGGTCACTGTGTCCACATGTGCGGTGAGGGGGCCTTGTGGTGTCTGGGCATCAGCAGCCCCATCCGCACTGCCAGTCTGGCCCCAGTGAAGGGTTTGCACCAGTTCTCGGAAGCCCTGGCTTCAAACTCAGGGCTCTGGAGGGAGGCAGACTTGCCTTTCCCTGAACTCTCCTCGGGCTCTGCTGTGAATGGCGCAGGCTAGTGATTAACGAAAACATTCCTGGCGCACACGGCTAAGAGACGGAAAATCCCCGCCTTCTGTTTATGTGACAAGCTCGAGGTCCATATGGATTCTTCAAATAAAGTTGTTTTGGAGTGTTTGATGGGTGCACACGGGCAGGCTCTCGCGAGGCCGCTGGCCAGACCCCTCCTGCTCCTTCAGTCAGCACATGCTCGCTCGGCCTGCTCTTCAGGCCTGAGACTCAAAGAAGACAAGAAGTGCGGTCATGACAGCCATCTGTGGGTTCCAGATTGTTTGTGACCAAATCCGTGGGAAATACCCCCAATTTTCAATGTGCTTTGGAGGGTTGTTTTGTTTGCTTTTTAAAAATCAATAACAGCACAGTTTGGAAATTAAAAGAGCTGATTCAAATCTGGGGACAACAAGCCCATTTCTCTTTGAAGCTTTATCTTAAAAATTTGCAAACTTCAAAGTAAAGGGAGAAGTTGGTAAACTCTGCAGTGTTCTCTGTGCCAGCTGTGTCCCCCACAAAGCTTTCGGTGGGCACGTTAAAAACATCTTTTTAATTTAAAAAAGTTTTATTGAAAATACAGTTGATTTAAAATGTTATTTTCAGCTATACAGCAAATGACTGTTATACGTACATATAAATACATATACCTTCTTTCTTATATTCTCTTCCCTTACAGGTTATTACAAGATGCTGAACATAGCTCCCTGCACTCTTCAGTAGGCTCTCTTTGTTTATTTTACATATAGTATTGTCTGTATGTTGATCCCAAACTCCTGATTTGTCCTCCCCATTCCCACTGGTAACCCAAAGCTTGTTTTCTGAGTCTGTGGGTCAACTTCTGTTCTGTGAATAAGTTCACTCCTGGCATTTTTTATAAGGATTCTGCACACGAGCCGTATCCTAGGACATCTTTCTCTGTCTGACTTTCTTTACTTAGTATGATCATCTCAAGTCTATCCGATTCACTTCAGTTCAGTCACTTGGTCATCTCCGACTCTTTGTGACCCTATGGACTGCAGCATGCCAGGCGTCCCTGTCCATCACCAACTCCTGGAGTTTGCTCAAACTCACATCCATTGAATCCTTGATGCCATCCAAACATCTCATCCTCTGTCATCTCCTTCTCCTCCTGTCTTCAATCTTTCCCAGCATCAGGGTCTTTTCAAATAAGTCAGTTCTTCGTATGAGGTGGCCAAAATGTTGGAGTTTCAGCTTCAGCATCAGTCCTTTCAATGAATATTCAGGACTAATTTCCTTTAGGGTAGACTGGTTGGATCTCCTTGCAGTCCAAGGGACTCAAGAGTCTTCTCCAACACCACAGTTCAAAAGCATCAATTCTTTGGCGCTCAGCTTTCTTTATCCAACTCATATCCATACATGACTACTGGGAAAACCATAGCTTTGCCTAGATGGACGTTTGTTGGCAAAGTAATGTCTCTGCTTTTTAATATGCTGTCTAGGTTGGTCATAACTTTTCTTCCAAGGAGCAAGCGTTTTTAATTTCATGGCTGCAGTCACCATCTGCAGTGATTTTGGGGCCCAGAAAAATAAAGTTTCTCACTGTTTCCTTTGTTTCCCCGTCTGTTTGCCATGAAGTGACGGGACCGGATGATCTTAGTGTTCTGAATGCTGAGCTTTAAGCCAGATTCCTCACTCTCCTTTTTCACTTTCATCAAGAGGCTCTTTAGCTCTTCTTCGTTTTCTGCCATAAGGGTGGTGTCATCTGCATATCTGAGATTATTGATGTTTCTCTAGGCAATCTTGATTCCAGCTTGTGCTTTAACCAGCCTGGTGTTTCACATGATGTACTCTGCATATAAGTTTATAAGCAGGGTGACAATATGCAGCCTTGATGTACTCCTTTTCCTATTTGGAACCAGTCCATTGTTCCATGTCCAGTTCTAACTGTTGCTTCTTGACCTGCATACAGATTTCTCAGGAGGTAGGTCAGATGATCTGGTATTCCCATCTCTTTAAGTTTGTTGTGATCCACACAGTCAAAGGCTTTGGCCCATGTTGCTGCAAATGGCATTATTTCCTTTTTTACGGCTGAGTAATATTCCATGGCATGTACGTGCCGCGTTTTCCTTACCCATCCGTCTAGGTTGCTAGCTGGTCGTCTGGGTTGCTTCCGTGTCTTGGTCACTGTAAACAGTGCTGCTGTGAACACAGTGGTGCGTGTGTCTTTCCAAGCTAATTTTTCTCCAGATGTGTGCCCAGGAGTGAGATTGCAGGATCACATGGTACTGTATTTTTAGTTTATTAAGGAAGCTCCATACCGGTCTCCAGAGCGGCTGCACCAGTGTGCATTCTTGGTGGGCACATTTTAAAGCTGAACCCATACAACATATAATCACGCCCCTTTACTTCATGTTGCTCACAAATCTCCACAGTATCATCACCTCACCTAAAACTGAGCATCCAGCTTGCATCACCCGAACCCGTCGTGTCTGCTTCCTGGTCTCCGGCAGGTCCTCTCTCACGGGTCTAAACCCTTCCATGTGTGTTTGGGTCCCATTTCTCTTGGGGGTTTCCCACCCTTTTACAAGTATTTTTATTGAGGACGCTGGGCCATTTCTCTCTTGCTGTGTCTACATCCTGGACTCTGCAGGCCCGTGTGTTTTCCTCCATTCTTAGTGGTATTAGATCTCCTGGGACTTGATGTGACTCGGGCTCCTTTGGTCAGAGTCCTCGGGGGTGGGGGTGCTAGATGATCCTGCTGCGCAGACAGGAGCCCATGGCTTCCAGCTCAGAAGTCCCCAGAGGTGGTTCTGAAGAAGGCGCGACAGGAGGGCTAAGGTGGAAAGACGCTTTCTAAGATGCGGGGCAGGTTGCTAGTGTCCCTCTGTCTGCATATGGGGGCATCAGAACCCATGCCCTCGCCTCTTTTAATCACAGGAGGAGTGACGTTCCTCCTCCCCCACTGCCCTTCCCCTGGCCCCAGGGACGCTGAAGGCTCCTCCCTCTAAGCTCCCTCGGGCCCTCCTCCGTCAGCAGCACCCGCCGTCACACTGCCCAGGCCACTGTGATGCTCTTTTGTGCCTTCAGCGGGGCCTGGGTCTCCATTTACCTCCTGGGTTCCCAGAGTCCTCGTCTTGTTTCCTGACGCCACCCTCCCTGTGGTCCTGATGCTCTTTTCTGCACTTGTCCTGATGTTGGAAACCCCGACCCCCAACCTCTCCCATCACTGACCACCTTCTCTCAAAGCTGCAGTTCTCCGGGGTTGTCATACTCATTCCTGTAGCTGTGATGGAGAACCATACGCCAATGGCCCCAAATCTACGTTTCTGCCCCAGATCTCTCTTGAGATCCGAGTTATTAAAGGTATATGATGTCTCTACTTAGGTACCACAAGTCATCACACACTCAGAGTGTCCTTTCTGGAACCACCCTCCTGAGCCAATCCCACCAGGAGTGAGCTTGCATCGCGTACCGGTGTTGACCTCACAGCCGGCCTTGCCACCGGAGGCAAACGTCAGGTGCAGAGTGACCGTCCCCCGGAAGGCTGTGCGGGCTGTCCTCCAGGATCCGTGCTCTGGTGGGTGGGGGCAGATGCACCCGGCGAGGGGGCTGGGGTGCTGCACGGGCAGCTCACCACTTGGGTTGTTCCTAAGTATCCCAGCTCCGCCCCTGCCCCGTGCTAAGGTTAACGGGAAGGTCAGGACGGACTAGCGAACAGCAGACCTCAGTGCCAGCCCGCCTCCACCCTGCGGGAGAGAACACGCCAGCTGAGACTCAGGTAAGGTGCACGTGTGATCCTGCTGCAGGGTCCTCCAGCTCCAAGACGGCCCCGAGTAGAGGGTAAATGAACCAAGCCATCTGTTTGCTCACAATACCGCTAAGGCTTTATTTTACTAACAACATTCCCCTTCGTGGGGAAGGACTGGGACCTGTGGAAACAGGGATTTATCACTCGGATAAAAGACTGAAGAATAATCAACAAAATAATTCTTTCCTGAGTCTAGGAGTCAAGTTTCTGTGAGCCCTCCTGGAAGGTTGTGGTTTAAAGACATAAAATCTTAGGGGAAAAGGGCCAGGGTTCTAGACGTTGAGCGTGGATCTATGAAAGTTACTCCAGATTTTTAAATCTGTTTCTCCTATTCGTTAAAATAAAGCACTAGGGTGTCTGTGTTAGTTTCTTTCTGAAGCTGTGACAGAAAATCGCAAACTTGATGTCTTAAAACAGCACAAATTTATTCTTACCGTCTAGGCGTCAAAACCAACCTCTCTGGGCAGATGTCCCGGGGCGGGCTGGCTCCTGTGGAAGCTGGAGGGAAGTGAGGGCCTTGCGCTGTGCCCCAGCTCCCAAGGGCCATGGTGCTCGGGGCCCCCTTGCTGCCCTCTCCGAGGAGAGCCCGGCTCCCCTGCTGCACCGGGACCATCTCCCGGCTCCAATTCTTCACGTGTCCCACGGCAAAGGCCCCTTTCCCATGTCAGTGACGAGGGTTCTGGGCTCAGGACGTGGAACCAGGGGCAGAGGCTGTTACGCAGCATGCCCAGTTAGCGACGGAACAGTGGCGGCTCTCACGACAGCGTGTCTCAGGTACGGAGCATCCCTGGCACAGCTGACGGCCACCTGCTCCGGGCTCCTGGTCACCACTTTCTCTGCAGCAGGGCCGTCTTCCCCTCGAGCCGGGGGTCCTCTGTCTGTGGGTCCCCAGCACCTTGGGGTCCTGGCCGCCCTCCCTGTGCACACACCTCCCCCCTGCAGGAGCCTTGACTCCTCTGCCCTGTGCCCCCCACCCCGCAGTGGCCTCTCCTCCATGTGGCCTCAGAGCCCCTCTCCTGTCATGTGGACCCCAGGACATGTCTCGCCAAGTTCCTGCAGCTGAGAGGGAGAATCGTGAGAGTAAGCCTCAGTGCCCCGCCCTCCCCAGGTGCCGAGGAAAGAGGGTCGCCACGTGCTGCCCTTGCTCCCCGGGGAGAGGCAGAGCCTTCCCGGTCATGTGTGTGCACACATTGAACACATGTATGTGCACGCATGTGTGTGGGCATGTGTGTTCCTAGCATGCACACCCGGTTGTGTGCATGTGCACATTGTACACATGTGTGTGCACACAGGTATGTTGGCATGTGTGTGCAGAAACTGGCCAAGCTGGGTGGAGACTGCCTGTGGCCATCTGTGTGCAGGAGTCACCGTCCATCACAGGTGTGTCTTCGGAAGTGGTTACCCGGGTCTCCACCCAAAAGATAGACCACATTGTTCAGTCACTCAGTCACATCTGACTCTCTGTGACCCCATGGACTGCAGCACGCCAGGCTTTCCTGTCCTTCACCATATCCCGGAGCTTGCTCAAACTCAGGTCCATCGAGTCGGTGATGCCTCCAACCATCTCGTCCTCTGTCGTCCCCTTCTCATCCCACCCTCAATCCTTCCCAGCATCAGGGTCTTTTCCAATGAGTCAGTTCTTCACGTCAGGTGGCCACAGTATTGGAGTTTCAGCTTCATCATCAGTCCTTCCCTCAGTCCGTACATCGTAAGAAAACCCAAACCCTGGTCTTTGGGAGCAGGAGGCCGCTTTGTGGTCAGTGATGACAGCAGGTCCGTCATGTTTGCTGCTGAGTCCTCCTGGCCATCATGTGGGGACACTTGGTTTATGGCTGGGTGTCTGCCCCCTGCCTGAGGACGGTCCTGAGAGAGGATGGCGGTGCCAGCGCCCTGTGGGGTCTGAGCGGCCTCCCTATTCACGTGACGCTGTAGCCGGGGGCCTGCGACCACAGCCCTGCTCCGACAGTGCTGCCGGCTTCCCTGCGCACACCCGGCCCCCCTGGGGCTGGCGGTTCTAGAGACAGCCTTGCAGCTCCCGTCTGCGGCCAGGGGTCACGCGCTGCATCCTCACGGCCCTTCCACCTGCGGCTCCCGGAGTTCACAGGCCTCATCTCCTTGGCCTGTGGTGTCCCAGCACAAGGGGCACGCCAGGGGCGATGCTGAGTAGATGTGCAGCTCCGCCAGGGCCCGTGGAGCACCAGTGGCTGCGTGAGGGCTGGACGCGGGAACAGGAGGCGGGGCCCGGGAGTCCTTGCCCCTTCTGTGCCGTCACCACATCTGCCCTGGGCACGTCCTCCTGGGCCGGCAGGTGCGGCCGTGGGCCAGCTGATGGGTGTGAGCCACGTGGCTGTGAGCCATGTGGGCGCCATCTGTCCAGATCGGGGTCGTCTGCCCCATTTCCTTCCTCCTGCCACTGCTGCACGGATGGAGGGAGGGAGCTGCAGGGGGAGGAGACTGGGGCATAAAAGGCTCCTTCCAGGTGGGCCTCCAGGTGATCCTGCAGGTGAGGCTTCAGCTGAGGCTCCAGGTGATCCTCCAGCTGAGCCTCCAGCTGAGGTTCTAGGTGGGCCTCCAGGTGATCCTTCAGGTGGGGTTCCAGGTAGCCCTCTAGGTGAGTCTCCAGGCGAGGCTCCAGGTGGGCCTCCACGTACTGGATGGGAAGCCAGGAGTCCTAGAGGCTGGGCAGGTGGGGCCCATAGCTGCTCAGTGCCTTAACCATGCTTCAGACCAGATGTGAGGCTGCATCTCCCCTCCTTGTCCACCCCCCACCCCACAAGGACTGCCCACGAGCCACCTGTGCAGGGGCTCCCGCAGATTCTAGTGGGAGGGAAGGGAGGTGAGAACACGGCCACACTACCTCTCGCCCGCCTGTTCAAACAGCCTCAGAGAGACAGGCTTTTCCAACACAATCCCAGTAGGTTTTTCCTAAGTGTAATCCTTTAAGAGCCTACTTTTCTGGATGACTTGAAACATAAACCCAGAGTTTACATTAAAATAAATCTCTCCCCTCCCCCGTGACATGAACATCCAATCTGTGAGCTTGGTGGTTTCTCTAAAGTGAAGTGCTAGTCACTCAGTCACGTCTGACTCTCTGCAACCAACCCCAGGGACTGTAGCCCACCAGGCTTCTCTGTCCCTGGGATTCTCCAGGCAAGAATACTGGAGTGGATTGCCATGCCCTCCTCCAGGGGATCTTCCCAACCCAGGGATCGAACCCACGTCTCTTACATCTCCTGCATTGGCAGGAGTGTTCTTTACCACTAGCGCCACCTGGGAAGTACATCAGGATATATATAATTACATCAGTAATAAGTGATGTATTTTAAAATATAAATTAACGTTTAAGCCTTCTGGTCGAGGAATAATTCCATGATTCCAAGGATGGCGTCTATAGTTTCTGTCAGTCTCGGAGGGCCCTACGCCGTCAGGTGTCTTAGCATCCTTCCAAGATGCAGGAGTCTCACATCTGGTCCTTCCCCAGCTGACCGTCCTCACGGAGGTTAGGCACCCGCATGGCTCAGAACCTCCAGACGGGCAGCACCGGCTTCGGCCCATCCGGCCGATCTGAAGTCCGCAGTGCAGATGGCTCCAGTGCTGGAAGGACCAGCGCCGGGTCCGGCAGCCCCAAGCTTGGGCCCTCGTCTGCACGGCTGGCTTAGCCCCTGCCGCTTGAAGACCTGGAAACAGCCGTGGGGCCCGCTCTCCAGGCCCGTGTGGCCACAGGCCTGAGTGATCTGCTTTCACTCCAGACACTGGGCGTCTGGCTTCTGTGAGTGAGTGTGTAAGCAGGAAGATTCAAGCAGGTGTGCGTAAGTGGGGTCAGCAAGTGAGCACAGGTGTGCAGGCAGTGAGGAGGAGGCTGGGGGCTGGTCCTGGGGCAGCGTGCGGGCACTTGCCCCTCACTGGGCGACTCGGCTTGTCCTTGCAGAAACCCTGGAAAGGAAAGGCTGAACAGGCCTCTGCCAGGGTTGCCCGAGCCTGCGGAGCTGAGAGGCCTTGAGGCCGAAGACCCCTCCCAGCCACCCACCCACCCTCACGGCACCCTCCCGCACCCCCCTCAGCGGGGGACACCCCCCCCACCTAGCTGTCCCCCTGCCCCTCCACCAGGGAAGACCCACAGCCACTCCTGCCGGCACCCCGGCTGTGGGGTGGAGCCAGCGTTGACCCTCCCCGTGCTGCACTGTGGGGCCCTGGGGTGGGCTGCAGGGAGAGAGTCCTGCCAGCTTGTCTTTGAGCTGCAGGCAGTCCTCCAGCCCATGGCCCTGCCCTGCCGAGGTGTCTGCACAGCTGCTGCTCAGCCCCAGGCCCAGGGCGCCCGGGCTCCCTCCCAAGGCCGCCGGGGGCTGGGCTGCAATCAGCCACCCTGCAGACCGCAGCCTTGCCCCTCACCTGGCCTCCCTTTCTTGTCTCTAAATTGGCTCCAGGAGCTTTGTGAGGCCATCTGCCCCGGCGGCACTGACACAAATACACACGCGTGCACACGTGCACCAGCACACACAAACACACGCGCACTGCGTGTGCACGAGCTGGGCACACACGCCACACGCGCACACGCGCGTGCACGGCACGCACACGCACAGGCTCAGGTCCCGCCGTGTCCAGGCCCCACAGCCCCCACCCTCATGGACCCGCAGAGTGAACGTCTCACAGACGCCCAGCCCCAGGGTTTGCTTCTTGCTCCCACCCTTCTGCTGGAGAGGCAGGGTCCTCTCTGGAGGGCCCAGGTGGTCGACCAGAAGCAGGAAGGTGGCGTCCAGGATGCCGACCCCAAGGGCGGTCTTTCCAATGGAGGCAGGGCGCCTGGGAGCTGGCGTGGGCAGCTCGACGGAAGGAGACCCCGAGGGGACGCCGGTCTGGGTCTGCTCACACCTGTGCTCACCTGGTTTTCCCTGAGAAACCCAGCAGGTGCTCTGGGTCTGAGCCTTCCAGCCTGGGGCCTCCTGACTGTTTGAGCCTGGGGCCACGAGCTAGGGTTTGTCTCTGCGGGAGCGCACTCTGCCCATGGCAGAGACCGGAGAAGGGCTCTTTGAGCCCTGGGCATTTATAAAGTGCCTACTGTGTGCAAGTGGACAGCGTGCTTCACCGCTGCTCAGCGCCTCTCTGCTTCTCCAGCTCCTGCCCACCCTGAACAGCAGACGCCACCCAGTCACAGATGGCGAGGGGGCCCAAGTTATGACGGATGAGCTGATGACCAGGGCTCTCCGGGACGGCTGAGTGTCAGGAAAAGGCTTGTGGGTCCCTTTGCCCCGTGGAGGTGGCCCGAGAAGACGGACAGACGACACCAACGGAACAGAAATCCTGCCCGCCCTGGAGAACGTGCCTTCAGGGCACACGCCTTCTCCGCCCTGGGTGGGGCCGGGATGGGCCTGGAAGACGGGCACAGGCCTGGCCAAGTCCAGGGGCTCAAGGTGCCCCCGCAAAGCGCAGGAACACACAGCTGAGCACGTTTCCCGTGAACATCCAGACGGTCAATAGGCCAGGCTCTGTGGGCAGGCATGTCCCACCCGCCAGGCTCTGTGGCCAGGCCAGGGGGCCCACAAGCTTGTTCACGGTGCCAGGGGTGCCAGGCCCTGTTCTGGAGAGAACACCAGCCCGCTGCCCACGAGGGACCCCTGCCCGTGAAGACGGACCACGCATGACCTGCCTCATCTGCTTCTCCTTCAGGGGTAACACGTGAGCTCCTGTCCCCAGTTCTCCTGCTCCCCTGTGAGGGGATGCAGCCCGCGGGGATGGTGCCCGCGGGCCTCTGCGGGGGAGTGAGAGTGTCGGTCACTTAGTCCTCTCCGACGCTGCAACACACGGGCCATAGTCCACCAGGCTCCTCTGTCCACAGGATTCTCCAGGCAAGACTCCTGGACTGGGTAGCCGTTCCCTTCTCCAGGGGAACTTCCCGACCCAGGGATCGAGCCCAGGTCTCCTGCGTTGCACATGGATTCTTTACCTCTGAGCCTCCAGGGAAACTTGTGTGGGGAGAGGGCCCAGCGTTTGCCGCCTGGGGTCGGCTGCCTCAGAGGACCCTGCTCTTCAGCCTGTTGCCATGCCGTCAGCGCACTGGGGCAGGAACGGACGTCTGAGACGAGGCTGGAGAAACACGCCTGGACTTTAGGGGCCCAGGGTGTGTGAGGGGGGCTCGGCGTTCGTCCGGGGAAGGGGCTCGGCGCAGACTTTCAGGGGCTGTTTCCGACCCGCGGGTCGGGGGGCCAGAGCTCCAAGCGCCGCCTGTGTGTGCACGCTGACACCCCGCTCGTTTGTTGGGTCCCAGGCAGCTCTTGTGCCCCAAGTCACGTCTGCTCTGACAGGAGGAAGGCTGGCTGCCTCTGAGGCTGCGGGAACAGCTCCAGGCTCCTTGGGCCACGTGGGGTGGAGACGTCCCTCCGCAACCCCTCTTGGGGCAGCAAGCCCCTGAGGCCTCCCAGGCGGACGCTCGCTTGGCCGCGGCGCCGTCCACGACCGCAGACCAGTGTGGGGGCTGTCGTTAAGAGCCAGGGCTGCCCGCCTGCCTCCGCTTTCTCAGGGACTCTGAGGGCCTGTCCGCCAGGCACTGGCTGTGGGGCAGGGCGGCTGGACCCACCCGGCAGCGCTTTTCCTCCCTGGGGCCTCCGCATGCTTCTCCTCCCTGAGGGCCAGACCCACTCCTCCTGACCGCAGCCCCCAGCCCCCAGCCCCTGGTCCTGAGCAGGAATGGCCCTTCAGGGCTGCTGGCCCCGCTGGCCACACCGCTCAGATCAGGACCCTGGAGGGTGTCCACAGAGCCTTTGAGGGCTTTCCTCCTGGACTCATTCCACGTCCTCGGCCCTGTCTTCCAATCCCACTCAGGAGCCTGACGCTTAGCCAGGCTCGCCGGCCTGCGACCCTGGAGGAGGACGCGCCAGGCGGGGCTGCCCTTCCTCGCGGTGAGGAAGCTGGACGTCAGCCTCATGTTACCCCCTTAGCGGGTGAGGTCACACGAATGACTTCACCAGCCTGTGTCACCGGGAGCTGGACTCGAGTGGGTTCTATTTTCAAAAGGGGTTTCTGTACTTTGGGCTGTATCAGGGTTTAGCTATGGCGCGTGGGTTTCCCTCACTGCTGTGCGTGGGCTCAGTGGCCCCCCAGCTGTGGGGCCCTAGTTCCCCGACTAGGGGACAAACCCTTGTCTCCTGACTGGGGGTGGACTCTTAACCACTGGACACCAGGGAAGCCCCGTCAAAAGGATTTTAGTTTTTCGTTGTTAACTGAGATTCCATCCACAGATGTTCCATTCACAGTGGAGAGCTCCGTGCACACACCACACACACCACACACACACCACACACACACACACACACACACACACACACACACACACACACACACCACACACACATCACACACACACACACCACACACACCACACACACACCACACACACCACACACACACCACACCACACACACACACCACACACACACCACACCACACACACACACCACACCACACACACACACCACACACACACAACACCACACACACACACCACACACACACCACACACACACACCACACACACACACACACACCACACACGCACATACCACACACACACACACACACACCACACACACCACACATGCACACACCACACACACACACCACACACGCACACCACACACCACACACACACCACACCACACACCACACACACACCACACCACACACCACACACACACCACACCACACACACACACACCATACACACATCACACACACACACACACACCACACACACACACACCACACACACCACACACGCACACAACACACACACACAACACACACACACACCACACACACACAACACCACACACACACACCACACACACACCACACACACACACATCACACACCACACACCACACATGCACACACCACACACACACACACCACACACACCACACACGCACACACCACACACACACACCACACACACACAACACCACACACACCACACACACACCACACACACACACACCACACACACACACACACACACCACACACACCACACACGCACACACCACACACACACACACACACACACCACACACACACACACCACACACACACACACACACACACACCACACACATACCACACACACACCACACCACACACACACCACACACACCCCCCACGCCAACCCAGCGGGTCCCCACCTGTGAACAGACGCCGCGCCGGCCCGGCCCCCGGGAGCTTGTGGGGAGGAGAGGGCAGTCTACCCACCCGGCTGGAGGAGGGAACAAATGTTTGTTTGGATAATTTGCATCCGCTCCTTCGAACCACTTCTCCAAACCGGATAAAAGAGAACTCTGTGTAATATACACAGAGACCCCTGTTACTAGTACAATCTTAAAATATTTACACTGCACACAAACAACGCCCAGGAGTTCCCTACCATCCATATATTGGCTTCATAAACATGGGGCCATTATGCGCGTTTGTCTCGGTGACTTGTGACACGTTAGTGATCACAGCCGGGACTCTGAGGGCCAGGCCTGCAGGGTGGAGGCAGTTTACACAGCGTGCCTCGCGTTCGGCCGCGTGTCTGAGCCGGACTCACTGCTCTGCTCCCCCTGGGGCCAGAGACACGCAGGCCTCAGGCTGCAGGGCCTCCCCGGGCAGCTCAGCCTCGTGTGCGCCCTTGACGCCAAAAGGCTGGGTCGCCGCGGGGCCTGAGGCCCTGCTGGGCCCAGCCCGTGGCCAGCTCCCCACGTCCTGCTCGCTCTCCGGACCCTCACAGGAGAGAAGTGGCCAGGACGGACTCATCTCCTCTCCGCTCCACTGCCGGCTCTGCACTTCACAGCCTTCCCCTTCCGAATTCCTGCAAGAATGCAAGGAAGTGAACGGAGCCCAGCCTAAAACAGCGGGACGTTTCTCAAGTCCGAGTTTCATTTTCAAGACCTTTATCTCTGGGACTCAAGAATAAGCCCCAGTAAGCCAAGAGAAAAACAGAAACCAATGTCTAGGTCTCAACCCAAGTGGCCTGTCTGCTACACGGTGCCTCCGGGTCTCAGCCTCTGGCGGACCTGACCTGTGCGATTCCTTGTCGGGCCGGAGGAGGCGGGACGCAGGCGGCCTGGGAAACGGGCCGATAGCGGGGGCATGTGGCGAGTGAGCGGGGTGTGGGCACAGAGCCTGGGCCGGACGGTCTGTGGCCCCACTGGACACGCGACTCGTGGGAGGGCGGGCCTGGTCCCGCCAGCCGGGAGGCCTGTGGGCCCGGGCTCTGACGAGGCGGCCGCGGCTTCTGTCAGCTGTTGGCCCGCAGCCAGCCAGGGCCCCCGGAGCCCAGTCCACTCCTGGCCGTCGCTCCACTGGCCATGGGGGCTCAGTGGCCGCCCCCCCAGGCACACACGGCCCCCAGCTCCCGGCCGTCACGGCACCCCTGACACCGGGGCTCTGTGACCGTGCCCTTCTCCACGTGCCCACAGCCGTCGCACCCGTGCCGGCACGGCCGGGAAGTTTTCGCGGCTTTTCTCTACGGGTCTTTTCAAAGAAAAGAGGTTCATGCGTCTCTGTGCTTCCAGCTACAGACTCCATCAGAGCGAGGCGTTTCTAACTGAACGGAGGAATCACAAACAAGCCTTGCCCTTGCCGTGTACACGCTGCTGGCGTGGACATGCGCGCGTGTCAGGAGGGGGGCGCTGGGGCGTGCTGGGCTGCCTGTCACTGGCTCATTTCCTCCCCCCCGGTTCTGGGGGAGCTACACCTCCGCTGGGCCCTGATCCCCCAGCCTCCTGATTTCTACAAACCTTGACAGGAGCTCAGGTTGATGCTGTGAGCCTCCCAGCTTTAGAAAGAGTGTCCCGTCCACCAAGGGCCCTTCCCCAGATGAGGACCCGGGACCCAGGTTCCCCTGGGGGAGATGGAGAGGCCCTTCGACTCTTAAGCTGTTGAAAAATACCAGGAAGGAAAAGCAAAGTTTCTAGTTGATTTATCCCAATGTTCTGCGTGCAGGCCCAGAGCAGAGTGGAGGTCAAGGGGCACGTGGACCTCCACGTGGACTCGAGAATCATGAAGTGGGACAGCAAGTGGTCCTACACCGAGAACCAGAGATGCACAGAGAGAACGACCTACTCGGTGCACTCCTCGAAAACTGGCAAACCAGCAAAGACAGCTGAGTTCTAGACTATCGTGCATTTTCCAGTGTTCTGTCCATGGACTAGTAACGTTGGGTGATACAAACTGAAGGCATACAAGATCATAAACTTGTGTAATTTACAAAAACTATGGTGCTAAAAAAATCAAGATTTTCATGTTATTTATGTTCTATTGACATTAATGATCTATGTTAGAATTTAAAATGTAATAGCATTTAAAATGTTCAAATTTGAATACATAAAAAATTAAATATAAAGAACCAAAATATTTAAAAAATTATTTTGCTTCAAAATAATCAAACTGACACAGTAACAAAGAGAAGAAATGAAAATTAACCATATTATTAATAATTTTGTTGTTGTTCAGTCACTAAGTCATGTCTGACTCTTTGCAACTCCATGGACTGCAGCACACCAGGCCTCCCTGTCCATCACCAACTCCTGGAGCTTGTTCAAACTCATGTCCATCGAGTCGGTGATGCCATCCAACCATCTCATCCTCTGTCGTCCCCTTCTCCTCCTCCCTTCAGTCTTTCCCAGCATCAGGGTCTTTTCCAATGAGTCAGCTCTTTACCTCTGGTGGCCAAAGTATTGGGGCTTCAGCTTCAGCATCAGTCCTTCCAATGACATACTTCTTTCCCAATTTGGAACCAGTCTGTTGTTCCATGTCCAGTTCTAAGTATTGCTTTCTGACCTGCATACACGTTTCTCAGGAGGTAGGGAAGGTGGTCTGGTATTCCCATATCTTTAAGAATTTTCCAGTTTGTTGTGATGCACACAGTTAAAGGCTTTAGCATAGTCAATAAAGTAGAAGTAGATGTTTTTTTGGAATTCTCTTGTTTTTTCGATGATCCAGTGGATATTGGCAATTTGATCTCTGGTTCCTCTGCCTTTTCTAAATCCAACTTGAACATCTGAAAGTTCTCAGTTCATGTACTACGGAAGCCTAGCTTGGAGAATTTTGAGCATTACGTTGCTAGCGTGTGACATGAGTGCAACTGTGTGGTAGTTTGAACATTCTTTGGCATTGCCTTTCTTTGTGATTGGAATGAAAATGGACTTTTTCCAGTCCTGTGGCCACTGCTGAGTTTTCCAAATATGGTGGCATATTGAATGCAGCACTTTCACAGCATTATCTTTAAGGATTTGGAATAGCTCAGTTGGAATTCCATCACTTCCACTAGCTTTGTTCGTAGTGATACTTTCTAATGCCCTCTTGACTTCCCATTCCAGGATGTCTGGCTCTAGGTGAGTGATCATACCACCGTGGTTATCTGGGTCATTATAGCATATTCAAAAGCAGAGACATTACTTTGCCAACAAAGTTCCATCTAGTCAAGGCTATGGTTTTTCCAGTGGTCATGTAAGGATGTGAAAGTTGGACTGTGAAGAAAGCTGAGCACCGAAGAATTGATGCTTTTGAACTGTGGTGTTGGAGAAGACTCTTGAGAGTCCCTTGGACTGCAAGGAGATCCAACCAGTCCATTCTGAAGGAGATCAGCCCTGGGGTTTCTTTGGAAGGAATGATGCTAAAGCTGAAACTGCAGTACTTTGGCCACGTCATGCGAAGAGTTGATTCATAGGAAAAGACTCTGATGCTGGGAGGCATTGGGGGCAGGAGGAGAAGGGGACGACAGAGGATGAGATGGCTGGATGGCATCACTGACTCGATGGACATGAGTTTGGGTGAACTCTGGGAGTTGGTGATGGACAGGGAGGCCTGGTGTGCTGTGATTCATGGGGTCGCAAAGAGTCAGACACGACTGAGCAACTGAACTGAACTGAACTGAAGATCTTTTTTATGTAGTTCTTCTGTGTATTCTTACCACTTCTTTTTAATATCTTCTGCTTCTGTTAGGTCCATGCCATTTCTGTCCTTCATTGTGCCCATCTTTGCATAAAATGTTCCCTTGATATCTGTAATTTTCTTGAAAAGATCTCTAGTCTTTCCCATTTTGTTGTTTTCCTCTATTTCTTTGAATTGATCACTGAGAAAGGCTTTCTTATCTCCTTGCTATTCTTTGGAACTCTGCATTCAGATGCTTGTATCTTACCTTTTCTCTTTTGCCTTTTGCTTCTTGTAGCCAAACATTTTGCCTTTTTGCATTTCCTTTTCTTGGGGATGGTCCTGATCACCACCTCCTGTACCATGTCATGAACCTCCATCCATAGTTCTTCAGGCAGTCTATCCATCAGATCTAATCCCTTGAATCTATTCGTCACTTCCACTATATAACTGTAAGGGATTTGATTTAGGTCATACCTGAATGGTCTAGTGGTTTTCCACACTTTCTTCAAGTCTGAATTTGGCAATAAGGAGTTCATGATCTGAACCACAGTCAGCTCCCAGTCTTGTTTTTGCTGACTGTAGAGAGTGTCTCCATCTTTGACTGTAAAGAATACCATCAGTCTAATTTCGATATTAGCCATCTCATGATGTCCATGTGTTGGAAGAGGATGTTTGCTATGACTAGTGCATTCTCTTGGTAAAACTCTGTTTAGCCTTTGCCCTGCTTCATTTTGTACTCTAAGGCCAAATTTGCCTGTTACTCCAGGTATCTCTTGCTGTCCTACTTTTGCATTCCAGTCCCCTATGATGAAAAGGACATCTTTTTTGGTGTTAGTTCTAGAAGGTTTTGTAGGTCTTCATAGAACCATTCAACTTCAGCTTTTTCAGCATTATTGGTCAGGGTGTAGACTTGGATCACTGTGATATTGAAAGGTTTGCCTTGGAAACAGATTATTCTGTCATTTTTGAGTACTGCATTTTGGACTCTTGTTGACTATGAGGGCTATTCTATTTCTTCTAAGAGATTCTACACAGATATCTACACAGTAGTAGATAAGGGTCATCTGAATTAAATTTGCCCATTCTGGTCCATTTTGCTTCACTGATTCCTAAAATGTCGATGTTCACTCTTGCCATCTCCTGTATGACCACTTTGGATTTAGCTTGATTCATGAGCCTAACATTTCAGGTTCCTATACAATATTGTTCTTTACAGCATTGGACTTTACTTCCATCACCAGTCAGGTGATGGATGAATAAAAAGGCTCAGCCTTTTTATTCCTTCTGGAATTATTTCTTAACTCTTCTCCAGTACCGTATTGGGCACCTACTGACCTGGGGTGTTCATCTTTCAGTGTCATATCTTTTTGATAATTAATATCAATTTAATTACCAATTAATGACTTGATGGACGTGAGTCTGAGTGAACTCCGGGAGTTGGTGATGGACAGGGAGGCCTGGCATGCTGCGATTCATGGGGTCGCAAAGAGTCGGACACGACTGAGTGACTGATCTGATCTGATCTGAATGTTATTTATTAATTAGTAATAGTTAATATTTAGGGCTTCCCTGGTGCCTTAAATGGTAAAGAACCTGCCTGCAGTGCAGGAGACCTGAGTTTGATCTCAAGTTGGGAAGATTCCCTGTGAAGGAAATGGAACCCCACTCCAGTATTCTTGCCTGGGAAACTCCACGGACAGAAGAGCCTGGTGAGCTACAGTCCATGGGGTCACAAAGATTTGGACAGGACTGAGTGACTGACACTTTAATGTTTAATAGTCAATTATTTATATGTATGACCAAGCACGTGTAGCATACATCTTTAATTTCAAAAAATTTAATTAGATCTTACTAAATATTCTGTGAAAATAAAATTTCATGGCCGGTCATCTAAAATTGTTCATGTAGTGGCCACAGTAGAGAATCAGTATCTGCTTCACTGCGTCGTGTCCAGAACCAGTCTGAGCTTGGTGTGTCCCATTCCACGCTGACACTGGCCGCCACTTTGTCGCTAAGAGCTTCGTTTTCTCCTCACGTGAACTCAGTGTGTTGGAGTCCTTGTCACTGAACATCTCTGACCAATACAGCTGGACCCAAACGGCCCCCCAGGGGTCCTGGGGGAGATGCTGCCAGCTCACTGCTTGGCCGCCCCACGAGCCGCTTCGAGGGCAGGCCCCAGATTGTGGGGAGACCCGCGGGTCCCTGGACCCTCAGTTCTTGTCAAGTAGGAAGGCCCCACAAACTCCAGCCAATTTTCCAATGAGGGATCATTACTGGGGTTCAGCCCTTGCCCCCCAGGACCCTTTGTTGACACAGTCCTCCTAGGCCCCTCCCCTCCCCTCCTGGCCCCTCCCCTCCCCCTCCTGGCCCTGCCCCTCCCGGCCCCTCCTCTCCCCTTCCTGGCCCCTCCCCTCCCCCTCCCCTCCTAGCCCCCCTCCCCTCTTGACCCCTCTCCTCCTGGCCCCTCCCCCTCTTTCCCCCATTCCCTCCTAGCCTCCCTTCTGGCCCCTCCCCTCTCCTCCTGGCCCCTCCTGTCCTGGCCCCCCTCTTGGCTCCTCCCCTATCCGCCTGGCCCCTCCCCCTCTTGGCCCCACCCTCCTGGTCCCTCCCCTCCCCCTCCTGGCCCCTCCTGTCCTGGCCCCCCTCTTGGCCCCTCCCCTCCCCTCCTGGCCCCTCCCCTCCTCTCCCAGCCCCTCCCCTTCTGTCCCCTCACCTCCCGGCCCCACCCCTCCTGGCCCCTCCCCTCCCCTCCTGGCCCCTCCCTTCCCCCTCCTGGCCCTGCCCCTCCCGGCCTCTCCTCTCCCCCTCCTGGCCCCTTCCCTCCCCCTCCCCTCTTGGCCCCCCTCCCCTCTTGACCTCTCTCCTCCTGGCCCCTCCCCCTCTTTCCCCCATCCCCTCCTAGCCTCCCTTCTGGACCCTCCCCTCCCCTCCTGGCCCCTCCCCCTCCTGGCCCCCCTCTTGGCCCCGCCCCTACCCCTGGCCCCTCCCCCTCTTGGCCCCACCCTCCTGGCCCCTCCCCTCCCGGTCCTGGCCCCCCTCTTGGCCCCGCCCCTACCCTCCTGGCCCCTCCCCAACACCCCCCCACCCCCAGCCTCTCAGGTCTCGGTGCTGTGAGTTCATTGTGCACCAGCCCCTCTGAGCTCGGGGAGTGATGGGTGAGCTGGGGTCGGGGTGGGGAGCGGTAAGGGCCACACGGTAAACCCAGAGTGGCTCCTTCACCAGGGCTGGGAGGGTTAGGCATGAACAGTTCTGAAAGCTTCATGCTCCCTGGATGCCTTTCCAAAAAGATGTGTTTAGGAAGCTGAACTGTTGGCGCCTTTTTGAAATGAAGGATCCATTTCACGGAGCTTCAGAGAATGTCCAGCCGCCAGCAGAACACCCTCCCCTGGGTGTGATGCAAAGCGAGCGGCGAGGTCACCCGTAAACAGTCCCTGCCGCACAGCCAGCGCTGTTTGAAACCCTCCGTCATTCTAAACAGAAACAGATGTTTGTGCCGCAGAGCTGTGCAGAAGTCGTTCTTCAAACAGTAGATTAAAACATCTGTCAGGATAGCCTGGAGGGCCAGACCCACAGCGGCCACCCCAGCTGGGCCTGCCAATCATGGCCTTTCCGGGGGGATGGGGGGTGGACAGAGGGACTGGAGGAAGCAGGGAGGTCCTGCCCTCTGCTAGTTCCTCCTGACCTCACCGCCAGGATTCGGACGTCCTGCTGGCCCGTCCCCTGGCCTGCTGGTCTGTTCCCTGTCGGCAGGTCTGTCCCTTGAACTGCTGGTCTGTCCCCTGACCTGCTGGTCCACCCCCTGTCCTGCTGGTCCGTCCTCTGGCCTGCTGGTCTGTCTGCAGTCCTGCTGGTCCATCCCCTGTCCTGCTGGCCTGTCCCCTGACCTGCTGGTCCATCCCCTGACCTGCTGGTCCATCCCCTGGCCTGCTGGTCCATCCCCTGTCCTGCTGGCCTGTCCCCTGACCTGCTGGTCCGTCCCCTGGCCTGCTGGTCTGTCCGCAGTCCTACTGGCCTGTCCCCTGGCCTTCTGGTCTGTCCCCAGTCCTGCTGGTCCATCCCCTGGCCTGCTGGCCTTCTTGGAAGTGTTTTTTGTCCCCTCAGTGCCACTGTTGCTGAGACAGAGCAGCTGCTACTCTTGGCTGGTCTCTGTGTCCCTGGCAGGTGCGAGGACCCAGGGCCTTTCTTCTCCAGGCCAGCTGACCTCCTGGCATCTCCAGAGGCTGCTCAGCTGTACTTCACATGTTGCTTTATTATCACTGATCTCTTAGGACCACATGAAGGGGACAGTGCTATCTGCTATGGCCTGGCATGAAGACCAAGACTCGGAGGTGAGGGCAGAGTCAGGAAATGAGTGTACAGTGGATACACAGAGCAGAGGATCCCTCTTCTTCCCTTTATCTTGCCCCAACCTCAAACAGGCCTGATCACAGGCCAGAGCCTCCTTGTGCTGTGTTGGTGGAGCCTGGGGAATAGGTGTGCACCTGAGATCTGGAGATGGACACTACACTCACCTTGTGGGAAGGGGGATGATGGGGGAGGGGAGATGATGAGGATGGGGGTGATGGGGGAGGGGAGGTGGGGGGGAGGGGCTCATGGGGGAGGGGAGATGATGGGGATGGGGGTGATGGGGGAGGGGTGATGGTGGGGGAGGGGGATGATGGAGGGGAGGTGATGGGGGAGGGGAAATGATGGGGAGGGGTGATGGGGGAGGGGTGATGGAGGAGGGGAAATGATGGGGAGGGGTGATGGGGGAGGGGTGATGGAGGAGGGGAGATGGAGGAGGGGAGATGATGGGGCAGGATGATGGGGAGGGGAGATGATGGGGAAGGGGGATGGGGGAGGGGTGATGAAGGCGGGGAGATGGTGGGGAAGGGGGATGATGGAGGGGATGATGGAGGAGGGGATGATGGGCGAGGGGAGATGAGGAGGAGGGGGATGTTAGGGGAGGAGAGATGCCTGGGACCCATCCAAGGAGCCTGCTCCCCGGGCCTGACGCCTGGAGGGAGCCAGGAGAATCCCCACCAACACTGCAGCCAGAGGCACAAATGGGCTCCTTATAAGCCTGACACTGACCTCCCCCAGCTGCTTCAGGGCTGTTTTGAAACAAATATTTTATCTATTATCCATCTATCTACCCATCATCTAGCAGTCATCTATCTATATCTGTCTGCCATCTGTCAATCATAATTGTCTACTTATCTATCCATTTATCCATTCATCATCTGTCATCTGCTTGTGGATTTACCTACCCATCACCCATCCATCCACGTTCTGTGTATGCAGCTAGCTATCTCTCTATCATCTACAAACTAGTTATCTACTTACTTATCTATCTACCATGCATCTATTTGTCCATCTATCAATGACTTATCTATCCATCGTGACCCTTCTTATTGTAGCCATCAGTCGTCAATGCACCTGAAGCCCACGGGCTCTTCTCGAGGAGTTCGGGAGCTCCAGGGGTGGTGTCCTACTCATTCTGGCCCCTCCGGCATCTGCACAAATCAGGAACTCAGTGGATGCTCGCTCATCTGTGATGTTCAGCACTAGTGATTCTCCTGTTTGAGGGCTCCTGTGTGAGAGAGGAACTCTATTTGTTTTGTATTATCCCAGGAGGTTCCACCAGGATCGGCAGACAGAAACCACGAGGACTGCCCAGCTGCCAGAGTCTCCAGAAAAGGAGGGAGCTTCTTTAGGACCGTGGGGTCGAGGCAGAAAGCGGAGACCTTGGTGGAGGGAGGAGCACTCGACCTGGAAACCTCCCCCGAGGATGAGAGTGCCACTCCCTGGCGTGGAGCAGGAGAGCCACTCTCTGGCGTGTATGGAACGGGAGGTGGCGGTGCTGCTGGGGCGGAGGTGCGTGGGGGTGCTGCTGGGGATGTGGGGGCCTCTCTGGACTTGATGGACCCTCCGCCTCCTGCGTCCTGTTAGACTTGTTCCTAGCACTCGGAACATCCCCACCCGGGAGCGATGCACCTGCAGGCTCACCTCCTGGCACCGGGTGGCCGTGGGCCTTACGTGCAAGCTGACCTCTTGCCACCCAGCAGACTGCACAGTCCCGGCTCCTGTGTGCCCGAGCCCGCAGGATCTCCCCAGCCGCCCAGCACTGAACTCCGGATGCCAGGAGCTCAGATGGGCGTCAGTGGCACGCATCCCATCAGTCTAGGCCTCACGTTCCTGTTGCCACCCTGGCTCCTCTGTGTCCCCAGCTCTTGCCCCTTCAGGCTACACGTGTCTCCAGTTTATCCCAAGTCTGAGTCCCCTGGAGAACACAGGCGCTTCTGGCAAGGACATCTGAGCAGTGCCCGGCCTGAGGGACCCCCGTGACTCACTGCTGCATAACAACCGGCCAGGTGAAGGGCACATGTCAATGAAAAGCCAGGACACGGGGCCGTGGGTGTCGGAGGAGCTGGGAGGAACGTGTGACCCCAGGTCCTGTCCCCGTGGGGGGTGCTCAATGCCTCACTTCTCCTTGTTGGGTCCACACTTCCAGCGGGTGGTTCCTGTATCCCCAAAAGTACTAGGGACACAGGGGCGCATACGCTTCTGAAAATGCTTCTTAAATCACGTACGAGAGGAGTTCTGATGGCCAGAGGTTCACACACTGTTCAGGTGCTGTTGGGAATGGATTGCCCGTGACTGAGGGCCCAGCCACTGGGCCTGAAATGGGCATGCCTGACCCTTCCCCAGTGGGCACACCTGACCCTTCCCCAGTGGGCACGCCTGACCCTTCCCCAGTGGGCACACCTGACCCCTCCCCAATGGGCACACCTGACCCCCTCCCAAGTGGGCACACCTGACCCCTCCCCAGACCTCCAAGAGCAGAGTCCCCCTGGCTGGAGGCTGTGGGGGCATCTGAGATCCTCCCGCTGGTCAGGAGGAGCAGACCTCAGAGCTGTGGACAGGCCACACGGCCACCGGCATGCGGACACCCACCGTGAGAACACTCGGAGGCCAGTGCCCAGTGCCCCGCAGTTTGTTTTTCCCTTCAGCAATCTGCTGAATAAGGACAGGGTGGGGTGGAGCACCGGCTTGAACTCACCACGCGTTCCCCAGCAAAAGCGACCCAAACCTGCGTGTTTGTGGGCTCCTTTAGCCAACTTGTGATTTATCTTGGTTCTCACCCAGCGGGCTGCAAACCAAGACAAACACCCTTTGATGTAATCAGCGTATGACTCAGGTCCCCTGCACGATGGTTCCTGTGCAGAGGAAACAAAAAGAGGCCTTGAAAAGTTGCCAGTGGAAAGTGTGTGTCTGCAGCCGAAGGGAGACCAGTGGTCTCCACTGCCCTGTCCAGGCCCAGTGTCCAGGGCAGCCCAGGGGACATCCGGTTGGTCACTGGGGGCCCAGAGCAGCCCGCCGGGGGACGTCCGTGCTGGTCACCCAGGGCCCAGGAAGGCCCTTCAAGGGGAAGTCCGTACTGGTCACTCAGGGCCTGGGCAGCCCATCAAGGGTCCTCTGTGTTGGCCATTCAGCAGCAGGAAGTCGCCCACCCCCCAATCCAGAATATCACAGTCTGGCTGGCAGGAGGGGCATCGAGAACTCGTGGCAACGCTGGGAGCCCTCGGACTCAAGGGTGGTGCCCCCCGCGTCCCTGCCGCCTGTGATCTCAGGAGACTCCATGTCTGGGAGCCTGTCCCTCTGCCCTGGACAAGGGCTGGAACTCCTCTGAGGGACTTTTTCTTGGTGAGGAGATGTTGCGTTTCCTGCTGAGACTAAGCAAGTGGGAACCCAAAGCCTGTGGGGGCGCTCGGGACCCGCAGGGAGGCCTCACCCCATTTGCACCCTCTCCCTGTGCTGCCCCAGGACAGGGCTGTCTGGGGTGATTGAACAGGAAAGAAGGCTTGTTTCCCACCACAGCCCGGGAAACCCACTCCCGGGAAGCCACACTCAGAAGCAGAGAGAGGCCAGGGCAGCCGGGACGCCACTCACCAGGGGCCGCCCGCCGTCCTTCGTTCCTGGACTCAGCCCCTGATTCAGACCCTCGGCCTTGCCAGGTGCCAGGACTTCCCAGGTGTGGGGAAGGTAGTCAGAGGGACAGACCCTCCTTCCTGAGGGTGAAGTCCAGTGGGGGAGACACACGAGAATCAGTGTACCCAGAGTAACCTATGCTGGGAAATTCAGGGCCGGGCTCCGGGGAGTGGCCTGGGGACATGACGCACAATTCAGGGTTAGTGATCGAACTTGTCTCTTTTAACAAAGAGAAGCGGGACCCAGGAGCAGTGACTTGTGGCCACCTGCGGTGGGGTTCTGAGGAAACGAGCCAGGAGCAGACCTGAAACTGGGTCTCAGGACGCAAACCCCCAGCCAGAGGGGCACCTGCTGGGTTACGAGTCATCTCAGCCCCTCAAAGGCCCAGCAGCAGGTTCGGGAGACAGCAGGTAGGTCGAGGCATTGGCCGGCTCCGGGCACCTTTTATCTCACAAACTGCCTCACGCACAGGCTCCTGCCCAGGTTTGTCCACACCCATGCGGAGGGTCAGCTGACCCCAGCAGGGATACCACCCAGGGTTGGGAGAGTTTCAGTGTCAGATGAAAACTTCTTACAGTGAAAAGATGAAGACACCTTAAGAAAAGTCCACTGACAAACATGAGAAGTTATTTGCAAAGTTACAAGAGAAAAAAGCTAACATCTAATAAGCTATACTCTCTACAGAGATTTAACAAACTGATTAGCTAAAGATAACCCAATAGAAAGAAAAATGGACAGAGATTTGAATAGTGATTAACAGAAAGGCAAGTCCAGAGGAACTGATGAAGCTCAGAAAATGCTGATTAAGGGGACAGTGAAATATCAACCTGCAGCGTCAATTACAAATAAAAAATGGTAGTCGTTGCTGGGAGGAGGCAGGACTGTGAATAGTTGCAGCCCCTGCGGAAGGAATCCGGTACCATCTGCTGGTGGGGGACAGTCACCCCCACCCAGGAACCCACGTGCTGTGCTCCACACGGAGCAGGGCCGTGCTTGGTGAGGGTGCACACGCGTGCGGACCCCAGGCAGGTGGACACTTCCTGCAGTGGTCTCCGCAGTGGGCGCGCCCCACAAGGGGAGAGAATCAGGGCTGTGTGTCGTGGCATGCTCGTATCGTGGACCGTCTTTACAGCTGTCATGACGACAATGAGGTGGAACACATTCTTAAATGAGAAGAACAAAGACGAGGTGGATTATATAATGTGATTTGGTCTTTTCAACGGTGACATGCTTGCAGTTGCACACACGCACATACACATGTGTAATCGCACGTGCTTCACTGGAACAGGGGGAAGACGCGCCGGACATGCCCCCGGGCTCATACTGGCAGGCTGGCATGGGGGAGGGGAGGCTGGAGGAGAAAGGAAAGGAGCCAAACACTGGCTTTTTGAAACAAGACTTTGGCTGTGTGTGTACAGACGCTTGGATGATGTTCACTGTCATGTCAACTGTGGTGACCAGAGGACTACAGGCTTCTGGTGATTTCCTCCTTTTTAAGACCTTACAGTTTTGTAAATTTTTATACGAAAGTGTTTTTTAAATTGTTGCTGGTGTTGTTTAGTCCCTAAGTAGTGTCTGACTCCTTTGCGACCCCATGGTCTGTATCCCACCAGGCTCCTCTGTCCATGGGCTTCTCCAGGCAAGAACACTGGAGTGGGTTGCCATTTCCTTCTCCAGGGAATCTTCCTGACCCAGGGATCAAACCCAGGTCTCCTGCATTGCAGGTGAATTCTTTACTGCTGAGGCATCGGGGAAGCCCTGTTTTTTAAAAATCACGAACCAGGAAAAGAGCGGAGAGGCTACTTTGCTGTGCGGAGAAGTAGAAACACACAGCAAGAGGAGGCCCTCCAGGGGCTGGCCCAGTCTGCCCCGACCCGCCTGGTGGTGGGGCTGGGATGGGGGGGGCCGTGGGCCCCAGAAAGGACCCAGCCTTGGGCGGCGGGGCGGGGGCGGAAGGGGCTTTGTGCGTCTGCACAGTTTGCCGTCAGCAGGGCGAGCCTGAAATGTCGCAGGAAGCTTCTCCTGACTCATCTTGGAGCAAAAAGGAGACAGGACAAGGCCGGTCCACTCTTCCTGTGTGGACACTCCCTGCCTCTCGCTTCTCTCCCACCTGGCTGAGGGGCAGGCACCGTGAGGGGGGCTTTGCATGTTCTCAGCCTCGAGAAGGGCAGCCTTTGTGTGGAGACCGTCTGTCTCCTCTCAGGAGCTCCTGGGGACCTTTCAGCCACTGTCGTACCCCTGGCTCAGCACAGTTATGCGAACGCTTCTTGTGCGAAAAGGGAAGCTGCTTCCGTGTTTTATTAGGTCTTTCCAGGTGTTGTAAATTTTTAAAATTCTGTTTACTGTTCATTATTAACTTATTAGTATTGAAAACCACTATTGAACACTTAACAAAATTGAGGATTATTTAACCCAGATGATAATTAAGAATTCCAGTTTTACTCCTTTTTCTTCCAATGGGCTCGAAAGAACAAGGAGCGACGTAACCAGCGGGAGGTGACCCTGCTTAGTATCTACCTCTGAGCCGCTGTTTACGGTGATCTGTCATCCGTGGTGTGCAGGATTCCACTGATCGATTCCCAGCGAGCCCGTTGGGAGGAGCCGCCCGCCCAAGTGTGAGGCCATCTGGTGCCCACCGCGGCTGCTAGTTAAGTAGGTGAGGAGCGACTGCACTCTGTTCACACACAGCAACCTGGTTCAGGGAGATTGAATGACACATCTGAGGGTGCACAGCTAATAAGGAGCAGAGCTGGATCAGTGGAAACCCTTTCATGTAAACATCCAGGGTTGGCTCCAAAAAATAGATGTTTTGCATTTAATCAACAGAAAAGCTTTGGTTTGAGCTCATCTCGATCCATGACTGTGGACAGTCCGGAAAGTGGATATTCTGGAATTCAGTCAGAGGCCTTTCCTTCCTTCCTGGCCTTTTCATTTTTTCTTTCTGTGGTCGAATGTTAATTGCAACTAAATCTTGTCTCCCAGACGTCAGCCTGAGCAAGCCACCAGCAGCCCTGACTCACAAACAAGGCCCAGGGGGTGAGCTGCCTGCAGAGGGTGTCAGCCTCTTCAGATGCGAGCTGGCTGGTCAACCCAGGGCCTTCTGTGCTGGCATGTAAGGCCCAGACCGTCATGAAATTCTGGCATGGACACAGGTTCCTTCCTTGCCTCACATCTGAGTATTTATGCTGAGTTTGGAAAGTAACCACAGTTTGTTCCAGCAGGAGTCAGCCAGGTCAGTCTCTGCAAGTCGAGATAAAGCCTCTGCCTTGTCCAGAGTGAGGGCTGCAGATAATAGCAATCTGGGAGAATGGGTCTGCCTGACACCGGGGGGCCCATGGATCACAACAAGACCCCGAGCGGCTGGAGGATGTCCAGGAACCGGTGGCTGTTCACTGCTCATTATCGCTTTCCAAAGCCCAGGGTGTGGACACTTGAAATTATAATAGGAACCAACTCTTAACCCATGAGAATCACCCCCTTCTCACCACCCTTCAGAATGGACAGGAAAGAAAAGCTTCTCAGAAAACAAATGAAAGCGTGAAACCCAGGACTTAGCAACGGCAACGGAATGAGGTGGCTGGTGCCCGCCTCTGTGGCACAGCTCACGTGCTACAACTGCTCCCTGGGGAGGCCCCCCAACATAACATGCTCTCCAAGCCGCAACAAGCCAGTCACAGCATCTTAAACTCCAACGCTGGAGAAAATACTGAGCAGCTGATGAGATGAGGTAACAGGCCGGTAAGGAGCAAGAGAGGGCACAGGCGTGTGGACACGTGTGTGCACGTGTGTGCATGCACGCATGCCCAAGGGGAGCGTTGCATTCTCACCTCTGTGCACAGGCCAGCAAGGGTTGTCCTGCTGGGACCCCGGGTAGGGGAAACAGCTGGTGGTGGCCACAGTGCTCACCGTGTCCCCACGATGTGCCAGGACAGACAAACCCGGGGTTCCCGGGCGCTCGGAGCCCCGGGGCCAGCCGACATACACAGGCCTTCGGCGGTCACTCTGTGCCTATGAACAGCGGGCCAGCTGGCACGTGGTCGCGGTTTGTAGTTTACAAAGAAATTTCATGCATGCGTCTTATCTTCTTGTCACCATGAGGCAGACATGACTCCATGGGGCTCAGTCTTTAGAGGAGACAGAGCGCTACATGGAGGGGAGCCAATCTGGGGGTGGCCTAAATTCTCTGGACCTGAGAGGTGAGGTCTACCTGGCTGGCTGGGAACAGATTCCAAAAGATTCTGTGGTCAGAGTCTGACCCTGGATGGTCACTAACCCCTTGTCACTTGGCCAGTAAGTAGCAGGGCAAGGGCCCAGCCACTCACATTTGCTCATTGGACACTTAGCTGGAACAAGCACGAGCCCGGTGCTGTGGGCTCAGATGGAGCCCTAGCCTCTGAACTGGGCTGGCAGCTAGAGGAAGGGGCAGAGACATGGGCGTGACCACAGCCACGTGGGGACCACACGCCTGCCACGAGCTGTCGAGTCGGAGCCCCGAGGGTCTGCAGGAAAGTGGAGTTGGCACCAGGGAGATGTGCAAGGAGGAGGCTCGAGACGCCGAGTGTGAGTGCCTGTGACGACGGGGAGCCGGGGAGGGGCCACGTGGCTGAGAGAGGCCTGGGCGTGTGTGGACGTGTGTGTGTAGGTCTATGCTCTGTAAGGAAGCTCTTTGGACGTCTGATCCCGTTTAGGAAGCAAACCTCTGAGGGTGTTTTTGTCTGTTTCTCCTGTCTGGTGCTCGGGCTCTCACGGCGGTCGAATGTGTCTGTACAGCATACGCGTTCAGGAGATATGTCCTCAGCCTAGAGTCCTCTCGAGGCCACATTCCTCCTGTTCGGCTCAACGCCTGTCGTCCTGCTGGCTCTTCTCTGGAAGTGCCAGAGGCGTGGAGGCCACGGGCTGTGGTCCCTCCTTCACGCGAGAGTCACCTGCCATTTCCGCGAGGTCAGTCACAGCTTGCCAGGTGTGTGGCGATGTCTCTGAGTGTGTGTGTCCTGTTTCCATCCTCCTGTTAAATTCTAAGCTCAGCGTCTGAAGAGCTCGTTTCTTACCCACCAAGCCACGCAGCAGCGCCGGAAGACAGGGCAAACCGAGCGCTTCTTGTTTAGACTGAATGACATCATTTCCTGGTTTAAGGAAATTAACTTGGGATTTTAAATTGTAAGTTTGGCTTTGGTAATTAAGCACAGGCAAACATTTTGTTCTCAATGTTGGAATTCCCCAACTACCAGAATGAGAACAATGCCAACAAAATGCTTTAAAAAAAAGTCATTGACATTTTTCTTCACACATAGATCCCGAAAAGGAACCATTTTCCCATAAGGTCAAGCAGGAATGTCACGTTATGTGGGCAGACCTGAGATTAGATCCTTCTGGAAATAAGCTTGCATGGGTTGAATAAAGTTTTCATATTTTTTCCGCTATAGGTTTCTAGCTTTTGTTACCAGAGTTGGTAGCTTTCATCAAAAACCTTTGACCTTGTCCAGAGAAAGGCATGTATCTGGATGAACACTGAGAACCTCTGCCAGTCGCTTGGGTGCGCGTATACACAGAGCATGTGGCTTGCTGGCTCATGTCCTCAAATCAGCCGACCTTTGCGTGATTTTCTGGCACACAGTGCTTCCCAGTATTTTAAGAAGGAGCGCGTCCCTGCACTGAGGGCTGTGCGCTGAGGTCCTGCCTGGCTGCAAAGGAGGTCAACTCAAAAGCTAAGACATGGAAGTAACCTAACTGTCCATTGACAGACGAATGGATAAAAAGAAGTATAAAATGGAATACTACTCAGCCATAAAAATAATGCCATTTGCAGCCACATGGATGGACCTAGAGATTGTCATACCAAGTGAAGTCAGTCAGACAGAGAAAGATAAATATCATATGATACGGCTTATATGTGCAGTCTAAAAAAGCGACACATAGGGATCAACAAGATAGACTCGCAGACGCAGAACACAAACTCACCATTACCAAAGAGGAAGAAGGGGGTACATTCAGAATTTGGTAGGCATACACACTACCGCCTAGACAGTAAACAGCAAGTTCCCAGTGTATAGCACAGGGAGCCGCAGGCAGCATCTTGTAACAACCTGTAATGGAAAAGAAACTGAAAAGGCATCATACATGCATACATGTGTGTGTATCTGAATTGCTTTGCTGCACATGTGAAACTGATGTGCTATTGTAAATCAACTATACTTCAATCGAAGAAAAAGAAAAAAATAGACAAATTATGTGCGTAGGCAAATGACACAAACAAAAATACAAACTTCTACCAAAAAGGGAAATAAGAAACACCCACACCAGACTCGATTCAGTGCTGTGACCTGCACACGGCAGGCGTGGGAAGCTGACAGTCTTGGATTCTAAGTGGCTGCTGGGCAGGCACCGCGCCTGTGAGCTCTGCACGTGAGCGTCGCCCACCGTGTGTCCCCTGGGGCAGCTGGCGTCTCACCAGGTGTGCCTGGGGTCACCTCACTGGGGGTGAGGAGCCGTTCCCATCACAGGAGCTCTATGTTGCCTGCAGATTCCGGGGTTTCATGGATGCATGTTCAGGGCACATGTGACCTGCCATAGGCCTGGACTCAGAGATGGACGCCAGGGACCTGATGCCATCAGTCACGACCCCGACACGCGGGGAGGGGTGTGGGGGAGCATCTGGCCAGAAAACCAAAGGGAAAAGCCTGGTGCTCGCGGCTGTGTCCCCTCGGGCCCTGGGAAGAGCCGTCCCAGCACCGAGTCAGGGCAGCGGGCTCTCAGACAAGAGGCTCTAATTTCACGGGTCACGGCCTCCAGCTCGGACTTTCTGTTGCAACATCAAATTTATAGCCCCATGGACCACTCCCCCTCCTGGGAATGCTCCCTCAGTGTAGAGAACGGGGGGACAGACCACCCTGCCTGACCGGAAAGGCCCCGGGGGGGCAGGGTGGCCAGTACAGGCGGGACAACCCACTGTCCGTGGGGTGGCTCCTCAAAGGAGCTAGGGGTCCTGCCTGGCTCAGCCCACGGGGGCCTGGGGGCCTCGGACCCCGAGAATGCTGGGGCTTCACTGGAGCTTAGAGGCGGGAGGCTCGTGTTGGGAGACGGACTGTGGTGACGATTCCACAGTACACGCGGTCGTTATGCTTTCCAGCTGAAACTGATACGCTAGATGCAAATACACACGCACAAATGGAAGATGGGCTTGCCTCTGCCCGTGCTTCAGTTGCTGATGGCTACAGAGATGCCTGAAGCTGGACCTGTGCCCAGCCCAGGACCCGCTGCCTGTCTGGTCTGGGGCCCCGAGGCCGCGTCTCTCTGAGGCCACATGTGAGAGTTAACCCTGGAGGTACAGGAAGGGGGGTGCAGGGACGTTTCCACAGAAGAATGCGGCCTCCGTGGTCTTCCAAGCTGGTGATGGCGTACATGGGACGGTGTGCTGAGCTGTGGCCGAGGGAGTCATGCCCTGTGTCCCTCAGGGCAGGGCCTGCAGCCCCGCTGGCACACGGGGATGAGGCTGAGCGGGCCCAGCTCCTGGGGGCGTCCCATGGGGCAGAGGCAGGTCTGAGGGCGGCGTGGGGCCCGGGGCCTTGCGGGGAGCAGCGCTGTGGGTCCTCCCGGGCCTGCGTGGACAGGGACGTGCTGAGCGCTGGGCGTGGGGGGAGGGAGGCGTGGGAGGCTGGGCCCGGCCCAGGAAGTTTGCTTCCGGCTCGATCCTCCGAGTCTGTTTAATCTGTCACCAGGGGTCACTGGCCGGGCGGCGGCTCCTCTCCAGCGGCCGTTCCCAGGAAGGTGCCTGGGAAGGAGGAGGAAGACACTTGCAGAGACTTGGTGGGGAGGAAGCGCCGCACACACGGCTGGAGGTGTTCCCAGGCTCGCCGTCCGCCCCACGGTCAGGGGTCAGGAAATGACTCGCCCCATGGTGGTTCTGCTCCGGTGGCCGCGTCACTGGCCGGCCGGCCGTGCCCCAGGAGCCATCCTGGCAATGTCCTGCCGCCTGCAGCAACGCCTCCTCTTGATTCCAGTCAGTTGACTTGGGGGAAGGCCGTTTGTCCAACAGAGGCAAGCGGTGTCCTCTTAGTTGAAAAAGTTAGTTTAAGGTTTAAGAAAACTCTGACACACATCATGTAACATTTTAATTTTTCCAAAAACAAAATGCTGATTTCCAAACTTTTCAAGGGAGGGTCAGCCCTGGTATTGCTGGAGCCCCAAGTCTCGCATGCAGAAACCACCGCAGCCTCGGGGGTGCGACCCAGCGTCACCTTCACTGAGGGGATGTGGCCCCTCCAGAAACCACCAGAGCTGGGGGCTCCTGGCTTATGGAGTCTTGTCCACATCTGACTTGGCAATTTTTTTTTCCATACTCACTTTTAAAGGGTTATTCCTATTATCTTTCACAGAAATAATTCTTTTTACACTAATATGTAAAGCAATATTTTGTTTAATTTGTTTTAATTAAAAACATATCCAGTGCCTCCTAAGGTGGAAGACCTGCCTCATTTGAAAAGTTGAGAAACCTTCTCAAACCTTTGGGATTCGAAAGACTGAAGGTGGGAAGAGAAGGGGATGACAGAGGATGAGATGGCTGGATGGCATCACCGACTCAGTGGACTTGAGTTTGGGTAAACTCCAGGAGTTGGTGTTGGACAGGGAGGCCTGGCGTGCTGTGGTCCATGGGGTCGCAAAGAGTCAGACACGACTGAGCCACTAAACAGCACTGAACCGAAGGTGGTGCCAGTGGTAAAGAACCCACTTGCTAATGCAGGAGACAAAGAGAAAAGGTTCAGTCTCTGGATCAGGAACATCCCCTGGAGAAGGGCATGGCTAGCCCCTCCAGTATTCTTGCCTGGAAAATTCTATGGACAGAGGAGCCTGGCAGGCTACAGTCCACTGGGTTGCAAAGAGTCGGACATGACTGAGCAACTTAGTAAGTGTCTGACACATAATGGTTAACTTATATAATTCCAATAGTCATAGACTGGCTTCGGATGGACAAACACACGTAACTCGGAGAACTCAGCTTTATGTGGCACACAGGATGCTAGAGGAATGTCCAGGTGACGGTCCCAGAAGACCTCCAGCAAGGGGTGCTGGGCCTCATTGAGGAACCAGAGAGAACACGTATGAAAGGAGCAGGCTAGGGGACAAAAGTTAAAGACCAAGACGTTGTCGTCATCACCACCACCATCACCACCTTCATCTCCATTCTCACCACCATCACCATCACCATCACCACACTCACCACCGTCACCATCATCACCATCACCACCATAATCAACATTTCGAACATTTACATTAGGTTCTTTGTTAAACACATTACAGAAACTCTCCTCAAATCCTCCTGTAACCCTATGGCATAGGTCGTGCTTATAGCTTCCATTTCAGAGGTGAAACTCAACTTCAGATAAGCCCACCCACAAGTGGCATAGCAGGTGAGCAGTGGAACTGAAGAGGAGTTGCCCTAAGTGGTGCAGTCTCTCCCAAGTGCTGCTGTCACATATGAACTTTGAGGGACTGAATCGAGGAAGTCAGGCATGTTGCCAGCCTGGTCGCCCAGCTCTGAGGTGAGGGAGCTGGGTTGGGGGGCAGCCTGGTCTGACCTCAGCACCCACAAGCTCTCCACCTGGCCCCCAGCTCAAGTGGCTCCCTGAGTTGGAGGGATTCTCAAACCCTGAGCCCCTGGAGCGCCCATCCTCCTCTTAGTGGCTCCTGTGAGCGCTGCCCCTCCCCGGCTCATGCCTGCCAAACTCTGATTCAGCTCACAATCAGAGCCTGAACTGCCTGATGTGGAAATGACTGGGGTGGCACTGAGGTTCTGGAAAGGACGCAGGGACGGTGCTGGTGATAGCCACCCTCGGGGATCAGTGAGCCTGGCTCTGTAGTAACATGGTGATACCTATTACTCATCAAATGTCCTACTCCTTGGAGGCAGATTTTAATTTTACACGTGAGAAATAAGAGAAAAAAGTCACCCCATAGCAGAGCTGGGATGCACACCCAGAGCTCTTTAATTTCAGCATCTGGGTTTTAGCTGTTGGTTCTGCAACCCAACCGCCTGGCAGGGACCAGCCAAGGGCCCTCTAGATGCCAGTCGCTGCGGAAGCCCCTCGTCGCTGCGGAAGCCCCCACAGGAGAGAGGGGCAGGTCGACCAGGCTTCTAGTGGAAGCCCTCACAGGAGAGAGGGGCAGGTCGACCAGGCTTCTAGTGGAAGCCCCCACAGGAGAGAGGGGCAGGTCGACCAGGCTTCTAATCTCCCCGTGTGAGGTGTCGAGGATAAGCCTGTGCTTCCGTAGCAAATGAGCTGGACGTGTCTAACCTCCACTGTCCTGGCTCACTCTGCAGAGGCCGCCTGTGGGTCTCCTCTGTCTGACCAAGAGCCTGAAATGTGAGGCAAAGCTTGAGTGCAGCCTGAGCTCTGAGACACTGCCTGAGACCTGATGCCTGATGCCTGCCCGGCCCCTACATTGGGCCCTGCTCCCTCACCCTACAGCCACTGCCGCCTGACATCTGCTGGGAAGACAGCAGAGCACTCAGCCCTCGCGATCTCTGGACTTATTCTCCACTGATCATCCTCCTGCCCACCTGTGTGTACGCGACCCTCTCCCAGCAGCCTGGCAGAACCGGACGCAGCCACACGGGCCAGTTAGCACCTCATCCCCAGGCCCGCCCCACCTGGTCCTGCCTGCACACGCCCACGCTCCTGTGCATGCTCACCCAGGAAGCACACGCACACGCCAACTGGCCCGCACACACGCTCACACCCCTGCACACCTCTGCCCTAGAACTCGCTCTCCAAACAGGAATGTAGCTCCTCTTAGCCTTCTCCTAACCCTGGACAGAGGCCTGATTCCAGGCATGTTGTAGCTGTTTCTTAGGTCATTGTTCAGCTGAAGTGACTAAGATAAGGAGATTATCTTAAATAAGCATTTATAAAGTTAAACATTCAAATAAGCATCTTTCAAAATACTATTTGGAAAGTCCTTTCTTTGGTCCAGTGGCAGTCAAACGCTTTTGAAAGTCTCTAATCTGTGTGGCGAGGCGCCCAGGACCCGAGCGACGCGTCAGAGGCTCAGAAGCCGTCAGCAGGCCTCTCCCTCCGCGTGACGAGTCAGAGGCTCAGAAGCCGTCAGCAGGCCTCTCCCTGCTGGGGAGTCTCCAGACCCTCTGCTTCCTGTGCCTGTTGTCGCCCTCGCCTGCGCAGATTTGGTTCAAGGGCCCTGGTCTCATGTCAGCCCCGTGGAAGCAGAGCCTGGGGGTCCGTCCGCAGAGCAGTGGCTCTGACTGCCTCTGGTTCTCAGTGACTGAAGGTGCTAGAAAACCAGAGAAGGTGCCGCAGTGCTGGGCGACCGAGGAAAGGAGCGTGGGGTTGTCTGCAGCCGCCCACGGCAAGGCTTCCTGAGCCCACAGCACTGTTTCCCAGGCTCGCTGCCCAGGATCAGCAAGGGCCCGATGAGTCACCCGCAGACTGCCTCTGGGGTCAGCCAGACCCGGGCCCTCCCTGGTAGCTCACGGAGCTTCGGCAGGACGCAGATCCTCAAGGGCCGCAGACCCTGGCTGGTTTTGTCCAGTGGCTGCCCTCAGCTCCTTGCCCCCGGGCCTTCCGGTCTTGGCTTCCTCTTCCAAACCAGCCAAGAAGAGAGCGTCTTAGCAGGACAGACATCGGGGCTTATGCGACAGGATGAGAGAAATGAGTACCCATCTCTGTGGCCACATTCCGTGGTGGGCCAAGGTCGTGTGACGTAGCACGCAGTCACCCTCATCCTTCCTGCAGGATCGTACCGGCCGCATGCTAGTCAGACGTGAGCACCCAGTCCGGGGGTGCAGACGCCGGCGGGACGAGGGGACAGTTCCCTGGGGGTGTTTAGCCTCCGTCTGCTACTTGCGCGGTTTCCTTTACGCTTGCTTGTCGGGGGGACTAAGGATGCCCGCTTCAAAGACGCGTCATTAGGAAGTGACGAGAGGTGAGGCGGGGCACTGAGGGCAGCCCCGGGGCCGGCCGTGGGGCGGGAGCCGCATCCACCGTCAGCACTGAGGGCAGGGGGTCCCCTCTTCCGGGGCGTCTCTGGGGGAGCCCTTCACCCCTGCTCATCACAGCATCAGCCCGCCGGAGGAGGCTGCAGCCGCGGGCATCAGGGCGGCATCCCAAGCACACCGGGGCCCGTCCCCGTGTCCCAGGCGTGGCTGAGTGCCCAGGTCTCCGGTAACTCGCGCTCTGGTTAGAGGCGCCTCGACTGTGATGAGCGCTGCTGCTGGCTGTCTCCGTGATGGTGAGTGTTTACTCGTGACAGCCAGCAGCACGACGTACGCTGGAAAGTCCCAGTCTCCCGCGTGCCTCCTCAGTGCTGCCTGCAAACCCGGGTTACTGAACCCTCCTCCGTGAGTGACCCTCAGGATCGGACGATTGCCCAGTGGGCTGCGGTCATGAGTGGACCTGCCGGCAACGTCTCTGCAGGGGAGGAAGGCACCTCCACCCCCGTGCCTGTTCAGGCCTGCTGCAGCAAAGAGTTCAGAGGGGAGAGGGGGCCTAGCAGGGCAGGGGAAGGCCAGCTCTGCCCTGGGCGTGGGGACCTGCCCCTCTGGGGGTGCTGGCATGGGCCCCACCCGTGTTCTCTCTGCTGCCTCTGCCCTGCTCTGCATTCAGCCCTGTGAGGCCCCCTCTCCACCCAGAGTCCCCCGGCTCTGCACTCATCTGGTTTTGTCCTCTCCTACCAGAGTGTCTGCCCGAGGAGGGAGCTGAGGACACCCGGGGGGAACTGGGCACCTGGAGGTTGGCGCTGCTGATCTTGGAGATGAGCTCGGGGATGGGCAGTGATGGGGGTGATGGTGACTGAGAGGAGCACACATATGAGGGCTCGCATGAGGAACCAAGGGGTGGGCTGGCCCACAGTGAGGCCGGATGGCCTGTAGTGAGGACGAATGGTCGATAGTGAGGCCGGATGGTCCATACTGAGGATGGATGGTCTACAATGAGGACAATGGTCAGCAGAGGCCACGTGGCATCTAACCTAAGGCTCAGAGAAAAGCCTGGCAGGGGCATGGAATTCAGGAATGGAGGCAGACCTGCTTTGTAGTTAACTACCTCCAACAGCCGACAGTCTTGGGTGAGGTCTGTGGGTCTGCATGTCCTAACCCTGGAGTTGGACAAAGAAGCCTGATGTCAGGGTGCAACAAGCGAGGAGCCCCAGCTTGGGTGTGATTGGCAGTCACAGGACCGGGGTGAACATGGACTTCACGCCCTGCTCACCCCCAGGACCCCTGCCCACATTCCCAGAGGGCATCGCCGCCCAGACTCTGTGCTTGCTGGGGCCACTATCCCCCCGGCCCCCAAGCCCAGGACTGTAGCCAGCCCGGTTGCTGGGCCCCTGTCCCGGGCACACCACGCATAGCCACAGGGTCGTCAGAGGCCCCATCTCCCCGGGAAGCTGCCTGTCCTCCCGCCCAAGCTGCTCTGCCTTCCGCTAATGGTGGAACACTAACCGGTCAACGGTGCAGGTTGAAACCTTGTAAATGTAACTCATACATTTCATTTTATTTATGGTTGTAGAACTTTTTCAGGATTAAGAGTACCCCTTTTGTCTGGTTTTTGTGTAATACTCAGCTATAAATTTTGCAAATTCAATTTAAATAAATATTTTGTCAGTTGGTTGACTAAATGTTTTCAGATGTCACATTTCAAACCATTATTATAAATCTGACACATCTGATTTCCTTGGATACTTCAAACACTGAGTAAAGAAAACTTGCAAATCTAACCAGAGGTGAGATAAGCCAGCAGCTCTGCAGGTGGTGGCTCTTAGCTGTTATCGGGGTTGAGATTTTATGGCACAGGAAGGAAGATGGTAGTGTCCGAATGGATGTCCCCCTTCTTTCCGGAGTTGACTGTGCTGTAATTTCGGAATTTTATTCCAAAAGCAGCCTGTGTGAAATGCGGAAAGGCAGCTGAAGAGCCTGTGCAAAATGCCAAAAACCCCTCACAGGTGTTTTCCCAAACACTCTCCGGAAGGCCTTGAGTGAGTGAGTGAGTGACTGGGCCGTTCCACTGACTCTGGGGTGGACACCCCAGCCTGCCCTGCATCCTCCAGCCACGGCAGCACCTCGTGCCTCTGAGGTACCAGTGGCACTGGGGCTCTGGTGTTCCTCAGAGTTAGGCCCGATCTGTGCAGCTGGGCAGGCGAGGGCAGCGGAGGCTGCAGGACTGGGGAGGTTCTCAACTCCCGCTCTGTGCCTCCTCTGGTCCTCTTGGGCTTTGTTTTCTACTCTGAACAAACTAAGGGCCCCTCGAACACTGCACTGTGCTTGCAGACCTGGGAGCTGGCAGCAGCCCCCTGGACGGGAGGAAGGGAGCCGCCCAGTGAGGGGGCAGGACTCCCACTGGACTTGAGCAACTGCACCAGTGACCTGCTGACCAGAGGTCTGGGCCACAACCACGTGGCCAGGAGCTCGTGGCTTAACCAGGTGGGCCCTGAGGGGTCTCAGTGCGTGGCTGCACTGGGCTGGCCTCTCCGCACTCACAGGCCTGCAGGGCTGCGAGGGGCCTCTCCAGCACCAAGCGCACAGCCGGCACCCTGGCCTCGGCGCCCAGCTTTTGGATGGTGGGAGGGGTAGGCCGGCTGTTGAAGCCCTGGCCTGTGGACGCGTTGACGTGGCCGAGCCTGGTCCTGGTCAGCCTGGAGAGGACGCAGGCAGCCGGCTCCCCTTTCGGTTGAGCTGGGGGTGCCCCTGAGGAGCTAGGGTGCTCTCAGGCTGTGCTCTGCCTGGAGACAGTGACCTTGTCCCAGGGGAGGTGAGCGGTCCGCCGCAGGATTAGGGCCGCCATAGGTGGATGGTGAGCAGAGCCGTGGGAGAGCAGGGTGGGTGAGCAGGCCCGTTTCCTCCTGGCCCCATCTGGTAATCAGGCTTTGCCCTCGAGCAAAAGTCCGATACTCCTCACAGTGTTTGTCTTGGCAGCACGTTTATAGACTGTTGCTCACAGTCATGCTAATCCCGCTGCAAGACACACTGCTGCCTATGGCTACTCGGAAGCCCTGTGCCCGGAGCCTGGTGGGCAGGTTTTGTGTCCTCCCCAGGGAGAGGACTGTGTCCACAGCACCCCGGTGACCTAGCTCTCCAGGGAGAGCACTGTGTCCACAGCACCCCAGTGACCCGACTCCCCAGGGAGAGCCCTGTGTCCACAGCACCCCAGTGACCCAACTCCCCAGGGAGAGCCCTGTGTCCACAGCACCCCAGTGACCTGACTCCCCAAGGAGAGGACTGTGTCTGCAGCACCCCAGTGACCCAACTCCCCAGGGAGAGGACTGTGTCCACAGCACCCCGGTGACCCGACTCCCCAGGGAGAGGACTGTGTCCACGGCACCCCAGTGACCAGGCTGGCCTTCAGTAATGGCCTCCATTATTCTCACACTGCAAGTGCTACACGTTAAGACAGCCTCTCGTATCAATTATTAAATGAATCCAGATAAACATGAAGTGATTTCTGCTTAGAACACAGCTACCATAATAATAAATTTCCCGTATGTGAGCACCAGAAGCAGTATATTGTAAGGGCAGTTTTGCTTTGTTCCTGCATTGTAATGGGCGTGAACACAAGCATATCCATAGGTACGCACGTGCATCCTCACACACCTGGCATGGCTGCAGAGGTTGTCTGGGCAACAGTTCTTCTTGATGCTGTCTGGGTGTTTCGGGTTGAGGGGAGGGGCTGTCTCCTGCTCTGGCTGCAGGGAACCCATGTCATTGCCATGATGGCACAAAAGGAAGCTTTTCCTCCAACCTGGTGCTTACTTGAGGAGAACAAAGCCCGCTCAGGCCTGGTGGGTGAGACGCAGCAGCTGAGGCGGAGGGCGGAAGCCCCACGGCCCAAATGGCAGAGGAGACGAGTATCCGCACGGTGACCTTTGCACCTTGAGGCTCAAGGGGGCCACCGCTGTTTCCCCTGGGGGCGCGGGCACTGGAATGTCCCCTGACAGCCTCTCTCCAGGTCATCTCACTGAGCCCAGATCTGCCGCAGGACGCAGCATAGACTTGTCTGTGGGCAGGAAGAGGGCTCAGGACCGGGAGCTTCCCGAGAGACAGGGCTGGTCCACCGCACACGGCCTGCCAGGCGCCACCTCCTGGCCCGGGCCTGGGAGCCATGGGGGCGGGGGTGGCCACAGGAGCCCACACCTGCTTTCCATGGAAGCACTGATTGAGGCTCTACTGTGGACAGTCAGCCAGAGGGCTGCCTTCTGGCTCAGCCCTGGGAGCCATTGGAGGTGGGGGGTGTGCTAGCCACAGAAGCCCCCATCTGCTTTCCGTGGAAGTGCTGATTGAAGTTGCTGCTGCTACTGCTGCTAAGTTGCTTCAGTCGTGTCTGACTCTGTGCGACTCCATAGACGGTGGCCCACCAGGCTCCCCCATCCCTGGGATTCTCCAGGCAAGAACACTGGAGTGGGTTGCCATTTCCTTCTCCAATGCATGAAAGGGAAAAGTGAAAGTGAAGTCAGTCGTGTCCGACTCTTTGCTACCCCATGGTCTGCAGCCTACCAGGCTCCTCTGTCCATGGGATTTTCCAGGCAAGAGTACTGGAGTGGGGTGCCATTGCCTTCTCCAGCTGATTGAAGTTAATGATCCACAAATGTCTGGTCTGAGCTTACCCTTCCATACAGCTCCTGGCCTGGCTCTGGGAGCCATGGAGGGCAGTGCGGCCAAGGGACCTGCAGGAACCCACACCTGCTTTCCATGGAAGCATTGATCGAGGTTAATGATCCACAAGTGTCTGATCTGAGCTTACCCCCTACACAGCTCTCTGTCCCTGGGAGCTTGTCATCCTTTGGGGGCCAAGCATACCTATGCTTCGCCGTCCTCTCTTGGGGGAGCCGGGACCACCCCCACCTGCTGGGTGAGCCAAGCCCATGACCCCCTGTCGTCAAAGACTCTGCCCCTCCCTGCCCGGGGCCTGTGGACTCCAAGGTGACCTGGGGGGGAGGGGAGCTTCTGCAGAAGAAGTGGGGCCCCCGCCAGGCTCAGCCGGGCTGGTGCAGGAGCTGGCCGCCTCCGGGGGTCTGTGTGAGGTTCGGGGTGTCCACATGGGGAGAGCAGCACTCTCCTCCCCAGGAGGAGGACAGGAACAGCCTGACCATGAGCGCCGTGCAGGGAGGGCCACCCAAGCCCGCACAGAGGAGTGGAAGCAGGCGAAGCAGACACTCCCGGGAACCGGAGCTGGTCTCCTCCACAAGCATCACGGGGGCGGCAGGCGCGTGAGGACGGAGGAGCCAAAGGAGACCACAGGGCACAGGCCCCAGCCAGACCGCAGCCAGCCTACCCTCGGGTTAGGTCCCACGGGCGCCCCTGCCCCCGGAGGGCCGTCCACGCTGGCCTGACTTCAGGCTGGAGGGCCGTCCACGCTGGCCTGAGGCTCCACTGCCCCCGGAGGGCCGTCCTTGCCGGCCTGACTGCCGGCCAGAAGGCCGTCCACACTGGCCTGATCCCAGGCTAGAGGGCTGTCCACTCTGGCCTGACTGAGCGTTGGTGCCCAGAAAGGGCGCTGTGTCGGGCGGGAGGGCAGGGCTCGCAGGGTCTGCTCTGTCCCCTGTGACGTGCCTTCCCCCGCCCCCCATTCAGGCATCAAACGGCACAGATTGGGGCTTGGCCTCAGTGACGGGGTGACTGGGAGTGAGACCCTCCAGCGAAGCCTCTTCCCGGGCTCTCAGGTAGCTGGGGGCCCAGCACCTCCAAACCCAGGATGCCCGTCTCCCCCTAGGAGACTACTCCCCGTCACTCAGACGGGGCCCTCCCCAGTCCGTCTTGAAGACTTGTCCTTATTTGTTAAAATCCCATGGGTCCTGACACGGTCCGCTCAAGAACAGCACTGCAGAACCGCTGCGGGGCGGGCTGCCCGGTGTGTCCCGTCCCAGCCATCCCTGTCCTGCTCTGCCGAGCTCGCCCGAGTCATTGGGACCCACCCCCGGCCCCCACAGGAGGGAAAGCGAGCGCCCCGTCCCTGAGCGGGCCTCCCGTGGGCCTGCAGCAGGCCCGTCTTCCCCACAGTCTGCATCACAAGGGCAGAGGGAGCACAGCTGTCAGCTTTCTGGTGACAAGGCCACCGTCCAGGCAGGGCTCGCGGGCACCTCCTGCCCTCCCTCGCTGCCCCCGTGGAGGGACCCCTCTGGGCTCCCAGAGCACAGGCTGAGCCCCCGACCCAGGCCCGGCCTCTGGGAACCTGCTCGGGGGCAAGATCCCTTGGAAGGGCTCCTGGCCCTCGGGGCGTGATGCGGCTCCATCTGCTTGTCCCAGAGCCTGCACAGAGCAGGGCTACCCGCCCTCGTCCAAACCCCTTTCTGCAGGGCCAGGCTCCCCAAGTCCCCTACAGCCTCATCTCACCCATCTGCACAGACCAGACTCACGTTCAAAGGTCATGAGCTGAGGGGCTGAGAGCAGGGGCTGCCACCTTTGAATCTGGGGTTGAAGTCTGCCCCAATAAGGGCCAGAGCTGGCGAGTGGCACAGGCCCCGTATCCACTCCAGGTGGCTTGCAGCAGCCCAGCTGCGTCTGATGGTAGCAAAAACCCCAGGCAGTCACCTGCCAGGCCGCCCCCCCGTGGCCCTGAAGTGTGCCCGCACACCGGGGGGCAGAGCCTGGGCTGGGGCCAACTCATCACCCCCCGCCCCCCGGGGACTGCCTCTGTCCCACAGGGGTCCGGTCACTGCTGCTTGGAGGGCTGCCCACGGGATGTGCTTGGGGTCAGCATTCACGTGGCCAGCCCACAGGAGCAACGTGGCTCGTGGGAAGCCTGCAGAAGACACCCAGCTGGAGATATCTTTTCCAGACGTGCTACCTGATTTGTTTTTCCAAAGGAAAGCAAAGAAAAGGGAGCTAGGTGGGGCTGAGGCCCAGAGGAAGCAGGAAGAAGGTGGAGGCCGCCAGGCGTGACCCTACAGGCCCAGGTCCTGTAAGGTGATCGCTCTCGGGAGAAGGGAGCGGGCGGTGATGACAGGAAGGGGCTCACCAAGTCAGCGCCCTGCGCTTCCGGGACTGGAACAGAGGCAAGCGGGCGAGTTATAGCCCAGAGGCCTCCCCACACAGCTCTCTCTGCAATGGTCTTGGCTCGAAGACAGCACGGGAGGAGGCGGGGGGACAGGGGCCCCCTCGATGGCACAGGGAGGGGCCCTGCAGGGCTGGCAAGGGAGGGATGGGGGCCCCTGGACAGCATGGGGGAATGGGGGCCCCAGGCCAGCTTGGAAGAATGGGGGCCCCTGAACCGCAGGGAGGGATGGGGAGGGGCCCCTGGACAGCTTGGAGGGACAGGGGCCCCTGAACGGCATGTGGGAATGGGGGCCCCAGGGTGGCTTGGAGGGGCGGGGGCCCCTGGACGGCATGGGGGAATGGGGGCCCCAGGGTGGCTTGGAGGGGCGGGGGCCCCTGGACGGCATGGGGGAATGGGGGCCCCAGGGTGGCTTGGAGGGGCGGGGGCCCCTGGACGGCATGGGGGAATGGGGGCCCCAGGCCAGCCTGGAAGGATGAGGGCCCCTGAACGGCAGGGAGGGATGGGGAGGGGCCCCTGGACAGCAGGGAGGGACAGGGGCCCCTGAACAGCATGGGGGAATTGGGGCCCCAGGCCAGCTTGGAGGGACAGGGGCCCCTGAATGGCATGGGGGAATGGGGGCCCCAGGCCGGCCTGGAAGGATGAGGGCCCCTGAACGGCAGGGAGGGATGGGGGCCCCAGGCTGGCTTGGAGGGACGGGGGCCCCTGGATGGCATGGGGGAATGGGCACCCCAGGCCAGCTTGGCAGGATGGGGGCCCCTGGACGGCATGGGGGAATGGGGGCCCCAGGCCAGCTTGGAGGGACAGGGGGCCCTGGACAGAAGGGGAGGGACAAGGAGGGGCCCCAAGGGCTGTGGGGCTGGTGACCGGCTGGTGGGGTGCACCGCAGCTCTCAGCCGCACAGGCTCCTCCGCTGGAAGCACCCTGTTGTAGGCAAGAAGCGAATCGCAGCACCTGAAGGGTTCACGACCCACCTTTCCCTGAGAACCTATTCTTTCCAGAGAGGCCATGGGGAGAAGGCGCACGGAGCCCTTTCAAGGGAGCAGAAACCCCCGGCCGCGCAGAGGAGCTGGCGGATTTTCTAGTGGCTAAGGTGACAGGTTGTCGTGGCAGGGGCTTGACTGCCTTTCAGAGAGGACTCTGCCTGCTTCTGGACTGCTCGTCAGCACTGGGGCCTCCGTTTACCAGACAGACTGCCCGACAGAGATGGGACCGCAATGGGGACAAGCTGCCGCGGCCCTAGGAGAAAGTGGAGCCCGTGGGTGATCATCTGTGAGCAGCTGGGTGCCTGTGCTCACTCGGGATGGGCGGTATTTGGGGGGAGAGCATTCTCCATGTCAGTGGTCTGAACTGCTTGTGGGGCGTGTTGGGTTTTCGCAGCCTCAAGCTCTGGACCGTGCCCCGAGGGCTCTTCTCAAAGTGTGATCCGGGAACCCCGTGCCCCAGGGATGTCGCCACGTTCAGAGAAGAAAGGTGTCTCAGGAGGGCGGGAGACACTCCATGTTCCGGCCTTCCGTGGAAGTTCACAGTATCAAGTTCCCAGGAGGAGACGTCGCTGCAGGCCGGGGCCTTTGCTTTCTGGGGACCTAACTGGTGCTTCCAGTGTTTCCCCATTGTTTTGACCATGGAATCCATCCCTGCTTCCACTTTTCCCAAAAGAGCCATCAAGAACATCTTGTGAGCAGTTGAGGGCGCCTTCTTGAGGGCCAATTGTGCTCCACTGCTTCTTATGAAGGGAGATAGTGACAGAATTTTAAAAAATTTTTCTTTCAATCTGAAAGTAAAAATTGAAAAGTAATTTGTTTTTTAGATATTATGATATACAATATTATATTAGTTTCCGATGTGCAACAATTTAACTTTAATTTTAAATTAAATTTAAAATTAATTCAATATTAATTTAAACTGTAAGGAATTTTCAAAGTACAGAATAATATATAGTGCAAAGTATTTCTTCCTACCCTATTAAGGTTCTCCAGAGAAATCAACAGATGTGTATGCCTATGTAGGTATGTGTGTTTATATCTATCTACATACATTATAGACAGTGAGAGAGATAGACAGAGACAAAAGGTGTCTACAAAACAATGGCCGCAGAAAGAAAGAATGGAGCGGCCTGAAGGAGACACAATATCCAGAGACCAGGGAAGGAGTGACTTGTTGGAAAGGCTACAAAAACTAGAAAACACTCCAGGTGCATCTCTGAGAACAAGGCGGGGTGGGGGACCCTGCTAAACTAGAATTGTTTAAGCAGAAAAAACACTCTCCAGAAAATAGAGTGAAACTATTTTTAGACAAGCCAGCGCTGAGGAAATTCACAGGCCTGCACCGTGACCGTTAGGGAGGCTCCTCCGTTAGATCGGCGAAAGTTTGGAGCCGCACGGATGAAGAACGCCAGACACAGCAGATACGTGGGCGAGCAAGAAGAGACTTTCTCTTGCTTTTCCTCTCTTGGAAAGGTGATTGTTAGGAGCACCGCTGTGTATCTAGTGCTCCCTCTCTTTGCAGAGTCAAAGACAAAAACAGAGTTAAAAATCAGATTTACAAGATCGCTGACGGCAGTGATGCTAACAGAGCACCGAGGGGCCCTCAGAGCGTGTGGAGGCGAAACGAGTGGCCACAGCTCTGACCCGAGGCGGCCGCTGTGAGCCGGGCGCCCTCAGCCACCAGGTGCTCACTTCCAGGCGGAAGCCCTTTGTGATTGCTGGAAGCTGACCAGGACATGCCAGCCTGAGCACTGCAAACATTAGAGCCACCACTAAAAACCAAGACAAAGGTGTGTAGCTCATAAGCAACTTGTTGGTGAAAAAGGAATTTTTTTAAAGCTCAAAGAGCAGACAGAAAGAAGAAAGAACCCAGAACTGACGGGACAAGTAGCAAGCAAACAGCAAGATGGCAGATTTAACCCAACTGTGCTGGTAGCTACACGGACTGTGAAGCATGTAACACGCCAAATAAAAGGCAAATATTTCCAGATTCCATAGAAAAGCAAGGTCCTAAATTCTATATGCAACTGAAAATAGCCTAGAGTAGCCAAGACAGTTTTGAAAAAGAACCAACTGGAGGACTTCCACCTCCTGATTTCAAGCCTGCTGAAAGCTGCTGCGCCAGGACCGCGTGGCATCCGTGTGAGATGGGTGTGCAGCGTGGGTGCAGAAGTAGCCCTGCATTAGGGTGCGCTTGATTGCAGACATCGAACCCACACAGGCCGGTGGGGAAGGAGTGTGCTTTTCAACAAATGGTGCCGGGACCATTGACAAGCTACATGCAAGAAAACAAGCTCAGACCCTTACTTTACACCATGTACCAAAATCAGCTCAAGATATGTAAACGTGAATGTAAGAGCTAACCCTGCAGAACTGAGACAGGGAGAATTCTCGTGACACTGGTTTCAGTTCAGTTTCAGTTCAGTGGAGGTGATGGAATTCCAGTTGAGCTATTTCAAATCCTGAAAGATGATGCTGTGAAGTGCTACACTCAATATGCCAGCACATTTGGAAAACTCAGCAGTGGCCACAGGACTGGAAAAGGTCAGTTTTCATTCCAATCCCAAAGAAAGGCAATGCCAAAGAATGCTCAAACTACCGCACAATTGCAGTCATCTCACACGCTAGTAAAGTAATGCTCAAAATTCTCCAAGCCAGGCTTCAGCAATACATGAACTGTGAACTTCCAGATGCTCAAGCTGGTTTTAGAAAAGGCAGAGGAACCAGAGATCAAATTGCCAGCATCTGCTGGATCATGGAAAAAGCAAGAGAGTTCCAGAAAAACATCTATTTCTGCTTTATTGACTATGCCAAAGCCTTTGACTATGTGGATCACAATAAACTGTGGAAAATTCTGAAAGAGATGGGAATACCAGACCACCTGACCTGCCTCTTGAGAAACCTGTATGCAGGAAAAACTCAACATTCAGAAAAGTAAGATCACGGCATCTGGTCCCATCACTTCATGGGAAATAGATGGGGAAACAGTGGAAACAGTGTCAGACTTTATTTTTTTGGGCTCCCAAATCACTGCAGATGGTGACTGCAGCCATGAAATTAAAAGACGCTTACTCCTTGGAAGGAAAGTTATGACCAACCTAAATAGCATATTGAAAAGCAGAGACATTACTTTGCCAACAAAGGTCTGTCTAGTCAAGGCTATGGTTTTTCCAGTGGTCATGTATGGATGTGAGAGTTGGACTATGAAGAAAGCTGAGCACCAAAGAACTGATGCTTTTGAACTGTGGTGTTGGAGAAGACTCTTGAGAGTCCCTTGGACTGCAAGGAGATCCAACCAGTCCATTTTGAAGATCAGCCCTGGGATTTCTTTGGAAGGAATGATGCTAAAGCTGAAACTCCAGTACTTTGGCCACCTCATGCGAAGCGTTGACTCATTGGAAAAGATTCTGATGCTGGGAGGGATTGGGGGCAGGAGGAGAAGGGGACGACAGAGGATGACATGGCTGGATGGCATCACCGACTCAGTGGACGTGAGTCTGAGTGAACTCCGGGAGTTGGTGATGGACAGGGAGGCCTGGTGTGCTGCGATTCATAGGGTTGCAAAAAGTCGGACCCAGCATTGGTTTAGGCAAAGATATTTCTAACATGCCACCAAAACCATGATCTAAGAAACAAAACAGTCAATTTATCATATTTAAAAACTACTGTTCTTTGGAAGACACTGCTAAGAAAACAAAATAAAATAAATTCTATAGTGGTAGAAAACACTTGAAAAATACATTAAAAAGTAAGAATTGTATCCATAATATATAATCAACTTCATTACTCACTAATAAAACTAACAGCCTATTTCTTTTAATGAGCAAAATATTTTAATAAACACTTAAAGGGCTAAACCAATGGAAATGTACATGTGAAAAGATGCTTAATATAATTAGTGATTAAAAAAATTCAAATTAAAACCAAAAGACTACTCCACACCCAGTAAGAATGGGTAAATTTAAAAAGCTAAAAACCTGACAATACTCAGTATTGTTGAAAATGTAGAGTAACTAGAATTACCATACATTGTGGATGGAAATGCAAAATGGTACAGACACTTTGGAATACACACAGCATTTTTTTAAACACACACAACACACCAGCAACCTCACTCCTAAGTATTCACCTAAGGGAATGAAAATTCACACAATGTCTTGAACGCAGATGTTGATATCAGCCTTATTCACAGTGTCCACGGCCGGGGTTCGCTCAGATGACTCAGATGACTGTCATTCGCTCAGATGACTGTCGGGGAGCAGACCCATGGGTGTGGTCTCTTCCTGAAGTGGGACACCGCTCTGCTGCCGAAGGGCGAAGGGCTGGACCGCTGCCCCCTGTGGCAGCCCAGCACGTCTTAAAACCATCCCAAGTGAAAGCAGCCAGACACGCAGGACCACACGCAGCAGGACGCCACTTACATGAAATGTATATAACATTTTGGAGGAGGCAACAGAAGAGTAAGAGAAATGGAGGTGGTTGCCAAGGTCCAGAGGCTGGATCGGGGGGGATGGGATGCTGACCCCGAAGGGGCAGGGGGACGCTTTCAGGGGTAGAAATATTCTGTTTACTTATTGCAGTGATGACTTCATCCTGTAAAATTGCGCTTCCCAAAACTTCGAATATTACGGTGAAAATTGGTGCATTTCTTTACACACAAATTACCATCAGCAAAGCTGATTTTTTTTAAAGCAGTAAACTACTTGTAGCCTTTTCCCAGCAAGCTGCTGGGGCACACCCCTAGGGAGCCCTGGGCAGATGTGTGCTCCTTAAAATTATATATTTTAAGATGTGCTGAGCAGGGGTCAGCGGTTCATCCCTTCACCCTTCTGCAGCAAATCGGTGTCCCGCTTCGTGAAGAGAACACATCTGTTGATCTGCCCCGGCTGAGCACGGACACTGTGGATAAAGCTGATACGAGCACCCACATTCAAGACACTGGATGAACGGAAGCGCTCGTCCCCTCAGGTGGTCGAGGCGCTCCTGGGCTGAGGCACCGTGTGGGAAAGTCACGTGGGGGCGGCCCCAGGCCCGGGCTCGAGGTGGCCGCGGTGACTCTGCCCGTATTTGAGCTGACCCCGCGAGTGCTGCCCAAACTGCAAGTTCGTGAGCAGCACCCACCTCACTGCTTCAACAGTGACGTTCTGAGGCATCTGCCTGGTTTGGATGACTGGCAGAGCTGCGGAAGGCCCCAAAGTGAAACCCGGCCCACTGCTCATCAGCATGCTGCACCGCCTTCCTTGTCTCCAAAGGCACCATTTCTCACCCCCCAACCCTGGCCTAGAAACGCAACCTTCCAGAGGGTCTGCGGTTCAGGCAAGCACAAGACACAAGGTCAGACAAATAGACCAAAGGAATGGAGTCCAGAAAGAAACCCTGTGTTTATAGTCAGTTGAGTTTTGACCAAGGCACCAAGAGAATTTACTGAGGGAAAGGACAGTCTTCAACAAATCGTGTTGTGACAACTGGAAATTCACATGCGAAAGAATGGAACTAGACCCCTACTTTATATCATCAGTTCAGTTCAGTTCAGTCACTCAGTCGTGTCTGACTCTTTGCGACCCCATGAACTGCAGCACGCCAGGCCTCCCTGTCCATCACCAACTCCCGGAGTTCACTCAGACTCACGTTCATCAAGTCGGTGATGCCATATCATATATTAATACAAATACTGAAAAATGAATCAACAACCTGATGTGAGAGCTAAAACTGTAAAACCCTTAGAAGAAAATATAGAAGCAAATCTTCATGACCTTAGGTTGGAAAATAAATTCTTAGATACAAAAGAATGGAAAATAAAAGAAAAAAAATAGTAAATTTACTTCACTGATGCCAAAGAATTTTCTAACTACTGTACAACTGTGTTAATTTCACATGCTAGCAAGCTAATATTCAAAATCCTTCAAGCTAGGCTTCAACAGCATGTGAATCAAGAACTTGCAGATGTATAAGCTAGGTTTAGGCAGAGGAACCAGAGATCAAAGTGTTAACAGCCGTTTGACCATAGAAAATTGAGAGAGTTCCAGAAAAACCTCTACTTGTGCTTCACTGACTACACTAAAGCCTTTGATTGTGTGGGTCACGACAAACTGTTGAAAATTCTTAAAGAGATGGGAATACCAGACCACCTTACCTGCTTCCTGAGAAACCTGTGTACAGGTCATGAAGCAATGGTGAGAACATTACGTGGAAAAACCGGTTCAAAACTGGGAAAGGAGTTCGTCAGGGCTGCATATCATCACCCTGCTTATTTAACTCATATGCAGAGTACATGTGAAGTGCCAGGCTGGATGAATCACAAGCTGGAATCAAGACTGTTGGAAGAGATATCAGCAACCTCAGATATGCAGATGATACCACCCTAGTGGCAGAAAGTGAAGAGGAACTAAAGAGCCTCTTGGTGAAGGTGAAAGGAGAGTGAAAAGCTGGCTTAAAACTCAGTGTTCAAAAAATGAAGACCACGGCATCCAGTCCCATCACTTCACGGCAAGTAGAAGGGTAAAAATGGAGGCGTGACAGACTTTATTTTCTGGGCTCCAAAATCACTGTGGATGCTGACTGCAGCCACGAAATCAAAAGATGCTTGCTCCTTGGAAGAAAAATTATGACAAACTTAGACAGCGTATTAGAAAGCAAAGACATCACTTTGCTGACAAAGGTCTGTATAGTCAAAGCTATATTTTTTCCAGTAGTCGTGTATGGATGTGAGAGTTGCACCATAAAGAAGGCTGATTGCCAAAGAATTGATGCTTTTGAACTGTGGTTTGGAGAAGACTCTTGAGAGTCCCAGGGTCAGAGCAGCTCTATTCACACCACTGACACGGACTCGCCCTTGACCAGACTCTGCTTGGGGTCTCCTGAGCTGTGTTTCGACCAGGAGATCAAACCAGTCAGTCCAAAAGGAAATCAACCCTGAATATTCATTGGAAGGACTGATGGTAAAGCTGAAGTTCCAATACTTTGGCCACCTGATGCAAAGCTCCAACACACGGAAAAGACCCTGAGGCTGTGAAAGATTGAAAACAAGAGGAGGGGACGACAGAGGATGAGATGGTTGGGTGGCATCACTGACTCAATGGACATGAGTTTGAACAAGCTCTGAGAGCTGGTGATGGACAGGGAAGCCTGGCCATAATGTTGTAGTCCATGGAGTCACAAAGAGTCGGATGTGACTTAGTGACTAAACAACAGCAACTTCACCGAAATTGAAACTTTTTTGTTTAAAAGAACACTCAAGAAAGTGAAAAGAAAATCCATGGAATCTGAAAAAATACTTGCAAATCATGTATCTGATAAGGAACACATCTAAAATATACAAAAACCTTTTATAATTCACCAACAAAACAAAAAACTGTAACAACAAAATGGTCAAAATTTTAAATCATTATTCTCCAAAGAAGATACACAAATGGAAAATAAGCGGATGAAGAGATGCTCAGTGTCGTATGTCACTAAGGAAATGTATGGCAGGGCCGCGTGGGACCCTGGTCCAGACGAGACCACTGTGGTCCAGACGGGCCACACCGGTCAGCAAGGCTGTGGGGAATGAACCGCCCTCACGGCCGGCTGGAACGTACAATGGTGCAGCTCTTCAGGAAACAGTTTGACAGAACCTCAAAGCAACAGGAGGCCACCGTGGTCCAGCAACCCCACCCTGGACGAACGCCCGAGAGAACGGACACCTGTTCAGCAAAGCCAGGCGCCAGAGGGGTCACAGCGGACGGCTCACGCCACTGGGCAGACTCGCCCCGGCCAGATCCTGCTCGGGTCCGCACCACGGGCTCCCTCGCCCGGCTCTGCGTTGGCCACGCCGTCAAGAGTCCTGCCCCGTCGGTTTGGCCAGAACAGCCCCTCCAGTCTGGTCAGGGCCCTCACCCCTCCCGGCCCCAGGGGCGTCTGAGCCCTTGGCTGCCCTCAGCACAAGTCCCCTCGAGGTCCCGTCAGAAACCACCCCTGTCGCCCCGGGGCAGCCTCCTCCTGGTGAGGCTCTGTCCGCCAGCCCCTCCCCTGGCTCCCTGCCATGAATCTGCACGTTTCTTCTGTGCTGTCTTAGGAGCTGGGCCCACCTCCTGCCCCCCCCTTGGAGTCCCACCTGGTGGTCTCTGCACCTGCACTGGGCTCGAGCAGGTGCCACCGACTACACCGCAGGGCACAGGGGCCTGAATGGGAGGGGCAGCACTGCCCTCAGAGGCTGCTTCTGCAGTGAAGGCGGAGGGCTGACCCGCGTGACACTGGACATGCCTCAGAAACGCAGCTGCGTTGAGGCGACAGGTCGCAGAGGCTGACCGCCAGGTGACACAGAGTGGACACGCCGTGCCGTCGGGGGAGTGGCAGGGGGCTGCCGGCAGTGAGAGCTGGGGCGCTGTCTCGGGGAGACGGAAGGGCCTCAGGACTAGAGTGTGACGGGGTGCGCCTCGGAGGTGTGTAACACCAACGGAATCGTGCGCTTTAAATGGGTGAATCCCATGTAAATCAGACCTCAAGAAAGCTGTTAGGGTTAGGGTTAGTCGTTGAATAACATTTGTTAAATTAGAAATATCTATAGACGCGAACTTTCGCAACTGCTTTTAAAAGAACACGTCTTCCACCAAATGGTGACACGTATTTTGTGAAAAAGAGAACTTCATGGAAATGGGATCAGGCAGTGCTGGGTAAACATGCCCGTCCGGTGCTTTCTGGGCAGGCTCTTGGCTTCCCGGGGGTGGGGGTCTGGGCCGTTTGCACAGATACGTGAGTTCACCCGCGGCGCCAGGAGTGGAGGGGGCTGCTCTTACTTCTCACTCTCGACGGCTTAGCTCCTTTCCAGGAGGCAGGCTGCTGAGGCCGGTGGCCTCCAATCAGGCTCTGGGGAGAGGGGTCCATGCGAGCCCCTCCTGGGCAGGGAGGGATGGGGTGGGCACAGCCGAGTTAGTGCTGGACAGAGCCCGTGGGCCCCTGAGGGCCTCTGGGAAGCTGTGTGTGTGAGGCACCCATTCTCTGTGAAGCCTCTTCCTGACCTGCGAGGAGAAGCCCACCTCCCCCCACCCGCCTGCTCCCCCTCCACCCGACCCAACCCCAGGGCCTTCTGTAGGTTATGCTGCTGAAGTCAAACTTGGTGTGTGTGTTTAGGGCCAGTCACTGCCCTTTTTCTGGGTCTGAAAACAGGGTGCTAAGCTGCTAAACAACGTGTACCCCCATCAGGAAAAATCAAAGAGAGCACACACACTTTCCAAGCAGTGATCCAGGAAGCAGCAGTCCACCCTGCTGCGACATTCTCTTCTGTTTTCTTTTTACCCGAAGGCGCTCTGAAGTTCTGCTGCTGCTAAGTCACTTCAGTCGTGTCCGACTCCGTGCGACCTCATAGACGGCAGCCCACCAGGCTCCCCCATCCCTGGGATTCTCCAGGCAAGAACACTGGAGTGGGTTGCCATTTCCTTCTCCAATGCATGAAAGTGAAAAATGAAAGTGAAATCGCTCAGTCGTGTCAGACCCTCAGCGACCCCATGGACTGCAGCCTTCCAGGCTCCTCGGTCCATGGGATTTTCCAGGCAAGAGTACTGGAGTGGGGTGCCATTGCCTTCTGAAGTCCTACTGGACGGGATTTCCGATGCGTTTCGAACGTCCTCCGGTCTCCCGAGGGCACAGGATGGACTCCCGGGCACAGCTGCCTCTGGGCACCTGCACACCCATCTCCGTCAGGTCTGACCCAGCTCCAGCACCCTCCCTGAAGCCTCGTCCTCCTCACCGTGCCCCCCTCCACACTGCTGTCGAGCAAACCAAGGCAGCCTGCATGCCCATGAGTCAGATCAAAGGGAGAACGCTCCCTTTCTGACTGCAGAGCCTCTAGAAAGCTCAGTAGGCTGGCCTGCAGCCCTTGGCAGGCTTCTGGCGGAAGCGTCACATCCGCGTGGTGACTGCTTCCCACCATGACTGCAGTCCTGCCCATCCTGCCCTCCCTGCCCCGTTCCTGGGCTCCTTCTCGACTTCTGACTAGGCAGGCTTCTGCCTCCAGGCCCCCCTCCCCTTCAGAGCCTGCTGAGTGAGACGCTGGAATGTTCATGGTGCTCTATCGCACCCTCCACCGTCCGCTGTCCACCGTCCGCCAGGCTCAGAACACAGACGCCGTCCAGCTGCAAAGTCATGAGGGCCACTGAGTGGCTGAGAGCTGAGGGCCGCAGACTCTCCGGGGGAAGAGGGATGGGACAGCACTGGCCACAGAAATGAGCTTCTGTGGAACATTGGCGGCAGGCGAGGAGCCCAGCGCCAGGGTGGCGCTAGAGGACAGTCTAGTCCAGCCTGCACTGCAGCTGTGCAGACAGACGGATGGAACAGGCCTCCGAGGGCCAGGCCACGGTGTCCTGGGCAAGGACAAGGCTCCAGGGCTGGAGGAGGGGCACGCACACCACCTCTACCCAACAGAAGGGCCCTCACAGGTCAGTGAGCTGGCCGACGTCCAAGCCCAGGCGTGGACTAACCTCCTGCTCAGGTGTTATCAGGCCCAGGGCTGGCAGCATCCTGATCCACAGGACGAAGCCCGGTCTTGAAATCTGGGAGGACCGTGGACAGAAGCAAGGAGACCGGACTCTAAGTGGAGACTCGGGGCAGAAGCCCCGCTCACACCCGCCCCTGCCAGCTGGCTGAAGCCTGGAGCCTCCGGAGCCTCTGAGAACGTCCGCTAAAGGGAGGGAGTGCCAGGTTTAACTGGATGCGTCTTGAGTATGTCCCGAAATGCTGTTAATGGAGTTCAGTTAAAGGGAATTCAAGTTCAATCAACTTAGCAAAAAACACACTGAGTCCCCACTCCAAATAAGGCTCCAGAAAGGCCAGGACCAGCTGCTCTTAGAGAAATGTGTGAGCTTTTGGATTTTAAATGGTTGGTCTGGTGTTAGGGGCTATTGAAACCCTGTTACCACTCATCGAAATAATCAGAATTAATTTAGGATTTGATGGCAAGCTGAGTCAACTTATAAGCAGGAAACATGGAGAAACAATTCACCATAACAAGGAATGCAGTTCCACTTCACTTACTGCTCGTGAGAAAGGAAGAGCTTCACCTGGGAGGCTGCTGCTGCTGCTGCTAAGTCGCTTCAGTCGTGTCCGACTCTGTGTGACCCCATAGACGGCAGCCCACCAGGATCCCCCGTCCCTGGGATTAACACTGGAGTGGGTTGCCATTTCCTTCTCCAATGCATAAAAGTGGAAAGTTAAAATGAAGTCGCTCAGTCGTGTCTGACTCTTTGCGACCCCATGGACTGCAGCCCACCAGGCTCCTCCATCCATGGGATTTTCCAGACAAGAGTACTGGAGTGGGCTGCCATTGCCTTCTCTGACCTGGGAGGCTAAGTGATTCCAAAATGCTGGGTAAACGTGCTGCTTCCCTGTGGGTCTGAAGAGCCCTCCATCACTCCCCGCTGAGGTCCTGCTGCCTGGGGGCCTGACACCCTGAGGGGCAAGCAAAGAGCTATGGCCACTGACCACCTGGGTGGGGGAGGTGGGGACTAGGAGCCCATGAGGAGGCAGGATGACCTCATCGTCGTCCTCCAAGATTTGTTTGTTAAAATGAGCTTGAACAAAAAGATGTCTCACTGTCCGTTTCAGCTCTCAGATGCGAGGCGTTTGCCTTCCCACAGACAGTTACGGGGGAGACCCCTTGCTGCCTCTGCTGTGTGGCGGGTGCGGGCAGGGCCTGCTGGTGAGTGCGGGCACAGTCGGCCCAGCCCGCAGCACCTCCCTGGGTGGTACCCGCGTCCCTCGCTGTGGACGGGCCCCCAGGGTGCCGGCAGCGGCCCAGGGCCTCCGGCTGAGCTCTCCTGGCAAGGCCACGGGGGTCTGCGCTGGTCGAGACCCTGGATGCGGCTTCCTGTCCTCCCGAGTCTGTCCTTCTGTTCATTCTGAGACACGGGGGCCCGAGGCCAGCCGTGTGAGTGGCCTGGGGGCGGGACCTTCACCCCAGTCTTGAGGGGCAGGAAGGGACCCTGGGCTGCTGGAAACACTCTCTACCTTGACATGGTGAGAGTTAGGAGGCTATGTGTGCACACCAGCGTGTCAGACCCCACATTCACACCCTCATTCACGCCCCAGCGACACTGAGGAGACCGGGGCTGTGGGTTAGGGAGGGGAGGGGAGGCCGACTCGGCCAACGGGAGACGCGCGTCTGTCCCGGCTCATGGCCGGCATCCGTCAGCGGGAGAGGAGGCCTCTGAGAAGCTCTCCTTTCTGTCCACGTCGAAGTCAGCACCGGGGTTCAGACTCTTCTTGTCGCTTAGCCCAAGCGAAAGGGCAGAGATTCAAATGAGGCCATTTTGGGGACTAGAACGTTTGGCCTGGAAGCTGGGAAGGGGCTGGACCCAGGCATGAACGTGTGGGCAGTCGGTGGCGGAGGACAGAGGTGGGCTGGGTGGGTAGCTCATGGGAAGGAAGTGGGGTCCCAGTGACGGCAACACCAAGATGGGTGAGGTCCCCAAGAGGTGGGGTGAGGTGGGATGAGGTCCCCAAGAGGTGGGGTGGGGATGGGATGGGGTGGGAATGGGGTGGGGTGGGGTGGGAATGGAGTGGGGTGGGGTAGGGTGGGGATGGGGTGGGGTCAGGTGGGGTGGGAATGGGATGGGGTGGGGTCAGGTGGGGTGAGGTGGGGTTGGGTGGGGTGAGGTGGGGTGGGGTGGGGTGGGGTCCCAGAGAGGTGGGGTGAAGTGGAGTGAGGTGGGGATGAGGTGGGGTGGGGTGGGGTGGGGTGGGGTGAGGTGGGGATGAGGTGGGGTGGGGTGGGGTGAGGTGGGGATGAGGTGGGGTGGGGTGGGGTGGGGTGAGGTGGGGTGGGGTGGTTTGGTGGGGTGGAGTCAGTTGGGGTGGGGTCCCTGAGAGGTGGGGTGAGGTGGTGTGGGGATAGGATGGGGTGGGGTGGGGTGGGGTCAGTTGGGGTGGGGTCCCCAAGAGGTGGGGTGAGGTGGGGATGGGGTGGGGTGGGGTGGGGTGGGGATGGGATGGGATGCAGTAGGGTGGGGATGGAGTGGGAATGGGATGGGGTGGGGTGGGGTGTGGGGGGTCAGTTGGGGTGGGGTCCCCGCGAGGTGGGGTGAGGTGGGGTGAGGTGGGGGGTGGGGTGGGGGTGGGGTAAGGATGGGATGGGGTGGGGTCAGGTGGGGTCATTTGGGGTAAGGTCCCCTAGAGGTGGGGTGAGGTGGGGATGGGATGGGGTGGGGTGTGGATGGGATGGGGTGGGGTCATTTGGGGTGAGGTCCCCAAGAGGTGGGGTGAGGTCCCCGAGAGGTGGGGTGAGGTCCCCGAGAGGTGGGGTGAGGTGGGGTAGTACCCCCGCCTGCCTGCCCGCCTGTCTGCAGCGAGACGCTCAGAGACAGAGACGGACGTGTTCTCCGCCCTTGGTGCAGGTTTGCGTGTCTGCCTGCCCCCTGGACGGGGCTGGGGCCAGCTGCGAGTGTGGGCCGGACCGACAGCTGCCCTCCCCTCACACGCCGACGAGCTGAGCTGCCAGTCCTGGAGACGCCCGGGTGTGGCTCCTCTGATCCCCTCTTTCCTGGCTCTGCGTCTGAGGCGTTTACCACCCAGCTAATTTCTGCCCTTCCGTGGTGCTGCGACTCCAGGGCCATAAATCGCCCCAGGCCCCGCGGGGGCGTGGGGTTCCGGTAACGCTGCAAGAGCCTGGCAGCCACACAGCGTCTCCCCGCTGAGCTCTGTGCTGCTACCGTTTGGGATTCTGTGGAACGCGGCCTTCACCCACAGTTCATGCGTAACAGCAGGTGCGAACCTGAGCAGTAAGCACTCAGAGCGGTGGCCCAGCTCCCGGGGAACGTCTGCGGCCACTCACGTTCACTTAAAGAGAAGCTTAGTCACAACTAGACACCCTCTCAGAAGCACTGGCCTCCGAGAGGTTTGAGAATCTCTCACACTTTCCTCGCCGCCCAGGTCGAGGCAAGAACAGCAGCCTGGTGACTCCTAGGAGGATGCTCCACGGGTGAGGGGCTGTGTCCAGGCAGCCGCAGGCAGGCCGCGCGGCCCCGGGCGGGTCTCTCCTCTCCCGCGGGGTTTCTCATCCCCACCGACATCAAACGAGGCTCCGTGCCCAGTGCGGGGGCCCGGCCCCTGCAGGAAGCGTGACCTCGTTCTCTGAGCTTGCCTGTCATTTCTCCTAAAACACACCCAGTTACATTTCCCTTGTTAAGCAATGAGCAGTAATGAGTAATTTTAATTTAAAAGCATTTCTCAGACTATAGCGTGGAAGTCATTAAATTCACTACGACGACTACGGCTGCTTTCGTTCTGATCATTTTGTGTAAAGACAGAGAAACAGAAAACTGTCTCCAACACAGGGCGATGATCCGCACGAGAACAGACACATGAGCCCGTGTCCGCCAGGTGCAGGGCGGGCCTCACGCCACACCCCTGACACGCACAGGCCCGCACAGGGCCCTGAGCACCTGGGACACAGCAGACGGCCACCCCACACGTCAGATGTGACGGACTCAGGAACAGCGATGTGTCTTCAAAGTCTCCCCAAACCAACACGCATGCCCACACAAGGGCACACCCGCCCACACACATGCACACACCAGCACACACACACACATGCACACACGCACAGGCACACACACACATGCACACACACCCACACATGGGCACACACACCTGCACGCATACACACAGGCACACACACCCACACATGCGCACACATGCACACATGCACACACACCACAGGCACACACAGACATGCACACCCGCCCACACACATGCACACACACCCACAGATGTGCACACACGCACACACACCCATACACTCCCACACATGCACACACACAAACAGGCACACACACACACATGCACACATACCCACAGACGGGCACACACATGCACATGCCCGCACACACACACACACACACAGGCACACACACACATGCACACATACCCACAGACGGGCACACGCGCCCACACACATGCACACATGCCCGCACGCATACACATATGCATACACACCACAGGCACACACAGACATGCACACCCGCCCACACACAGGCACACCCCCCCCACATATGCACACACGCCCACAGATGTGTACACACGCACACACATGCACACATGCCCATACACGCCCACACATGCACACACACACACAGGCACACACGCCCACACATGCACACATGCGCACACACGTGCACACACGCACACACACCACAGGCACATCTTTATCTTCCAGTTTGTCTGGGAAGCGTGTCCATCGTCCTCACAGTCATCCAGCTGGAGTAGGAAAGAGGCTCCCAGCTCTGTCCACAGTCAGTGGCACAGACAGGCGTGTCCGTCTATGTTCCGAGCTGTGTCTGTCTGTCTCTGCCTGGACCTGGCGCTGCGATGGGCACTTACAGACACAAGTAGGTGACCATCCATAAGGGGCACAGAGGGCAACTTCTGCCGCCCGTGAAGTCCTGATGAATAATACACTCTCTGCTTCGTGGAGACCAGAGGCGCCTCAGAGGGCTAGCTACTGGGAAAGAGCCTCCACTCTGCCGGCGGATCCGACCCGGGCCCCAGCTCTGCCTGGGGTCGAGTGGTGAGCCGGGTGTCCTGTGGGCTCTCCACGCAGGCGCAGCACGCAGGGCTCTGTGGTCACACACTGTTTCTGCCTGGAGCGCCTCCCGTCGGGGGCGCGGCAGCTGTGGGCCCAAGGCCTGCTGGGCGGGCTTCCCCCTCAGTCTCTCGGTCAGGCCCACCGTCCCAGGCGTCACCCCCCGCCAGCCCCTCAGGGCTCATCCCAGAGGCCCTGAGAAGCCCCCAGCCCCCTGTCTGTGGCCTCCAGGCTGTTTCCTGCAGCGTTGACTCCCCCAGACCACCCTCAAGGAGCTTCCGCTTCCTGCCCATGCCCCACCGTCAGCCCACGATGTCCCTGTGTAACCAGAGCTTTGTCTCCATCAGGCACGGCTCTCTGCCTCCTGTGTAGCTGCCCTTTGTGCTTAAAATCCAGACCACGGAGGCCACGTGGGGCTGCCTTGCCTGTGTCTCCAGCCTGACCGCACATCCGCGTCCTGCCTGGCTCTCCCACCATGGCGGGCCCGCTCATCCCTGGGGTCTGGTAACATCAGCTCCGTGGCGGATCCCCGAACCCGCTCAGGCCTCAATGCTGAGCCTGTACCGTCAGCAACACTTAGAAATGTGCTTGTCTCATTTGCCCGACACCTGACTCACCCGTTGGACCAGAAGGTGCAGCTGAGCTCCGAGCCCTGTGCCCAGGACCCCTCCTAGCACTGGGCTTGGATGGGCGACGGGGACAGCAGAGCAGGGCTGAGTGCGTGTGGGACGCTTCTCAGGCAGAAGCTTGAGATGGAGCTCAGCGCTGTGAGGATGCGAGGAGCCCACTGGACCCCAGCAAGAGCACCCGTGTGGGCTTCTGCCAGCAGCACCTGGGGCTGGAGGGGCCTGCCGCTGGCTGGGGGTCCACGAGGGCCCAGCTGCCGGCCAGGAAGGCTCCGGCCCTGCACAAGTCCCAGAGGTTGTGGAAAAGCTGAGCTGCAGACTGAGGCCATCCCCGAACCTGAGTCTGGGGGGTCGGAGTTCCAGGGTGGGCTGGAGTGTGTGTCCTGGAGCTCGGTGTCTGCAGAGCTGGGGTGAAGTGGGCTCCGCTTGGGACCCCAGCTCCATGGGGACCTGAGGTCAGCCCAAGGGACCAGGTACTGGCTGTTTATGTGGCAGGGACTTCCTGTGAGGCAGGGCCCTGGGGAGGTGATGGCAGGAAGGGTCGGGGCAGGGGAGGGAAGCCACTAATTTCGGGGTGAGCCTGGTGTGAGCACGTTTTCCAGAGTCATGTTCATTTTCCAGGAGCCGCGGCCAAAGCTCGGGACTCAGGGGCCCTTGGATGTGGTCTCTGGAGGACGCTGCCCCAGGGGACAGGCAGCCAGTGGCCGTACTGAGCCTGTGCTCGTGAGGCTCCTCGGGGACCCTGGTACTGGGGGGAGGAGCAGAAATGCAGGGAGGCCTGGGACTGGGGTCTCAGACCCTCTGCCAAGCCTAGTCCACGTCTGCTGTTGACACCAGGCCGCCCCTCTGCCGTGGGGGAGTGTGAGGCCACCACTGTGTGTCCCCAGGCAGGCGGTGTATCCACCTGCCCCCCATCATGTATCCTTAGGCGGGTGGACCCACCATTGCACGCCCCCAGGCTGCTGGACTCACCATCGCATGTCCCTAGGTGGGTGGACCCACTATTGTGTGTTCCTAGGCGGGTAGATTCACCATCGCGTGTCTGCAGGCTCTTGGACTCATTATCATGTGTCTCCAGGCTGGTAGACCCACCATTGCACGCCCCCAGGCTGCTGGACTCACTCTTGGGTGCCCCCCAGGCTGCTGGACTCACCATCGCATGTCCCTAGGTGGGTGGACCCACTATTGTGTGTTCCCAGGCGGGTAGATTCACCATTGTGTGTCTGCAGGCTCTTAGACTCACCATCGTGTGTCCCCAGGCAGGTGGACTCACTCTCGGACGCACCCAGGCTGGTAGACCCGGTCACCCTGCAGGACCCCAGCTGGGCGGCTATGCCCTGCTCCCCCCACCCGAGTCCCCACTCCTGGCCATGCTCGGGCCGTCCTGGCTCTGTGCGGACAGGAAGCCATGGGTTCGTGGCCGCTCGGCCTCTGCCTGCCTGGAGAGCCCCACATCCCTGCATCTGGGGCCGCGGGCCCAGATCTTTGATGGACAAGCGGTGAGTGAGCTGACCCGCAGCCCTGTTCTGATTCTCTGCATCTCCCTGTTTGTTTTTGGTGAATGGACGGAATTTTAGACAATTCTTTCTCCAGCACGTGGACATGTTGCACATGGGTCCATCTGTGCTCTGCAGTGGTGGCTCTGGGCACCTGGTGACTTCTTGGAGGCCTGCACGCACCCCAGGGCCTGAGCCTCTGCGGCCCCTCCTGACCCGGGCGCGGAAACCTTCTCTGCTCAGCCTCGGGGTTGCTGGGCTCTGTCACGGCTCTGGACCCCGTCCTCAAAGCAACCAGAGGGGACGCCTGGATCCAGGAGTGGCCTCACCAACAGTGCTGGGTTAAGACGCAGGCGGCGGGCCGTGCCGGGCGCATCCTCGGTCGCATGGGTGCGGGCGTCCATGTGGCTCCTCCCGAGGCTCAGGAGCTGCAAGGCCTCCATGTCCTGGTTCTCACCCATGGCATCCACGGCCTCCGGTGGCCCCGTCGCCTGTGAGGTCTGCAGACGGTCTCAGCATCCCCGGCGAGCGCCCAGCCAGGTCTCAGGCCGAAGGCTTGTGAATGTCTCTCACGCCTGTGGGTCTGTCCACCACGACCTGACCCGCCCCGGAGACTCCTTCCTGCAGACCCAGGATGTACCGCCCCCGGCACATGGCAGGCCCTTCTCAAATGTGGGCTTCATTGATGAAAGGGTGCTTGCCGGGGACCAGCCCCGGCTGATCCAGGGTATTCGAAGCGGGGACGGCGTCGGCGAGGATCAGGAAACAACTGCTTAATTAAACGTTAATTAAGGATATAAAGAGTAATAGAATGAGGATAGCTCAGTGAAGAAATTCAGTGGAGAAAAGAGGCTGAATAATTCAGCCAGAAGGTAAGAGAAAGAATGACATGGTGAGACCAAGTTTCGGTGAACAAGGCCCGCACTTTATTTTCCAAAGTAGTTTTTATACCTTAAGTTATGCATAGAGGATAATGGGGGAAGGGGTAGAGTCATGCAGTAAGCCAGGCTTTCTTCCTGCAAACTTATCATATGCAAAAGTTTAGGTGATTTGCATCATCTTCTGGCCCGGAGGCCTTTTTCTCTAAAGGTGATTATTCTCAAGTCAGGCGCCAGCCTCCAAAAAGCATTAGATAAAGTTGCATTCCTACAGAGCAAAGGTGTGGTGGGCTATAACAAGAAAAAGAATTAACTCAAGGATCCCAGGTTACAAACATTAAAGCTACTACTTACACCAATTATATTAATCAATACACTGCCAGGGACACAGCAGGTAAGGGATATGGAGACTTAGCAGCAAACATTGGCCCAACAAGTGAAAAACCCTTCACCAATACAATTTCTAATCAATCTTTTAACCGCTCAAAGGAATCTGTATTTAGACAGTTTAGAACATCTCATGCCTCTCACAGTTTGGAGGCTCTGAGCAATCACATGTGGCCGGAAAAACCTATTCAGGCAGGCTAGAGGACTTCCAAGGGAGTTTGTAGGTTGAAACACTGTCACACCCGGGAATTATTAACTGGAGCTGTAAGCTAACTCTTTTTTCAGAGAGGTAGTGGGGGACAGCCCCCCGTAAAGTCAGAGGTGTAGGTGAAAGCACAAAGCAGAAAGTAGGCAGATTCTGGTTTTGGGGGTAGATGGCTCGAGAATTTCCAGGGAGACTCCTGAGGCTTGATCCCGCCTTTGCGTATGTCAAGCCTCCTTCCTCATGACCTTTGCCACGGGCGGAGCTCGCTCCCCACAGGTGCTGCTTACCGAGACCGGCGCAGCTCTGCGCTTTTCCCGGGAGCTGCTGCCCCAGGTGGGCCTGAGGTTGCTGCCCTCTCCGGACTGAGGGTCTGTGGACCCTTCACCCCACCACGGCACCAGGACTACAGGAGACTGCGGCACCCCATCTCTGACTCTCGGTAACATGTCCTTTGAAACGATTCAACCACAGCTGCCCGGTAGCGGCTCTGCCGTGCGGGTGCCCTCTCCCCTGCGGCCACCCCATCTCGAGGCTGAGCCCCGCGTGCAGCCTCCCCCATCCACGAACGTCCAGCTCACTCACCCTCTCGTCTTCCTTCTTCCTCCCTCCTGAGGCCGTTGTCTTCCTGATGAACAAAGCGAGGAGAAGTGACTTGGTGAGGCTGAATGTAGCATGGGCACAGACTCAGGTCTCACGGGATGACTCGCCCCCGTGGGCTCCGTGCCCACCACCCCGGGGCCTCGGCCTTCTGTCTTGCCCCGTCCATGAGCTGCCCCCTGCTCTTGAGAAGCAGGTGAGGAGCTGTGTCCTCGAGCACTGTCGGGGGCAGGCAGGGCTGTGAGCGTCCTGCCAGCGGCTGAGACCGCGGAGCCCAGCGGAGCCCAGAGGCAGGGCTGTGGGGGCCTGTGACCTGTGCTTGTGGGGGAGGACTCTCAGCGGCCTCCAGTGGACGGACGTCAATCGGGTGGTCCCAGGGGCTGCAGAGGGTGCTTCTGTGCTGGCAAGAGCAGCTCACTCCCTCCCCCCAGGGGCGATCACTGTTCCCATCTGACGCGACTGTCCCTTGCCTTTCACAAGGTCATGGTTTGTTTTAATCTATTTTAACTTTAAGCTGTTTTTACTTCTCATCACCTAAGGTGCTGAGGAGGTAGTACCTGCACGTGATGGCCAGAGAACAGATTAGACAGTAAAGTGACGATGAACATAACCTGGTGTCTAATAGCGCCAGGCATCGCGAGGGTGCTGAGATGTCTCATCAGCCTAGGGCAGCCCTGGGAGAGGAAGCCCCTGTGACCCACAGACCTGGTTGCTCAGGGGGTGGGACCTCCCCTGGGCACAGAGCCGGGGTGTCATCCACAGCCGTGTCTCCCGGCCCCTCTCCCAGGCTCTGGGTTTTCTCACCTGACTCCTGCCCAGCGATGATGTTGGGGGCCTGGCTGCCGGCACGGACGCACCCTCTTCCCCTCTCACAGCCCCTCCGCGTGGAGCAGCAAGATCGGGGGTGACTGCAGCTTGGCCCGGGGGGACCCAGGCTGAGCGCAGGGTGGGGTGCTGTCCAGGCCATCGGGGAGGCTGAGACCAGAGCCGGCAGGCCTGAGCGCGGGTCTCTGGCCAGAACCCTCACTGCCCTGTCCCATGACTCTCTTTATGCTGAACAGGGCACAGGAACAGTGTGCCCAGGCCACCCTGCAGGGTGTCGGCCGGCTGCCCGCCCGAGACCACCGGGGTCCTGAGCCCACCTGTGCCTGTGGGGTGTGTCTTCACAGAGAAGGATGTTGTTAGAAGAAAAGAGATGAATCTGGGTGTGTTGGCCTTTTGGAAAGAAATAGATGCTTTTAATTATGACACAATAATAAGAAAAGGCACTTTGGGGAAGAAATAGACACGAAACCCCTGCCCCTGCTGACCGTTAAGGGTTTGATAACTCCTCCTGGTCGCCTGCCAGGAGCCTCCTCGGGATCCCAGCGGGACAAGGAGACCTGCGGTTGCAGGCAGGACGTGTCCCCCTGGCTGGCAAGTGGGGGCTGCCCGCAGACCAGCACCCCAGTGAACAGGTGGGCTCCAGCTCCTCTGCTGGGCAGCACGGGGGTCTGGAGGCAGCCTGTGTGCAGAGGCGGGTGCTCAATCCTGGGGGCAGAGGGAATGCAGGCCGTGATGGGAGGACCCCTGCCCCCTCACCCCCCAAACAAGCCTGACATAGGATCATGAACTCAAGTCTGGGCCCAGAGGTCGGCTGGGTGAGTCCACACCCCCCAGGGGCCCTGGTCACCCCAGCACCCAGCACGCAGGTCCGCCCCGGGTGCACCCTGCCAGCTCCTCCCGTAAACAGCCCACAGCTTCCAGGGCAGACTGGCAGGTCGGCTCCTGGGGGACTGTTTGGATGGAGGGGTGTTTCTGTGTGGCTGTGGGGACAGGGTGGGGTATTGTCCTTCCACCGTAACCCACTCCTCCCCAGCAGAGGGTGTCCTCAGAAGCCAGGCACTGGCTGCGTGGGCCAGGCCTACACACAGGCAGCCTGGGGGCCTGCCCTCAGCAGACCACGCAGCCCCTCGGCAGACGAGCTCCTGAAGCCAAGTGTCCTGCAGCACATGGGCCCGAACTGCAGGTCAGCACACGGGCTGGTGGCCCTCTCTCTCTCCCTGGAAGGACATTTTCAGTCTCGTGCTAAGATGGGCCCTGATGAGGGCCCACCCTCACTTGGGTGAGGAAGGGAGCGGAGTCACCAGGGGCCCTGGGTCACAGAGGCTGGACTCGGCTGGCTGGTGCTTCTGAGCAGGCGGTGGGCAGGAGGACCGGGCCATGTGCTCTTCGTGGCCCGGCAGCAGGTGTGCGGGAGGGCAGCTGCCCAGCCCAGAGCCCGGATTTGACTCCGGGGCTGCAGGAGATCTGGTGTGGTGTCTGCAGAGATGCCTGTGGCTTCGTGAAGCACTGCAGGACTCATGGCCAGGCCAGGGGAGCCCGTGGCCCCAGCTGCGAGTCAGAGGCCCCTTACCCTGTCCTGGGCTTGAGAGGATGTGCTTGGCATCGTGGGGGCGGACCCCAGTGTCCTCACCTTCTGGAAAACGTCAACCCCACTGTGAACAGCTGGAACCCTCCATACACAGCAGATTCTGAGATTCCCGTCAAAAGTGCCCTTAAGCGTGGGGACTCAGTAGACGCGGGAGTGTCTGACGGCACCCTGCTTTCAGTGCTTGTTCTCATCGAGCACAGTGTAGGGAAAGACAGTGTATTCAGGCTTTCTGCAGGAAAGGACTACCATCAAAGATGTAAGGTTGCTTCCCTTTCAGCATCTTGCTTCATTTGTGTTACTGCTGTTAGCCTGCATGCTCAGTTGCTCAGTCATGTCTGACTCTTTGCAACCCCAGGGACTGTAGCCCACCAGGCTCCTCTGTCCATGGGATTCTCCAGGCAAGAATCCTGGAGTGGGTTGCTGTGCCCTCCCCCAGGGGATCTTCCTGGCCCAGGGATCGAACCCACATCTCTCATGTCTACCTGCACTGGCAGGGGGGTTCTTTACCACTAACACCACCTGGGAAGCCTCATGAGAGGATTAATTAACTCCTGCTTGTTGAAAGCACGTCTTGAGAGCTCTCAAGGGCCTTCATTAACTAGGAAATTCAGGTTTGTGAAGAGTCAGTGCAGAGTCTTACTAAGAAGTGTTCTCACCGAGCTGCTGCTGGATCCAGTTGACTACAGGTGGGTATTTAGGGGAAACTACTGAAAAGAGAAACGTCACATGGCCTTTCACTGACGACTGTGCAGCGGCGTGGCTGGGGCAGGGCCCGGAGGGCTCACCTGCGGCCTCCAGACATGGGTGACAGGGCCTCTGGCCGGGAGCGGGCAGGGTGTGGTGTGGAGCCTGCCTGGCCTGCCGCTCACCGGACTGAACAGGACCCTGCTTCCCTCCGACCCACGAAGCGAGGACTGACACAGTTCGCAGTTGCACATGGTCTGTGCTCCCGGGGGTCTCACTGCAGCGCCAGGAGGGGTGGGCCGGCTGCAGTTCCCCTCTGGCTGGCTCGGCTGCGACCGGTCCCCCGCTGGCCCCAGGTGGCCCGCCCAAGCCTGAGCTGGGAGACAGTGCCCGGGTGCGGCATCTCCTGGGGCCCCCTCAGGGCACAGGCCTCTCCTCTCCTTTCTCCACGAAGTATGGTGTCAAGTGGATGGATCCCTCCTCACTCCAAAGCCAGCGCTACTTTCCAGATGCCTAAGGAGCTGCACGGGGCTCCCTTGGTGCCTCAGATGGTAGAGAATCTGCATGCAGTGCAGGGCACCCAGGCTCCACCCCGGGGTCAGGAAGACGCCCCGGAGAGGCAATGGCACCCACTCCAGGGTCCTTGCCTGGAGAATTCCACGCAGAAGGAGCCTGGAGCTGTAGTCCATGGAATTTCAAAGAGTCGAATACGACTGAGCCACCAACACACACAAGGAGCTACATGAAGTGAAGCCGCTCGGTCGTGCCCGACTCTTCGCAACCCCATGGACTGTAGCCTATCAGGTTCCTCCGTCCGTGGGATTTTCCAGGCAAGAGTGCTGGAGTGGATTGCCATTTCCTTCTCCAGGGGATCTTCCTGACCCAGGAATCGAACCCACGTCTCCCGCATTGCGGGCAGACGCTTTACCGTCTGAGCCACCAGGGAAGCCCATGGAGCTAAATAGGTAAACAGTAAACTCTCCCCATGGGAAGATGGAACACTGGTGGGACAGTGACCTTGGGGTATGAAGCACTGAATACGCAGATCCGGGGGTTCACGGTAACCCGGAAACAGAATTGTCATTTGATATGATGAACAAATCAGCATTCACAAAGCGCGTGATGGAGCGATATAATCAATGCAGGTAAATGATCATAGAACTCATCAGTGTGTTAGAATAGCTCTTGTTGGCAAACGATATCAAAGAATTCTTAAAAATCTGTAAGGAAAAAATATGAAATTGGTTATTCTTGGAGAATGCTAGTGAAGCAAGTTATTTTTTAAAAAAATTTTAACAGATGAACAGAGTAAAAGAATTGAGTGCTAATCTTGTCTTTCTTAGATGGATGGGAACAAGGTGGGTGGGGTCCGAGGTGGACACTGAAGCCTCCCCTCTGTCCCTGACCCCAGCCCTGACCCCAGCTGGGTGGACCCCGGGTGTCCAGGGTCAGGGCCTTACTGAGACCCTGGGATGCTGAGGGCCACTCTCCCCGTGGGCTTCAGACCTTCCTGGACGCTATCCCACTGGCTCCAGCCATGCCCAGGTCCTCAGACCTGGTCCCCCTGTGAGGCCACACCTCCTTCCACGTCTGCTCAGCAAGGCCTCAGAGCCTCCAGCATGTCACACAGAACTTGCAGCTGAGACGCAGGTCTCGCTGGGGAAACCAAGTCAGCGAAGGGAGAGAACCCGGATACGAATGTGGTCTCAGAGCCCCAGGTCGGGCGTGCGGGGCCTGGCGGGGCCTCTGTCCACAGGGGCTGAGTCTGCGGCCCGGCCCCTGAGAAGCCCTGCCCGCTTGTTTCCACAGTTCGCAGGTGAGAAGTTTCTTGGCGGTGTCGTTTGTAAAGAGGAAAGAAACGGGAACAGCACAGAGCCCATGAATAGAGGAGTAGTTGAACTGCAGTGCAGACTGTAGACGGTTCTCCAGCCTTCCAGATTAAAGTCACGAAACCGCCGCGGTGGGCTTCATGGGGCAGCCGGAGACCCCCCCTCACGCCCAGCTTTGTGTCCTGCCAACGTCATGGCCCTGTCCTCTGAGTGGGCCCAGTGCGGGACGCCCGTGCGGGTCTCACGGCTTTTCTCCCGTGTGTTTGCATCCGCAGGCCCATCCCCTGGGAAAGAAGCCACAGGCCTGGCCAGGCTGGAAGCCTGGACCTCCACCTGGACACGGCCGGCCCAGCGTGAGAAGGGTGATCTGACCCGAGCTGCTGCCTGTGTGAAGCCTTGGCAGCCGCAGAGAGGAGCCTGGAGCTCCTGCAGGAAGCTGTGGCCACTGGGCCTCCCAGCTCCTTCCTGGGGGCGGGCCTCGCTAGGCGGTGGAAGCCCTGGGGCTGTAGCCCGGCCTTGGCGTGCCCACAAGTGCCTGGGGGTGATCACTGCCCCTGGAGGGCTCCCTGTGCCCCACGCTGCCCAACACACCACCCCCCCACCCCCCACCCACCCCCTGCCAAGGCAGCAGCTCCTGGAGACGAGGGTGGCAGCTGCAGACGGGCCCCCGTGAAATGCAGAGAAGGACACTCCTGTGAAGAGCCTCTCTAGGCCCCATCCTGGGCCAGGTGGGGCCGTGTCCCCAAGACAGTGTGCTGGACGCTGCTTGCAGGGTGGCTCACTTTTCCAGTGGCCTTCAAGGCCGGCCTTGACACACAAGGCCCGCTGGTTTCCCAGACAACGGGCATCACTGAGCACGACAGGACCCGAGCACCCAGAGGAAAGCACAGGGCTGAACCGCCTGTGCCATCCGCGGCCAGCTCTGCCCCAGGGGACAGAGGACACGCAGACCTTTGAAAGTGAGCAGCCGGTGCGGGGCCCGGCCGGGTGACAGCTGGTGAGTTGTGGCTGCCTCGGGGACATGAGCTGGAGCGGGGAGAGGGAGGTCGGGATTCCCTGAGGTCAGACACGGAGGGCCAGCAGAGGCCCATGTGTGGTCGTCACTCAAGGGCCCCCGGCGCCCGGAGGGTGTGCAGGACGCAGGGCTGGCCGCCGGGGAACACGACACCGGCAGGAAGCTGTTGCAAGTGGTGGCTGAGTCCAGGGGGGATTTAGATCAAAGGCCTGCAGCTGCGGCCGCCTGGAGAGGGCGCGTCCTTGTGGCCGGGGGCTGGGGAGGGCCGCAGCAGCTGAGCGAGGCCTGGAGAGGCCTGGGTGAGCAGACCCCGAGTCCTCGGGGTCCACCCTGCAGGGCTTCTTTCCCCAGGAACTTTGCCATTCAGCTCGCCCTCCCAGCTCTGGGACCCTGGGCAGCTGGGCGCCTGTCAAACACCCGCTGGCTCTGAGGTGCTGCTGTCCATTTGGAAGTGGCTCCAGGCTTGGGGGCAGAGGGCGTAAGTCACCGCCTTCACAGCTTAGCTCTGGCCTCGGTGAAACTAGCTAATCAGAACGATTGCATGGATGCCTCCCAGGAGCAGAGACCAGGCCTGGGGCTGCGGGAAGCCCGGCTCTCCTCGTGGAACGCCGGCCCCACGCAGAGGAGATGTGGGTTCCCGGCCACTCAGCCACCCGGGATGGGCCCTGAGTCTCGCCGAGTCCCGTCTGCCTCGAGGAGCGGGCAGAGCCTGCGGGAGACACTCAGCCACCATGAGGACAAGGGGCTCCAGCCTCAGGAGCCCCTGGGGTGCACGGTCTGGTAGGGACCCAGGGCTTCAGACCCCGGTGCCTGGGGCACTTGGTGACGAGAGGGCGTCTGCCCCAGGCGGAACGGGGCCTTCAGAGGCATGATCGGGGGCTTGGTATGCGGAGCCTGTGGCAGGACCCCGGTCTGGTGTCCCCGTGTCTGTGCTCAGGGGGCCTGGGGTCCAGGGCTGGGAGGCCAGGCTCGGGCGAGGACCAGTACAAGTTTCCCAACAGCTCTCACGGGGCCAGCAGAGGCCACACGGAGACCCTGGTCCAGAATCAGCCTCGGGGTCTGGGAGCGTTGGCTGCTGCAGATGGGTCTCAAGACCGTCACAGACCAGATACAGACATGAGAGCCCCGGGCATCGTCCTTGCTGGACAGGGTCCACCTGCCTCCCCTGGACAAGAACTTCGGCAAGAGGGGTGGCCCCATATGCTGCTCCCGGGGCTGTGGCAGCTGGCAGGGAAATTTGGCCTCAACATGGTCAGAGGGAAGCCCTGAGTGGGCCAGCCCGCAAGGTCAGCTGTGCCGCAGACGATGCTGAGGGCTGGGGCGGCCCTGGGGTGCACAGAAGAGGCCCGTCCACCTGCCAGGCTGCCCATGAGAGTCTGCGGGCTGCAGTGTGATGTCTCGTCCCAGGGCCTCCTTGGGAAGAACCTTGGAGATGGTCTAACCCCCACGGAAGACCCCAAAGCAAGCGTCCCCACCTGCCCCTGAAGAGGGAACATTGATACAGCGTCAAAGACCAAAGCCTCGAAATTTCAACATGGCCCGTGTGTGGGTGGACACCGGTCTGGGTGGGTGGACATCCCCTCCACAGCCAGTCCCCTCCGTGTCCACCGTGCCTGGTCTGAGCCTCAGAGTCCCCTCTTGCTCAGCCAGGGAAGGCGTCTGGGCCTCCTGAGGGCAAGGCTGCGAGTCTGCTGACCGGGGTTACAGAGTTGGGGGTCCACAACCTTCTTCCTTCCCATCTCAGCTCGTCTCTGCTTCCCTTTATAACCACCTGGTTGGAGTTGGGTGGGATGTGCATGCCGGAGGGGAGGGGGGCTCAGAACCCCAACTCCGGTGGCTGAGATAAAGTCACAAGAGCTGATCACCGTGTCATCCTCCTCCCGTGAACCTGGAGGAAGTGATGCTGCCTGGGTCTCGGCCTCCCAGCCCTCAGTGGACGTCGCTGTGCCCACCCGCCACAGCCGCTGCAACCCAAGGCTGACTGACCCTGGCAGGTCTCGTCCAGCAGGCCTGGGCCGGGAACCCCGGGCTCCGTGCGGCCAGCGGGCACTGCACTCAGGCGCAGCTTGCTGACTGCCTCAGGCTCATGTCGACCCCTCCCTCGCCCACAGTGAGGGGTGGTGTCTCCCCCTCAGGCCAGGGGGAGGGCCGGGGGGACCTGGGGTCACCAACCCTGCTCCCCGCCCCGAGGAGGAGGCAACACCGGGACCACACTGATTCTGAGGGTTTGCCTCCTTTGAAGGCTGTTTTCTAGGCTTCCTCACTTCTTCAGAGTGTTTATTTTTTTGCCTTGAAAGTCTTGCAACCTGGCTATTTTGAGACAAAGAGAGTTATTTTGCAGATATTATTTGGGGCAAACAGCATAGGCTTGAGGGCTTTGGAGGCAGACAGGTCCGTGTCTGTGCGAGTAACTCGTCACCCAGAAGGGGTGGGATGCATGACCACCAAGGATGGGGGCAGAGAGGACCCCCACTCCCGCCACTGATGAGTCCCTGGGTCCTGAGTTCCTCTCAGAGAAAGAGAAAGAGAACTGACCCTGGCGGGAATCACGCAGGCCAGGGAATGTGGGGACAGGGCAGCGTGTTGTGGGTAGAAGCTGAATGCACAGTTCATCATCTAAGAGCAAACGGAAGGCCAGGCTCTGAGGCTCAGCAGTCGTCCCTGCCCAGGGAGGCTAATCTTGTCCTTCAGGGAAACAGGCCCCGAGAGGCCCGGCGGCCTCCGTGGCCACTGCTGCCGGGAGGGGAGGAGATGATGGCCTCCGCACCCCTGGCAGGGGCTGCACTGCAGTGTCCTCTCCGTGAAGGGCTGGCGTGGACCTCGGAGGGCTGCACACCGGGAAGGGGATGGGACCTCGCTCCCCCCGATGACCTGTTGCCTTCGTATGAGTAAACGAAACTGAGCCCAGGGAGGGAGGGCGGCCCCCAGGGCCTCAGCCGCCAGCCCAGAGGGTCGTTGCTGCCTCCAGGCCGGACTGGGCCCTGGAAGGGGGCAGAGAAAGGGCATCAGAGCCCCTACAAATGCAGTGTCCCCAGGCATCCCCACTCCCCGTTGAGATGACTTAGGAGCTGCTGTCACGGCTGGCTCCCTCACGGGCCCTGGGGTCCAGGTGGCGAGAGGCTCCCGTCAGGTTTGATCTGAAGTCTGCCCTTCCATCCTGAGGCGATCGCTCTCCTCCTCACATCAGACCAAACAGAGCGGCATCTGTTCCCCAGAGCTGGGGCCCAGCCACCTCAGGAGGCGAAGTGGGTGACCTCGCTCCCTGGGGCCCCCTACCCTGCCTTCCCCCGTCTCCGTCTGGTGGGAACCCCCTGCCCTGGGCCTTGCCATCTTTCCTTCATCCCCATCTGAGCTGGTAGAGGGCTGGTTTGTCTGCAGGGATTCTCTGAGTGACCCCAGTTAGCTCCGTGCTCACCGAGAGCAGCAACCCAGCCTCTCTGAGCCCTGGGGTCCCCACAAACCCCAGCGAGGAGCTGTGTTGCTCCTCACCACCCTGACCACTCTGACCACCCCCTGAGAAAAAGGGAGGCCTGTGGGGTTGGCAGGGCAGAATGCAACTGTCCTGAGGGTTGGGGAGCCCAGCCACGAGCCAATGGGTGGGGAGATGCCTGCCCCAAAATGGGAGTTATGACCACTGCAAGGCAGTAGCCCCTGTCCTCCTGAGCTGGGAGGAAATGGAGAACAAGAACCTGGCATCCCTGACCCTTGGCAGAAGCTCCAGCACCAGCAGGACCCCAGCCTTGTCTCCAGGCCAGCCCACACAAAGGTTCGTGCAGGAGCAGCGGGCCTCCGGCCAGGGCTCCTGGGCTCCGCCTCTGAGTGGCAGTCAGGCTCCCATAGAAAGGTGCTTCCTCAGGAGCCTCTTTTGAGACCGCCCGTGTTCCCTGATGATCTTCTGTGGCCCCTGGAGCGGAGCCTCCTGGGACCACGAGGCCTGCACAGCGGCACTGGCTCCTCAGGTTCCCAGTGGACCATGGGCCCGATCTGGACGCATGTCCTCTTGGGTGGAGCCGCTCCTCCACGGCAGTCACAGCCTGCAAGTAATTCTTATTTGAATCGGGCTTGTGTGGTGTGCTAGAGGACATTAGCTTTTATTTGTGTTACTGTATTGAAAACAGATGAACCATCAGTTGATCCATTGGCCCTTTGGGGTTACAGACGAAATCATCTGAAAGGCCTTTTAAAATACTTTTTAATTACAACTGCTGTGGTGGTTAAAGATGTGCTGAAGGGGGTTCTGTGTAAATCAAAGGAATAGCAACAGAAGAAACCCAGGAACAAGTAGCCGTCAAGACTCATTCATTCAGTACCGAACGCAGAAAACACGGGCTCTGAGGCTGGCCCGCCAGGGACGCCCCACGTCTGGTACCCACTCACTCTGTAACCTGACCCCGGTTTTCTCTCTTGAAGGGCCACTGGGGGCATTCAGAGAGTTAACATCCATCTGAAAGGGAAGAAATATTTGTATATAACATCAGACCAGAAGGGATGTAAGGGGCCTGCACGTGATGAGTGAGCATGAGTGTTACCTACAGCTACTTCCAGTAAAATCTCTGCAGGTATTATGTCTGCTTAAAAGTTGCCAAATGTCTGTCCCACAAAAAGTACTATCTTAAGTAATAATGTATTCGGCAAAGTTTTAGGATACGAAATCAAAACACAAAATTAAGTTGAATTTCTATACTAACAATGAACAATCTAAAAAAGGAAATAAAGAAAAACATTCGATAACAATATCATCACAAAGGAATAAAATAAGCAGAAATAACCTCAGCCAAGGAGGAAAAGACTTTACATGAAAACGACAAAATATTGCTCAAAGTAAAGACAGCCTAAATAAGTGAAACACAGATGATCTCATGGATCAGAAGAATTAAAATTGTCAAAATGTTAATAATACCCAAAGCGATCTATAGGTTAAATGCAGTCTCTATCAAGATCCCAATGGTATTTTTGTGGAAATAGAAAAATCCATCCTAAAATTCTCATGGAGTGTCAAGGAACCTAAATAGCCAAAACAATCTTGAAAAAGGATGAAGTTGGAGGTCTCACATATCCCAATTTCCAAACTTACTACAAATAAATAATAATCAAAATAGTGTAATCCTGGCAAGACAGACATACAGACCAATGGAGCAGAGCAGAGAGCCCAGAAATAAGTCCTGTGTACATGGTCAAATAGTCTTGACAAGGCAGCTAAGATGGCTCAATGGGAAAGAATCGTTTCTTCAATAAATAGTACAAAAAATGAAGAATGAACGAAGAATGAAGTTGGGTTCTTATACTACACGCAAAAATTAACTCAAACTAATCAGAGACAAAAATGTTAGAACCCAAACTGTAAACTTGTAGTAGAAGTATAGAGTGAAGGACATTGGATTTGGCAAGAACTTCCTGGATGTGACACCAAAAAGGCGAAAACAGATGAGTTGGACTTCATCAAATTTAAATTTTCCACCAGAAGATACTACCAACAGAATGAAAAGCAACCCGCAGAATGAGAGAAAATATTTGTAAATCGTACATCTACTAAAGAGTTAAGATCCAGAATGTATGAAGAATGCCTATAATTCAGCAACAACCAAAAACAACTTTATTTAAAAATGGTCAAAGGACCTAAGCAGACATTTCTCCAAAGAAGGCATACAAATGGCCAACAGACATAAAAAGATGCTCAGTATCACTAATTTTCAGGGATATCCAAATCAAATCCACAATGAGATAACCCCTCACACCTGTCGGGAGGGTTACTCTAAAAACAGGCAAGGACTTCCCTGGTAGTTCAGTGCTTACGAGTCCGCCCACAGCTCAATCCCTGGTTGGGAACATAAGACCCCGCGTGTTATTCAGTTGCTAACTAATGCTGGACTCTTGGCGACCCCACGGGCTGCAGTTTGCCAGGCTCCCCTCTCTCCTCCACTGTTGCCTGGAGTTTGCTGCAGCTCAAGTCCATTGAGTCGGTAATGCTATCTAAACATCTCCTCTCCTGCCACCCTCTTCTCTTTTCGCCTTCAGTCTTTCCCCCAAACAGGGTCTTTTTACAATGAGTTGGCTCTTCACACGAGATAGTGGAAGTATTACAGCCGTAGTATTGGAGAACCCATGGACGGTCTGAAAAGCCGAAAAGATCCCACATTCCAGGGAGCAGCTAAGCTTCTGCGCTGCGACTAGAGAGCCTGGACGTTGCCGCTAAGACCCAGTGCGACCAAATGATTAAAATAACATTTAAAGTAAATAACTAAAAAACAGCCCCCAAAATGACAAGTGTGGTGAGAACATTGAGAAGCTGGAATTGTGCGCTGTGGGTGGGGTTGTAAAATGGCGCAGATGCTGTGGAAAACAGAGTGTTGTGGTTTCTGGAAAGAGTAAACATAGAATTGTCATACGATCCCTCATTGCCCTGCTGGTTACACACCCAGAAGAAATGAAAGCAAGGTCTCTGTGACCGATGTGCAGAGCTGTATCGCTCACTCTTGCTAAAACATGAGAACACCCAAGTGCCTGTTGACAAATGCAGGGGTAAGGAAAACATAGTCCACGCATACAGTGGGATATTATTCAGGAAAACGAAAAAGGGAGGGCTTCAAAAGCAAACAGAAAAGAGATCAGAGTTGTGGTTACCAGGGGCGGGAATTGGATGAACGTGATTGAAAGGTACGAACCTCCAGTTATAGGACAAGTAAGTGGAGCGTTTGCAATGCGCAACATGACTAATATGGTTAACACTGCTGTGTGTTAAGAATTGTTGAGACTAATCCTGTTCTCATCACAAGGAAGAAATACTTTTTCTTTTTCTCGTATTTTGTGTCTGTACGACAAGAAGGACGTTCGTAAAGGTTGCTGTGATGGTCACTCCATGGTGAACGCAGTCCGACTATTACACTGTCTGCCTCCAGCTGACCCGGTGCCGTTTGTCAGTTGTATCTCAACATAACTAGAAAAGATAAAAACAATAAAGAAGACGAAAACTAAATTAAAAGGAAGGAAATCTGCAATATGCTACAACATGGATAGGTTTGAGAACATTATGTGGTAAAATCAGCCATTTTCAAAAAATCTGAGTGCTGCACAATTCAGCTGCTTTACAATACAGACCAGTCAATGCCCAGGGTCAGGGTGCCTGCAGGGGCGGGGCAGGGAACAGCTGCTGTTTTCTGAGGAAGGTTTCTGTTTTGCAAGATGGACAACTTCTGGAGATGATTACACAACAGCGAGAACGCCTGACCCGCGCACTTAGAAACTGTGAGGATGCGTTTTTAATGTCGTGCATTTTTACCACCATGAGAGAAACTCCTGAGAGCCCGCAGCAGGCACGGGGTGCACACGATGAAAGCTCGTTCTTGCCTTCAAGGGTCTCCCTGCCTACGAAAGGTGCGGCTTCAGGGCAAGCAAACCTCGCTGCCTGGGGCACCATGTGTCCCTGGGGCAGCAGTCTGCTCGGAGACCCCAGGGGCCTCCCGATGAGGAGACCACAGCCTGGGTTTGTGTAGATCCTAGCCGTGAGCGAGCGCTGTGCATGGAGACCCCAGGGGCCTCCTGATGAGGAGACCACCGCCTGGGTTTGTGTGGATCCTAGCCGTGAGCAAGCACTGTGCATGGAGACCCCAGGGGCCTCCCAATGAGACCACCGCCTGGGTTTGTGTAGATCCTAGCTGTGAGGAGACCACCGCCTGGGTTTGTGTAGATCCTAGCCGTGAGCGAGCGCTGTGCATGGAGACCCCAGGGGCCTCCTGATGAGGAGACCACCGCCTGGGTTTGTGTGGATCCTAGCCGTGAGCAAGCGCTGTGCATGGAGACCCCAGGGGCCTCCCAATGAGACCACCGCCTGGGTTTGTGTAGATCCTAGCTGTGAGGAGACCACCGCCTGGGTTTGTGTAGATCCTAGCCGTGAGCGAGCGCTGTGCATGGAGACCCCAGGGGCCTCCTGATGAGGAGACCACCGCCTGGGTTTGTGTGGATCCTAGCCGTGAGCAAGCGCTGTGCATGGAGACCCCAGGAGCCTCCCAATGAGACCACCGCCTGGGTTTGTGTAGATCCTAGCTGTGAGCGAGCGCTGTGCATGGAGACCCCAGGGGCCTCCCCATGAGGAGACCACCGCCTGGGTTTGTGTAGATCCTAGCCGTGAGCGAGCGCTGTGCATGGAGACCCCAGGGGCCTCCCGATGAGGAGACCACCACCTGGGTTTGTGTAGATCCTAGCTGTGAGGAGACCACCGCCTGGGTTTGTGCGGATCCTAGCCGTGAGCGAGTGCTGTGCGTGTGTGTCTGCAGCGTTAATGTCGCGTTAATGTTGAGGGGCACTGCGTGCACCTCGGGGCAGGCGGCCGCGCACTGCAGGCCCCGCGTCTGGTCTAACTCCCGTGTCACTCGGTTTTGAATTGAACCCACAGTCTCACGCTGCGCTTGTGGGTCAGGAGCCGTCCTGCTTGGATCCCTGCCCTGTGTCTGAAAGGAGGCAGCGCCCGTGACAACAGTCCCCTCAAGGGGCTGAAGATGGGGGCCTCATAGGGATGGAGTTGCCAACACGGGGGTGGACTCAGCCACCCCCCAGAGGGTTACAGGGCGGAAGGCCAGGGTCCAGTCCAGACCCCAAGGCAGCCGTGCAGGCTCCTCGGCAAGTGCAGGCTCCCCCTGCCGGGGGAGTGCCTGGGGGCAGTCCCGCTTATGCGGGCTGGGTGGTCCAGGGCCTGGTCTGGGGGCCGCGGAAGGAGTGGGCGGGTGGACGTTATCATTACTGATGCTGAGTCCTGTGGGTGCAGCCAGGGGGGCGGGTTCACCGCTGTGCTGGGCGGAAGGGATCCCAGGGGAAACCATCACGAGGCGGCCTCGGGCCACCAGGGACTCTAGAAACCACATTTTCCTGAGAGTGACAAGCAGATGGTCACAACCAAGGAGTCAGGGTGCCTCGGTCAGGACCCCACAGCGAGGCCTGGATGTACCAGGGGGCATCTCCCCCCCAGGTGAAAGCCGGAAGCGGCCTGGACATCAGCATGATCAAGGGCCACGCGTGGGCTGAGCCGAGCTACCCTCCTGGGCACTGGGAAGGCCCTGTACGCCTTATTTATTCTCAGGGAAGCACCAGCAGCCCTGTGCCCAGCTTGTGACTAAGCAGCAAGAGTTTATGCTTAAAATAGATGTTGTTTATGATCTTTCCCTCCCCTGGCTACCCTAGGAATTTCTGATGATTTCTTTATACAAGCTGATGCCTATCGCCACCCCTGCCACCCACGGGCCTGTGCCTCAGGGAGGTAATGAGCGGGGATAGTCCTTGCGCTTCTCACTGATTACTGCGTATTAAGCTCCAGCACGGAGCGGAGCCTGTGTTTCCCGCAGCCCTTTTCATCTGCCGACGTGTGTGCCGTGCATGTAATGATGCAGCATGCTAATTTACGCTGTACCACGGGGCTGCCAAGGGAAGCACAGCCCTGCTCAGGGGCCCTGGGGAACCGGGAGGGGCACGAAGGGGGTCAGGAGACCCCAGGAGAAGTGGACAGCAGTCCTTGAGGGCATCCAGTCTCGGGAGAGGTGGTCTGAAACCAGTGGGATGGGGTGTTTCCAGGAGCGAGGCTGGTGTGTCTGAAACAGGAGACCAGACCCACGACTCTGCAGCTGCTCTAAGCCAAACACGTTCTCTGCTCTTGGCAGAGCTTTAGGCCTGCAAGGCTCCTTCCAATGCCATGGACACAGCAGACAAGGCCTTTCCTTAGAATATTTGTCTCAAGTGTTCTGTCTCCGTGCCTGCCCACTTGCTCACGGAGGAGGGGCTGCAAAGAGGGCAAGGAATCCGTGTTCTCAGGGTTGCTGCTTGGAGCCCCTGCAAGGAAATTGTAGGGTGTTCAGACTAGAGATTCAGGGGTGCTTACATGGTATCCATGGTAACTCCTTGTTGGACCACACTGGCCCCCATCATGAAGCGTGATGTGCTGGCTCTTCATACTCTTATCTCCTTGAAATGTTGAGGGTTACATTAGCTGAGTCAGTAAGACTTCAGGAGAAAAGTCACAGCTGGAGAGAGTCACAGGAAGACAGAGACGGAGCCAGAGGCCCCTGGGGGGCGGGAATCAGCGGTGACAGGGACTGGGGCTGGTGAAACTGGCCCCATGTAACCCCCTGGGTATTGCTTTGATTGCTGAACTTGTAATAAACGCACAATGGGCTTCCCTGATAGCTCAGCTGATAAAGAATCTGCCTGCAATGCAGGAGACCTGGGTCCAACCCTGGAGAAGGGAAGGCTACCCACTCCAGTATTCTGGCCTGGAGAATTCCATGGACTGTACAGTCCGTGGGGTCACAAAGAGTTGGTCATGACTGAGCAACTTTCACTTTCTTTCAACGGTTTTTAAAACTAAATCTGTTAATGCATTGAATTAAAACCATAAGAAAAATTTCCTTTAAACTGTATTAATGTGCCACTTTCTTTTAGACTAAAGTATAGCAGATTGGGGAATTTTGAATGAATCCTTAAAATATCACAGTTTAGTATTTTAAGGATTAGAAACAGTTGTAATAGATGGTACCAATTTTTCATTGATTGGTAAATCAATGAAATTTCTAAAAGTAAAAATTTTTTGGCATCAAATATATTTCTCCTCCTTGTAATCTGTGATTTAGGTCCAAAAACCTTTAGGAAGTAAAGTCCAGTGCTGTAAAGAACAATATTTCACAGGAACGTGGAATGTTAGGTCCTTGAATCAAGGAAAATTGAAAGTGGTCAAATAGGAGGAGGCCAGAGTGAATATCAACATTTTAGGAATCGGTGAACTAAATGGACCAGAGTGGGTAAGTGTAACTCAGATGACCATTATATCCACTGCTGTGGGCAAGAATCCCTTAGAAGAAATGGAGTAGCCATCACAGTCAACAAAAGAATCTGAAATGCAGCAGTTCGGTACAATCTCAAAAATGACAGAATCTCTGCTTGATTCCAAGGGAAACCATTCAATATCACAGTAATCCAAGTCTATGCTCCAACCACTAATGCCGAAGAAGCTGAAGTTGAAAGGTTCTATGAAGACCTACAAGACCTTCTAGAACTAACACCAAAAAAAGATGTCCTTTTCATCCTAGGGGACTAGAATGCAAAAGTAGGAAGTCAAGAGATACCTGGAGTAACAGGCAAGTTTGGCCTTGGAGTACAAAATGGAGCAGGGCAAAGGCTAACGGAGTTTTGCCAACAGAACACACTGGTCAAGCGAACACCTTCTTCCAACAACACAAGAGAAGACTCTACACATGGACATCACCAGGTGGTTAATACAAAGATTAGATTGATTATATCCTTTTCAGCCAAAGATAGAAAAGGTCTATACAGTCAGCAAAAACAAGGCTGGGAGCTGACTGTGGCTCAGATCATGAACTCCTTATTGCCAAATTCAGACTTAAATTGAAGAAAGTAGGAAAAACCACTAGACCATTCAGGTATGACTTAAATCAAATCCCTTATGATTATACACTGGAAGTGACAAACAGATTCAAGGGATTAGATCTGATAGAGTGCCTGAAGAACTATGGACGGAGGTTCATGACATTGTACAGGAGACAGGCATCAAGACCATCCCCATGGAAAAGAAATGCAAAAAAGCAAAATGGCTGTCTGGGGAGGCCTTACAAATAGCTGAGAAGAGAAGAGAAGCAAAAGACAAAGGAGAAAAGAAAGATATGTCCATCTGAATGCAGAGTTCCAAAGAATAGCAAGGAGAGATAAGAAAGCCTTCCTCAGTGATCAATGAAAAGAAATAGAGGAAAACAATAGAATGGGAAAGACTAGAGATCTCTTCAAGAATTAGAGATACCAAGGGAACATTTCATGCAAAGATGGGCTCAATAAAGGACAGAAATGGTATGAACCTAACAGAAGCGGAGGATATTAAGAAGAGGTGGCAAGAATACACAGAAGAACTGTACAAAAAAGATCTTCACTACCAAGATAACCACGATGGTGCAATCACTCACCTAGAACCAGGTAAGTGATCTTGCAAAGTCAAGTGGGCCTTAGGAAGCATCACTACAAACAAAGCTAGTGCAAGTGATGGAATTCCAGCTGAACTGAAACATGAAGCTGTGAAAGTGCTGCAATCAATATGCCAGCAAAGTTGGAAAACTCAGCAGTGGCCACAGGACTGGAAAAGATCAGTTTTCATTCCAATCCCAAAGAAAGTCAATGCCAAAGAATGTTCAAACTATGGCGCAATTGCACTCATCTCACACACTAGCAAAGTAATGCTCAAAATTCCTGAAGCTAGGCTTCAGCAGTACTTGAACCATGGACTTCCAGATGTTCAAGCTGGACTTAGAAAAGGCAGAGGAACCAAAGATCAAATTGCCAATATCCACTGGATCATAGAAAAAGCAAGAGAATTCCAGAAAAACATCTACTTCTGCTTCATTGACAACACTAAAGCCTTTGGCTATGTGGATCACAATAAACTGTGGAAAATTCTGAAAGAGATGGGAATACCAGACCACCTGACCTGCCTCTTGAGAAACCTGTATGCAGGTTAGGAAACAACAGTTAGAACTGGACATGAAACAACAGACTGATTCCAAATATGAAAAGGAGTATGTCAAGGCTGTATATTGTCACCCTGCTTATTTAACTTATATGCAGAATACATCATGAGAAATGCTGGGCTGGAAGAAGCACAAGCTGGAATCAAGATTGCCAGGAGAATTATCAATAACCTCAGATATGCAGATGACACCACCCTTATGGCAGAAAGCGAAGAGGAACTAAAGAGCCTCTTGATGAAAGTGAAAGAGGAGAGTGAAAATGCTGGCTTAAAACTCAACATTCAGAAAACTAAGATCATGGCATCTGTTCCCATCACTTCATGCAAATACATGGGGAAACAATGGAAACTGAAAGACTTTATTTTCTTGGTCTCCAAAATCACTGCAGATGGTGACTGCAGCCATGAAATTAAAAGATGCTTGCTCCTTGGAAGAAAAGGTATGACAAACCTAGGCAGCATTTTAAAAAGCAGAGACATTACTTTGTTGACAAAGGTCCATCTAGTCAAAGCTATGGTTTTTCCAGTAGCCATGTATGGATGTGAGAGTTGGACCATAAAGAAAGCTGAGCACTGAAGAATCACTGCTTTTGAACTGTGGTGTTGGAGAAGAGTCTTGAGAGTTCCTTGGACAGCAAGGAGATCCAACCAGTCCATCCTAAAGGAAATCATTCCTGAATATTCATTGGAAGGACTGATGCTAAAGCTGAAGCTCCAATACTTTGGCCACCTGAGGCATAGAACTGACTCCTGATGCAGGGAAAGATTGAAGGTGGGAGGGAAGGGGACAACAGAGGATGAGATGGTTGGATGGCATCACGGACTCAATGGACATGAGTTTAAACATGCTCTGAGAGTTGGCGATAGACAGGGAGGCCTGGCATGCTGCAGTCCATGGGATCACAAAGGGTCGGACATGACTGAGTGACTGAAGTGAGGTAAATAAATGGCCAAATTCATAACAACCAGAGTATACATTTCATAAGAACAAGAACCTTACTTGAGTCATTCTTACTCAGAGATGTAGCCTCACTTCCCAAAACAGTGCTTCATACCTAGTATTTACTCAGTGGGGTATTATTAAATGAGTAAGTATAACCAACTCTTCACCCGCCCACCCACACAGTGTGACTTGCCTTTTAACACCTGGAGGTTCACAGAGTGAACACAATCTGTCCACTATGTATTCTGTCAGTTTTTATAAATATATGTGGCTCTTTGACTTCACTCTAAAATTTATTCTGAGTGACAGAATGTGGTCCACTGGAGAAGGGAATGGCAAACCACTTCAGTATTCTTGCCTTGAGAACCCCACAAATAGCATGAAAAGGCAAAATGATAGGATACTGAAAGAGGAACTCCCCAGGTCAGTAGGTGCCCAATATGCTACTGGAGATCAGTGGAGAAATAACTCCACAAAGAATGAAGGGAGGGAGCCAAAGCAAAAAGAATACCCAGCTGTGGATGTGACTGGTGATAGAAGCAAGGTCCGATGCTGTAAAGAGCAATATTGCATAGGAACCTGGAATGTCAGGTCCATGAATCAAGGCAAATTGAAAGTGGTCAAACAAGAGATGGCAAGAGTGAATGTCAACATTCTAGGGATCAGCGAACTGAAATGGACTGGAATGGGTGAATTTAACTCAGATGACCATTATATCTACTACTGTGGGCAGGAATCCCTTAGAAGAAATGGAGTAGCCATTATGGTCAACAAAAGAGTCTGAAATGCAGTACTTGGATACAATCTCAAAAACGACAGAATGATCTCTGTTCATTTCCAAGGCAAACCATTCAATGTCACAGTAATCCAAGTCTATGCCCCAACCCATACGCTGAAGAAGCTGAAGTTGAACGGTTCTATGAAGACCTACAAGACCTTTTAGAACTAACACCCAAAAAAGATGTCCTTTTCATTATAGGGGACTGGAATGCAAAAGTAGGAAGTCAAGAAACACCTGGAGTAACAGGCAAATTTGGCCTTGGAATACGGAATGAAGCAGGGCAAAGACTAATAGAGTTTTGCCAAGAAAATGCACTGATCATAACAAACACCCTCTTCCAACAACACAAGAGAAGACTCTATACATGGACATCACCAGATGGTCAACACCGAAATCAGATTGATTATATTCTTTGCAGCCAAAGATGGAGAAGCTCTATACAGTCAGCAAAAACAAGACCAGGAGTTGACTGTGGCTCAGATCATGAACTCCTTATTGCCAAATTCAGACTTATACTGAAGAAAGTAGGGAAAACCACTAGACCATACAGGTATGACCTAAATCAAATCCCTTATGATTATACAGTGGAAGTGACAAATAGATTTAAGGGACTCGATCCGATAGAGTGCCTGATGAACTATGGACAGAGGTTCATGACATTGTACAGGAGACAGGGATCAAGACTATCCCCATGGAAAAAAAATGCAAGAAAGCAAAATGGCTTTACATTTTGTAAGGCCTCTGAGGAGGCCTTACAAATAGCTGTGAAAAGAAGAGAAGCGAAAAGCAATGGAGCAAAGGAAAGATATAACCATCTGAATGCAGAGTTCCAAAGAACAGCAAGAAGAGATAAGAAAGCCTTCCTCAGTGACCAGTGCAAAGAAATAGAGGAAAACAACAGAATGGGAAAGACTAGAGATCTCTTTAAGAAAATTAGAGATACCAAGGGAACATTTTATGCAAAGATGGGCTCGATAAAGGACAGAAATGATATGGACCTAACAGAACCAGAAGATAATAAGAAGAGGTGGCAGGAATACACAGAAGAACTATGCAAAAAAGATCTTTATGACCAAGATAATGACGATGGTGTGATCACTCACCTAGAGCCAGGCATCCTGGAATATGAAGTCAAGTGGGCCTTAGAAAGCATCACTACGAACAAAGCTAATGGAGGTGATGGAATTCCAGTTGAGCTATTTCAAATCCTAAAAGATAATGCTGTGAAAGTGCTGCACTCAATATGCCAGCCAATTTGGAAAACTCAGCAGTGGCCACAGGACTGGAAAAGGGCAGTTTTCTTTCCAATCCCAAAGAAAGGCAATGCCAAAGAATGCTCAAACTACCGCACAATTGCACTCATCTCACACGGCAGTGAAGTAATGCTCAAAATTCTTCAAGCCAGGCTTCAGCAATACATGAACCGTGAACTTCCAGATGTTCAAGCTGGTTTTAGAAAAGGCACCAGAAAGATGTTTAGAAAAGGAACCAGAGATCAAATTGCCAACATCCGCTGGATCATGGAAAAAGCAAGAGAGTTCCAGAAAAACATCTATTTCTGCTTTATTGACTATGCCAAAGCCTTTGACTGCATGGATCACAATAAACTGTGGAAAATTCTGAAAGAGATGGGAATACCAGACCACCTGATCTGCCTCTTGAGAAATTTGTATGCAGGTCAGGAAGCAACAGTTAGAAATGGACATGGAACAACAGACTGGTTCCAAACAGGAAAAGGAGTATGTCAAGGCTGTATATGGTCACCCTGCTTATTTAACTTATATGCAGAGTACATCATGAAAAACACTGGGCTGGAAGAAGCACAAGCTGGAATCAAGATTGCCAGGAGAAATGTCAATAACCTCAGATATGCAGATGACACCACCCTTATGGCAGAAAGTGAAGAGGAACTAAAAAGCCTCTTGATGAGTGGAAAGTGAAAAAGTTGGCTTAAAGCTCAACATTCAGAATACAAAGATCATGGCATCTGGCAGATCATGGCATCACTGCAGATGGTGACCGCAGCCATGAAATTAAAAGACACTTACTCCTTGGAAGGAAAGTTATGACCAACCTAGACAGCATATTGAAATGCAGAGACATTACTTTGCCAACAAAGGTCCATCTAGTCAAGGCTGTGGTTTTTCCTGTGGTCATGTATAGATGTGAGAGTTGGACTGTGAAGAAAGCTCAGCGCTGAAGAATTGATGCTTTTGAACTGTGGTGTTGGAGAAGACTCTTGAGAGTCCCTTGGACTGCAAGGAGATCCAACCAGTCCATTCTGAAGGAGATCAGCCCTGGGGTTTCTTTGGAAGGAATGATTCTAAAGCTGAAACTCCAGTACTTTGGGCACCTCATGCGAAGAGTTGACTCATTGGAAAAGACCCTGATGCTGGGAAGGATTGGGGGCAGGAGGAGAAGGGGACGACAGAGGATGAGATGGCTGGATGGCATCACTGACTCGATGGACGTGAGTCTCAGTGAACTCCAGGAGTTGGTGATGGACAGGGAGGCCTGGTGTGCTGCGATTTATGGGGTCGCAAAGAGTCGGACACGACTGAGGGACTGAACTGAACTGAACTGATCAAGGCATTCAAGACTTATCACCAGGCCAGAAGGCTCAGTCCTGCTCTGGTTTGCATGCAGCCTCTGCCCCAGGCGAGGCCCGGCAGGACACACTCCCACGTGCTGCTGGCGGGGTGGGTGGAGTTCTCCTCCTCCGATTCTGCATGTTCACATTTCCTGGCTGCATAGCCATGTGTATGCCCTGCCTTGACTGTGTTTGATTAAGAAGCAGCACCGGGCAGTCATCCTCTCAGGGGTCAGCAGGCCTCCCTGAGTCCATAAGCTGCCGGTCCAGGTCCACGGCAGGAGAAGGACTCTGTCCTCGAGCTCAGAGGCCAGGCTTTAGCCAACAGAGGGGTCACTAAGGTTCTGGGGAGGCTGGACACGCCTCTCTGGGTGCGGCCTATCCCTGGGAAGACGGTTCCAGGGCCCCTGCCAGGGTCTCTGTAGACGGCGCCCACCCAGGACTCGCAGTCTCGGCTCCATCCCCTTACAGCTCTGTGTCCAGTGACAGCTCCTGCTGGTTCCCCCCACGCAATTAACTAGGCCGGGGCTGGGGTGGGGGGCAGGGAGGGAGGCAGGAGAAGGGGACGGGCAGGAGGAGCGAGGAGGGGCCTCAGCACAGAGCTGAGGGGTTCTGAGCCAGGGGACCCCAGGGGAAGCCAGAATCTGCCTGCTGCCAGTGTGCCCAGGGGCTAGGTACAGAAGGGCCCAGACGGGGGTCCTGGGCCAGTGTGCCCCCCCACTGATCTGAGCCCCTGTCTCAGCCTGGGCAGCTTTGCCAGCTGGGGCCACCCAGCAAAAGGAATGGACCCCCCTTTGCTCCCTGTCCGTGAGGACAGCCGGCTGCTGCTGGGCAGGGCTTCCCGGAGGGCGCTGCCCCCTTAGCCCCCGGCCAACCGGGCCGGCCCTGGATGCCACACACCAGGAAAGAGGCCACAGGGCAGAGGCCGCAGGCTGGGGCTCGGGGCTCTGGTCGACCTGTTGGAGGAAGCCTTTACCTTCCAGGGGCCCCGCGCAGAGGGCAGCCTGACTTGCTGCTGGCAGACAGGCCGCACACACAGCTCACAGGCCCAGCCCGTGAGCGGCAGAGGCTGAGCCAGTGAGCGGCAGCACCTCCACGGGGAAGAGGGAGGGGCTCGGTGACCCTGCCGGCAGGCTCTGGAGCCTGAAGCTGGAGGCAGGAGGGAGTCACACCCCATGGGATGGCTCCTGCCTCTGAAGAGTGACCCTGAGCCCAGGATCTGCCTGGGGGTGGGCCTGGGTCCTCCCTGCTGATGACATCCATGTCCAGGGGGAGCTGCACATCCGGGGGGCCCACAGAACCCAGAGACGCACCCAGAGATGACTGCCCCAGTCTGCAGAGGGCACGAGGCCTGCAGACACACAACTCAGGGGAGTCTCTTCAGCGAAGGACAGGCCTCCTCCTTCAGTCACTAGAAAAGGCTGGATTTTCCTCCCTCAGGCCCCACAGTAGACGGTCCTCTACTCTTTGGAGCCCACGGGGGACGGTCCTACCCCTGGGACCCTGTGGGGGACAGTCCTACTTCTCAGACCCCACGGGGGACGATCCTCCACACTTTGGTCCCCACAGAGGAAGGTCCTACCTGCTCAGACCCCACGGGGGAAGGTCCTCCACCCTCAGGCCCTGAGGGGGACTGTCCTACCTCCTCAGACGCAGGGGGCTGGTCCCTCTCAGATCCCTGGGGACAGTCCTGCCCCTCGGACCATACAGGTGAGGGTCGTACCTCCTCGGGCCCCACGGGGATGGTCCTAGCCCTTGGACCACACGGGGAAGGTACTACCTCCTTGGACACTGCTGGGGATGGTGCTTCCGCCTCGGGCTCCGTGGGAGATGGTCCTCTCCCTCAGACCCCCGGGGGGACTGTCCCCTGCCCTGCGGTGTGGACGGGAGGGATTCCCCTGGTTTCCTGTGTAGGAGCTCTTCCGACGTGTCCAAGATGCAGACGCGGTCTGTGCAGAGAATCGGGGGTGGGAGTGTCTGGTTCCGTGGGAGGAAAGGTGTCTCCTGTCAGCAGTGGTTCAGGGAGGTGTTGCTAGCGTCCCCAGTGTGGGTATCCTGAGGCCACGGAAGGGCTTGGAAGGAGAGGAGTGGGCTGGGTGAGACTGGGGGGCTGGGGTCAGGATGAGGGGCTGGAGTCAGACAGAGAGGCTGGGATAAGACATAAGGGGGCTGGGGTGAGCCTGAGGGGCTGGGGTGAGATAGAGGGGCTGAGATAAGACATAAGGGGGCTGGGGTGAGACATAAGGGGGCTGGGGTGAGACTGAGGGGCTGGGAGGCTGCTGCTTCTGAACTTCCCCCACAGCCGGCGGTGCCCCTCCACTCCCCCTGCACACACCATGAGGAGGATCAGAGACAACAGGTGACCTCAGGTCCTAGGTGAACACGGGGTGATGGGTCTGGAGGAGAAGTAGGGCTAAAGGCCCCTGCAGGGGAAGATCACTTCTAGAAAAAAGCACATGTGATGCCTGTGTGTATACGAGGGTCTTGGCTGCAAGCTAAGCCATTTGAGAGACTCACAGCAGACATGAGCGCATGGAGCCCTGGCTGACCCTGGACAAGGCCTCCTGAGTGCATTCGGGCCCTGGTCCTGACCAGCTGTGTGACCTGGGCTGGCCAGTGAGCTTCTCCAGGCGTCAGCGTTCTCAGCAGTAAGGTGGTGAGGACCGAGCCCTTGCGCCACAGGCTTGCTCTGAGGGATGATAAAACCCTGCGTGCGAGGGCTGGGGACATGGCACGTCAGCTGCGCAATAAGGATCAGTGACACAGACTTCCCGCTCCCCAGGAAAGTTAGATCACGAGGAATCAAGACATAAAGGCCCCGATTCTCACTAAGTGCTGCTGGAGGCCTGGCCCAGCTTTCTAGCAAACCAAGCAGCCACAGAGGCATAATTTGAGGTTTGCTGAGCCTTTGTTCTGTAGCAAAGCTTACCACTAAATGTGGAAATTTAGAGACCAGTGTGCCAAAAGGGGAGCTCATCATTCCTTGAAATGGCAACTAGTTCCTGCTCACTAACGTGGGGCTTTCAGGAAATTCCCTGCAAGACCCAGGGCCCTGATTTCTCAAATTCCTCCTCCACTCGGGCACTTTGCCGCCCAGCTCGTCAATCAGCACCACCAAGTCCAGATCCTGTGATGCAAGAATGTCTCTTGGTTCCCCTAAGAGTCAGAGAGAAACAGAAAGTCATTTTTTCACGTAAAATTCTTTTTTTTTTTTTTTTTAGCTCCTTTCTGTAGCTCAGGCACTGTGTTGGGTGCAGGTAACATAGACCAAGGTGTAGGTCATGTCATGGCGAGGCCCTCACGGGTGACGGGAGAGGCAGGAGTGAACTGGAGAGAGTGTCCGGGGTTCGCAGGCCTCAGGCCTGATGGACAGACGGGCCGCCGGAGCCTCACCCAGGACGGGGGGACAGGGGGCATCTTCCGGAGGGAGGTGTTGCAAAGGCCCAGGAAAGGGGGCACCCTGAATTCAAACAAGGAGGGAGTCCACGATGCTGAAGGAAGCTTCACGGGGCAAGAGAGGAGGGCGAGCGCTGAGGGGCAGAGGTGAATGAGGGGCAGACAGGCCACGAGGGGCTTCACGGACTCACGGTAGGCCAGGGAGCAGGCAGCCACTGGAGACCCCAGGGTTGAGAGGAGGCCTGTTGAGTCTGCATCACATGTGCCTCGGACAGCCGCAGGCAGGACCTGGTGAGACAGCACCTGGAAGGTGGGGGGCGAAGGGGTGACGGGCAGCTGAAGTCACCCGGGGGGTGGGGAGGCAGGGTGGGGAGCTTCGAGGTCCAGGTGGCAGGCCGCCACAAGGATCAGTTCAGTTCAGCTCAGTCATTCAGTTGTGTCTGACTCTCTGCAACTCCATGGACTGCAGCACGCCAGGCCTCCCTGTCCATCACCAACTCCTGGAGTTTACCCAAATTCATGTCCATTGAGCCGGTGATGCCATCCAGCCATCTCATCCTCTGTCGTCCCCTTCTCCTCCTGCCTTCAATCTTTCCCGGCATCAGGGTCTTCTCAAATGAGTCAGCTCTTCGCATCAGGTGGCCAAAGTATTGCAGTTTCAGCTTCAGCATCAGTCCTTCCAATGAATATTCAGGACTGATCTCCTTTAGGATGGACTGGTTGGATCTCCTTGCAGTCCAAGGGACTCTCAAGAGTCTTCTCCAACAACACAGTTCAAAAGCATCAATCTTCAGTGCTCAGCTTTCTTTATAGTCCAACTCTCACATCCATACATGACCACAGGAAAAACCACAGCCTTGACTAGATGGACCTTTGTTGGCAAAGTAATGTCTCTGCTTTTTAATATGCTGTCTAGGTTGGACATAACTTTTCTTCCAAGGAGAAAGCATCTTTTAATTTCATGGCTGCAGTCACCATCTGCAGTGATTTTGGAACCCAAGAAAATAAAGTCTTTCACTGTTTCCATTGTTTCATCTACTTGCCACGAAGTGATGGGAACAGATGCCATGATCTTAGTTTTCTGAATGTTGAGTTTTAAGGCAACTTTTTCACTCTCCTCTTTCACTTTCATCAAGAGACTCTTTAGTTCTTCACTTTCTGCTGTAAGGGTGGTGTCATCTGCATATCTGAGGTTATTGGTATTTCTCCTGGCAATCTTGATGAGCTTCTCAGAAGCACCAAGGCCCCGGTGAACACGCTCCTGCGTGGCCACAGGTACCATTCAGTCAGGGCATACCTGGCCTCTTTCCCATGAAGACCTGCCCTCCCACTGGGCTTGCCTCAGGCCACACCTGCACCCCACTGAGCCCAAGTCCTGAGTCTCAAACCGCCTGGGCTTTGGGGTCCTTGCCCGTGACCTGTGACCGCCCCCGACCTGGGCATTCGGTCCTCGGTCTCCACAGACTCCTGCCGGCCCCTCAGGGCTCTGCCAGTGGTCTCCACAAAGGCCTTGTCTGCCCCGGTCCTGAGCCGAATCCTCCCTCCTGTGCACAGAGTGACGGTCGCCCTCCACCTCGTGGCCCTCAAGGCAGCTGCAGTGAGCGACCTGGGTATGGCTACTTGCTCTCTGTTCAGCTTCCTGTAGACTGTGGTCCCCACGGGGCAGGACCCCAAGTCGGGCCCCACGCTGGCTTCCAGAGGGTCCCAGAAGCACTCGTGCGGCATCGAAGGCCAGACACAGCAAGACAGAAGCGGGGCTTCCAGGGTCTGGGGCTGAGGGGGTTGTGCCGTCCAGCTCGGGCAGGACAAGGGGAGGGCGCTTACGGCCATCCTGTCCAGCCCCGCAGCCGCATCCACAAGGACCCTGCCCGACCCTCCCAACCTGTCGTCTCCGCTGAGGCCCACGCCGGACACATGTGCTCTGCAGGTTGGGCCTGGAGGAGTGGGACAAGGAAGAATGTTCCAGGAGCCACAGGACTTCCCCCGGGCCTCATGGGCTTCAGACACAGAGCTTGCTGGTCCCCAGGGGGCTTGCAGGTGAGCTCCAGAGGCCAGTTCTCCACCCTGTGCTGGCCTCAGCTCCTCCCAGGTCTGCCCTGCACATCACTTCGTCTTCCTGCACCGCCAAGGCCCCACTGCCCCTGGTCAAAGTCTAGGCTTGGGCTAGACTTGTGCCTCCTTAAGGCTCGATGCAGATGCCTGACCTACGGAGAGTGAAGGTCTGTCTGTCTGTCTATCTGTCTCAGTAACTCTGTCCACGTTTCCAGTGTTTTCAAGGTGAAGCTCATTGGTGACAGCAGCTACCCCAGGACAGAACTGGGCTGATCCCTCCTCCTGGTCCAGCACGTCCCACAACGTCCCCCAGCTCCCACCACATCCTACCAGATCCACCATGTCCACCATATCTGTGAGGCCAGACTGATCCTCTGCATACAGTGAGGACCCCACGGCTCAGGGGATGGTTGGGGGTCCATCTGACCCCAGAGCCCGAGCCCTGAATCACCAAGGGCACCACCTTCCCCAGACACCCCACTGAAAGGTCAAAGGAGGACGGATGGGCTGAAGAGATGGAGCCCCAAAGAGAGGGTGGGTTCAGGGTTTGAGGTCTTCCCTCTTCCTGGTCTCTTACTGAAGACACAAACGTGAAAATGCGTGTGGCCGTCTACGCATCTGCTCCCCAGCCTGGAGTATCCCCCACCCGCCTGCGTACCCAGCACACACTGGTGGAGCACGGCCATGAGCAGGGCTGGCTGCTGGAACACAGCAGGTATCTTCTCCACCTCCTCAGAGCGGGGAGGGTGCGGCCAGCCTGTTCTGATCCAGGCGAACCAGGCTCTGCAGACCCCCGAGGAGGGAGATCGGTGGGGGGAGGGCGGGGTGCTGCCAGCTCAGATGGCAGCTAGGACCCGACCTGAAGGACCACCAGCCCCTCCAGGTGACCGGAAGGCTCAGCAGGAAGAGGACACAGCCTGATCTGGCTGCAGGCGCTGCCGCCTCCCCTCCAGCCTTTGGCTCCGCTGGACCCCCTCCCCCCGCCCCGTCTTTTCGCAGGTCCATGCACCATCGCGGCTGCAGGAGGCCTGGGTGGCTGAGGAAAGTGCAGGTGCTGGTTCGGAAGCTGTAAGATGTCTGGCCGGCATGTCCCCTAGGAGCTGCTGCGTGCTCGAGTACAGGATGGCAGGGCAGGCCTGGGAGGGCGTCCACCCCCTGCCTGCGGGATCCCTTCTGAAGCCAGGCGGCTGCAGGCAGCCTGAGGCTGGTGTCCGGGAAACTCAGGGATGGCGGGGCCTCCTTCACACCTGCAGGAGGAGCCCCTGTGACGTCCAGGGCTTCTCTTCCCTCTTGTTTCACAAAATAACACAACAGAGGCTGATCGCACGGCTTGTCGTTCTGCGGGTCGAGCAGCGAATGTTGACATTTTACCGTGGTTCTCCGAGCGTGAACGCCTAGGTTCACCGGGAGCCCCTGTGGCAGAGTGAAGCTCGTGTTGGGGATGTTTTACGACACTTTAAAGCTGGGTGGTGGCAGGGGCTAGTAAACGCTGACCAGCGAAGCACGGGCTAACCCTCGGGTGATTGTTCTGTGTCCGTGTAAACATCCCAGCGCTGGTCCAATGGCTAGGCCACTGGCAGCTGCCTGACTTGGACAGATTTCAGAGCCTCATTCTTCAGCTGCCTGATGGGAATAAAAGTGGCAGTGACCCCCTCTCCAGCACAGCAGCCAAGGGCAGCCAGAGCAGGGCCTCCTCGGCCAGACCCCTGCCCTCCTCTGAGGCTCCACTTTCGGGAACTTGCTTGTTCTGTGATGTGGCAACAGCCTCCGAGCATGCAGCCTGGACGCCCAGTAAATATTTACAGAGTGGCTGAGATGCGCTCGCCTGGTCGCAGCTGGACTTCTGGAGGTGGGTGGGGGGCCCGCCAGCCACGAGGACACCCTCCCGACGGGCGGGGCTGGGCCCCCGGGCTCTGCATGCAGAGCGCTGGGCATCCTGCTCGTTCTCTGCAGAGCAAACTTGTCAGCCATACGGAAGGCAGCCCCTCTGCAATTCCTCGGCGGTGAGATGCCCCAAACCCTGGGTCTCCCCCAGCTCCCCGCTAACTGGGTCACCGCGCCCCACGGGCCCAGCTGGCTGGCACCAGGTCTGAATCCTCATCCAGAGAGGCGGGTGCCACCTCCACACCGTGCCCAACGGCTGCCCTGGCGCCTCACCCGGAGTTGGAGGAATGAGACCCCGGTCCCCTCATGGGAGAAGGCGGCCCCTCACGTCCCTCTGTGATGCTCTGCGTGTGGAAGTGTGATTTTGAGCGTGTGGCACTGACATGCGTGCATAGCACCCAAAAGCACTTGGCTCAGTGCAGTGAGTGCTGGTCGTCACGGCGGGCGGGGGTGACCCATGTCCCTGGGAGTCCTGCAGGAAGGCTGCCAGGCCCCCCAGGGCCGAGGACAGAGACAGGCCCCTGTGAGCTGGGCATCCTCGGAGGGCCACACCCAGCATCTGAGTCCCAAAGGGGACAAAAGAGGGCGTCTGGGGCTCAACCACACCCTGGGCCGTGGCTCAGGGCATCCGGTGCCTGCGGGAGAACCGATACTCGGGGAGGCAGGCAGAACAAGCTGGTGCTGACGCAGCAGCTCCTGTGGGCAGGAAGCGGCGGTTGGGGCCAGATTCTCAGGGCCTTTGGGGTCAGGGGTCCCAGAGGAGTGAGTGCCGTCCCCTGGGGGCTGTCTGTCCCCTCTCTGGTGGGCACAGATGAGGGCCCAGTGTCCCTGGCCTACAGGCGGGCATCAGAGAGGAAGCATCCTGCCCAGTTGGTGGCTGAGAAAGTGGGGACCAGAAGCAGGAGGGGCTGCAGTGTGAGCGAGGACCAAGAAGCGAGTCCTCTCCACCAGGCCCGGGCCCACGAGTGCCCGCGTCTACCCTGGAGGGAGGAGCCGGCAGGACAAGCCAGGCAGGGACGAGGCAGTTTCCAGGCCCGCCCTCGAGCGCTGGGCCCTGCCCTCTGCTCCAGGTTTAGAGCAAGTGCCTGGGAAAGAGAAGAGAGAGGGCACGGCTCGCCTGCCAACACCTGGCCTCTTGAGGGAGCGCCACTCCGCTGGCCGAGGCACTGGTCAAGCCCTCCCGCTGATGCCGCAGTAGCCTCTCCCTGCTGGCAGCGGTCGCCCTGAGGGGCATGGGATTGGGCAGGGCCACAGTCCAGGCTTGGGCAGCAGGTGGCTTCAGCGACATTGCCCGGATCCCACCTTCTTCTGTCCTGCATCCTCTGGTTTCACTGGAAACTGGAGTTCTGACACCCAGTCTGACCCCGCAAGGCTCACCCTGGTCCACAGTGACCAGGCCTGTCCTAGAGGTACGCAGGGGATGGCCGAGGAGGGCGGGAGCCCCAGCCTTCCGGCAAGGAGGGGCTGAGGGCAGACTCCCCAGCAGCGCTGGGAGAAGCGAGAGGAGCCCCCGAGGCATTCAGGGGCCCCATGAGCCAAGCGAGAGCCAGGGCAACCCCACCCACCCCACCACACCACAATGAGTTTGCTTGCGGTTTTGCTCCCCTCTCCCCAATTGGGCTTCCCTGGTGGCTCAGTTGGTAAAGAATCTGCCTGCAGTGCGGGAGACCTGGGTTCAGTCCCTGGGTTGGGAAGATCCCCTGGAGAAGGGAAAGGCTACCCACTCCGGTATTCAGGCCTGGAGAACTCCACGGACTGGATACTCCATTGGCTCACAAAGAGTCGGACACGACAGCGCAACTTCCATCATCCCTGATGATGAAAAATCCTGGGTAAGAACTTAGAATTTTTGGTAAAAGCATGCATGGTATAACCAGTCATCAAGTGACAAAACCTTGTTAACCATCTTAACCAACACCTACCCTCAGGTTTGGAGCCCTTGTGGACACCAGTGCCTGAATAGCGGAGCTGGTTTCACTAGCAGACACCAGCCCGCTGTCCCTCCCAGAGCACGTCTGTGCTTTAATGAATCTTGCTTTGAGCTTAAAACCTGAAGTGTCACCTGTAATTCCTCGCTTATGGTCACAAGGACCGAGACTGCTGGTCTGGATTTGTCTGGAGACCTCCTTGTCTGATACTCTTTGACACAACCCACTCTGGCCTGGGAACAGTTTGGTTCTGTGACTTGGATGTTGTAAGGTGAGTCTGTGCAGCCTCGCGGCTCCATCAGGCTTTCAACTGCTGCGTGGCGGCTGCTCCACCTTCATCTCCTGTGTCTCTGATGCCCGTGTCCCCATTAACACGACCAGGAAAGGGATGCCAGCCTTCCAAGACCCGCGTGCTTCTCTCCAGAATGCCACACTCTCTGTTCTCCTGCCCCTGGCTCTCCTTGCTGACCTCTCTTCCTTCAAGGTTGCTGACAGCACCAGCGGACAAATGAGCCTGCTGACTTTGCTAAAGGCACACATCTCCCTTGAGAAGCCAGGCTCTCTGGCAGGACTCCTTGAATTAGGTTATTACAAATCTTTCTGACACTGTATGCTGGGACCTCCAACTTCTTCCATCAGTGGCTGGAACGTAGTTCAGTCATAGGATTTGGGCAAACACTTTTTCCATTTCCTTTTTGGGGCTCTCTCTATCTCTGAATATCTGAAGGGATTCCTTCTGTTGCTAAATCAAGTTGGTGACCATGAGGGCTCCTGACAGATCCATGTTCCCTGCTGGCAGGGCCCAGCTGACAGGAAATAATAAAAGAATCCTTTCAGGTCCCTACCTGGGGCCCTCGCCTTCGCTTGTCACGGCTGCTCCTCCACAGCCTCCATCAGGGGCCAGTGTGCAGGGGACCATCAGGACGGTGGCCTCTGCGACACTGCTCTCCACTTGGGAAGCACAGCCAAAAGGAGGCACTGGGAACAGGAGGACAACTAGACATCACGAGGTTAGGGCCAGAGAGCCACAAGTGTCCCAGGAGAAGGGCCGGGCGTGCTGCTGACACAGCCGTCAGCTCTCCAGGTGAATCCAGGAAGGAAAGGATGGCCTCTCTCAGGCCTCGGGAGGAGAATGCTGACAGTTGGTGACATCAGAGGCTGGAACCGCCCTGCTCCCAGTGCTGTAAGTTCTTTCTTCTCAGCTGGTACCCACAGCTCTCGCCTCTTGCACCTGCCACCCCTAGGTTGCATCCTCAAGGACTGGTCAGGCTTTGATCTTGAGACCTTAAAGCAGAGGGAGTGATCTTTTTCTGTAACTCCACCTGGCCCCTACGTGAGTGAGGAAGACCAGGAGGAATGCCCCTCAGTGGTAGCATCGACTACAACACCTTCCTTCCGTTGGGCTGTCCCGTAAGAGGCAGGGGATGGAGTAAATCCCCTACATGCGGGCCTTTTCTGGCCCTCGGGGACAGACAGAACCCTGCAAGGTCTGTAAGACAGACCCTGCAGCATCGGCTCTGGTGGGACCTACGTCACCTGCTTGCTGGGGGAGCTGACTGAGATGGAGAAAAGGGAGAGGCCCCCTAAAGAACCCCTTCTGCCACCAGACTGTCCTCTTTCCAACACCTCTTCTGGCTGCTCCTCTGCCTCCTCACTCAGGAAAGCCAGACCTTGGACAGAGTCCTTGAGATCATGCCCCCTAGTGCAGGCCCCAGCGTAATGCAGACCCAACTTATTCAAGCCTTCAACCTCGCTGCAGTGAAGAGAAGGTCACTCAGTCGTGTCTGACTCTTTGTGACCCCATGGACTGTAGCCCACTGTAGCCGCCAGGCTCCTCTGCCCATGGGATTCGCCAGGCAAGAATACTGGAGTGGGGTGCCGTTCCCTTCTCCAGGGGATCTTCCCGACCCAGGGACCAAACCAGGGTGCCTTGCACTGAGGGGGATTCTTTACCATCTGAGCCACCAGGGAAGCCTTTGACCTTGCTGGAGCTGAAGCAAATCAAGCACACGAACCTCAGCTTGGACTCTTTTGAGGGAATGATTATTTTAAAGGGTAAGTTCCTCACCCAATCTGCTCCAGACACCCAGAGAAAGCTCCAACAACTCACATGACGTCTAACACCTTCTCGGAGGAACTCTTGGCAGCAGCCACCACCACCATTTATAACCGAGACCAAGAGGAAGAGGAGGCCGAGGCTCAGAGAAGGAGAAGCAGGAAGGAGCGTGGGCAGACCTGTCAGCAGCCCTACAAGGACAGAGCCCATCTGGGGGGCCCAGGCCACTACTGCAGGCCAAGCCCTGCGTCTGGCTCTCAAGAAGCCTGGCCACTGGGCGGAGGAATGTGCCAGTAGAGAAAAACTCCCCCAGACACTGCCCAAGATGCAGGGCAAAAGGGCCACTGGGGAGCTACCTGCCCCCGGGTCAAAGGACACAGAGGCCAGGGACAGCTCCTCTGATGGCCCTGGACTGATGGCCCTCTGTTCCAGGCCCCCCCCCCTTTTAAATCAACATCACTGGGCTGGAGCCAAGGGCTAACCTGGCATGTGACCGTATCTTTTCTATCTGACTCCTAGGCCGCCTGCCCTGTCCTGACCTTCTCTTGACCCTTCTCCCCCGACTCCTGCCAAGTGACTGATGTCTCCAGTAATTTCTTTAAATTTATCTACTGTTAAAGTATGTATCATAAAGTTCATTTAGACATGACCTTTAATAAGAATCATGTGAGTTCCTCATTTAGCAAGTAATATATGTTTTCTTTGCATTCAATTAATAGTGTAAAAAACCTCATGATACATCAATACATTTAAGATAAACTATTAGGGTGTATTGAGGGGCGGATGTATATTAATTTATGGAATTGCTTTCATGAATTACGTCCTCAAACCATGATTCAAAGTTTAGACCTTTCTTCCCCGTGGTTATGTCTTGTTCCCGAAGGACACGGGCCCGGGGACACTGGCAGCTCTTCTTCGTGGAGAACACGTTGCTGGCACAAGGACCTGTGCTGACCCCAAGTGGAGGGCAGTCAGGGACGAGGGTCCTTGCGTTCTCCTTCTGTCCCCCTGGGTCGGCAGGGAGCCCCTCGGACTCTCAGTGCCCGACGCACTTGCTGTCCAGGGATTTTGGTAAATGGAAGCCCCTCAGGATCACCCTGAAGTTCATTTCCAGAATTGCTACGATTTTTAAATGTCTGTCAGCTGTTCTTCCGTTTCCTAAATAGCCACTATCAATTTAAGTCAAATAATACACGACTGGGACTTCCTGGCGGTCCAATGGCTAAGAATCCACCTGCCAACGCCGAACACGGGTTCAATTCCTGGCCCAGGAAGATTTTACACGCTGTAGAGCAACTAAGCCCGTGTGCTGCTACCACTGAAGCCTGCGAGCCCTGGGACCCGTGCTCGGCAACGGGAGAAGCCGCTGCAACGAGAGGCCAGCGCACCTCCACTAGGGAGTAACCTTCACCACTAGAGAAAGCCCGCACGCAGCCACGGAGACCCAGCGCAGCCCCAAACACTTCAGTTCAGTTCAGTTCAGTTCAGTTGCTCAGTCGTGTCCGACTCTTTGTGACCCCATGAATCGCAGCACGCCAGGCCTCCCTGTCCATCACCAACTCCCGGAGTTCACTCAGACTCACGTCCATCGAGTCGGTGATGCCATCCAGCCATCTCACCCTCTGTCGTCCCCTTCTCCTCCTGCCCCCAATCCCTCCCAGCATCAGAGTCTTTTCCAATGAGTCAGCTCTTCGCATGAGGTGGCCAAAGGACTGGAGTTTCAGCTTTAGCATCATTCCTTCCAAAGAAATCCCAGGGCTGATCTCCTTCAGAATGGACTGGTTGTATCTCTTTGCAGTCCAAGGGACGCTCAAGAGTCTTCTCCAACACCACAGTTCAAAAGCATCAATTCTTCGGCGCTCAGTTTTCTTCACAGTCCAACTCTCACATCCATACATGACCACTGGAAAAACCATAGCCTTGACTAGATGGACCTTTGTTGGCAAAGTAATGTCTCTGCTTTGGAATATGCTATCTAGGTTGGTCATAAACAAATTTAAAAAACATATATGCTTGTCATGGAAACCCTCTGAGTAAGGGGACGGTGACCCTGTATAGCACGGTGGTCCCTGGAATGAAGAACTCTAAAGAGACCAACCCGCACACTCAGTACCCCCAAGAATGTCTACATCTAGGGGAGGCTCTCAAACTGGCCTCTTCAGAAAGGAAACCATATTTCTAAATGATTCTTTCTTGACTTTTACTTGGAGAGTGAAACTATCGCCTCTGCGTCCTTCAGCACCTTGAGCCCCTGAGCAGACTCTCCCGTCTGGCTCCGGCTCCTCGGGGTTCACACTCGTCCTGCTTCAAGTGTAGCTGGAGCCCAGCCCCAGCGTGGAAGCCTGGGTGCCGTGAGAGACGGGCCCTGCCCGCCCGGCTCTCCACCCTCGGCCTTCCCTGTGGATTCCACGCCTCCCGCGCCCTCCCTGCCTCTCAGCTCCTCCCTCCCACTGGCCTTGACAAGGGTCGATCGTCGCCTTCAGCTCCTGGGGGCCAGACCCTTGACCTTCCCCACCTGCCGAGGGGGCCTTCCTGGAGGACGCGTCCATGGGCTGAGCAGCTCTCCTCCACTCCCAACCTGTCCAGATCCTGGTGGAGGTGGCATCCCAGTGCTGTGATTTGTCCTCGACGACACTTCAAAGCTTTCCCATCTCCTAACTTTTCAGCAAATGAGACATATGGAAAGTCTTATTTATCTCAGCCAAATATTTCAATTAAAACGTTCCATTCCAAAAACATGACCCAGAGTTTGGCACCTTCGTGGAGGCACGGAACAGCTGGCTCTCCTCGAGAACCACCAAGAAGCTGCTTCCTGCCACTTTGTCACTGTTAGGAGGTGACAAATGAGCCCAGGCTGTCCCTGCATGAACTAAGCAAGGCTCCGTGGGGAGGGATGGCCCACAGGGCGCTCCCCATGCTGGCCCCCGAGGGTGGCACCCTGCTGCCGCAAGGCTGGGCACCCTGCCCACCCTCCCCAAGCTGGTGCTGCTGGGAGCTGTCCAGGTCAGGCATCTGCCTAGCCCAGGACGGGGAGGAGAGGGTCTGCTGTTGGCCTGGAAGCCTCTGCGGAAGGGAGAGGAGCTCGGTGTCCAGGGAGAAAGGGATGAGCACAGTCCCTGGAGGTGCTGTCCTGGGACGGGCAGGGGCCGCTGCCTCAAGCCGAGACGACGCCCAGTGCCCGATGTGCACACGGGGAGGGCTGGGGCGGCAGGCAGTGGTCACCTGTGATGTGCAGGAGGTACAGTGCTGGGGGGCACCAGGGCAGGGGGCAGTGGAGACGGAATGGAGGGCCCCGGGGAGAGCGAGCTTCACAGAAGTGGGAAGAGCGCCTTCCCCGGGGTGGCGGGGCGTGGAGTCAGGGGGCCAGGGGCGCTCGGAGAGGACGGGGCCCTGGCGGTGAGGGACACTGCCCCTGGGCGACGGCTGCTGGGTGTGAGGACCCCGGAATGCTCCCCCACCCAGCACGCCCCGACCCTGTGCACATCAGGTGGGAGCCTCACTTACCCCGCATCGTGGACACCCGGTCGTCACAGCCCAGAAATGTGCAGGCCAATCACCACCTTTACAAGCCACATTTTAATTCTTCAGTGAATTTTCTCGATGCGTAATGGCACATTTCTTAAGACAGGGATCTGCTGCCTTGAATCACCTTGAGAAAGTTATGGAAATAGGGCTGCTCTGTGGGCTCCGACGGGAGGCTCGGGGAAGGCTCGAGACCTGCCTGGAAAGTTCCCCCACCTTCCCTGGTTGGACCAGGCAACCAAGAGGCGGACCAGACGGAAACACTCACACCTATGCTCACAAATTTGGTCTTTGATGCATCAGGTTAACCTTTGACAGGTGCCGTGAGTTACTTCCTGTGGCCTCCCAAGACGGGGTTGGGGGGGGCATGCCCATTTCCTTCTGTTTCCAATTGACGGGCACAGGATTTTGGATGATGTCAGACACTTTGTTTTCCTAAGTTTTTCTGCTGCACTAACTTCAGGGTCACAGAGCATTTCCTGGATGTGAGCCGCTTCCCCAGCCAGAGGCAGCCCTAGGATCAGGAGACAGGGCCCTGGAGCCTCACTGCCCACTGAAGCCCCCGTTCCCCAGACCCACCACGCCAGCCCTGACACCTCACTGCCCACTGAGGCCCCCTGCCCCCAACCCCACCTTGTCTGCCCTGATACCTCATTGCCCACTGAAGCCCCCAGCCCCACCACGTGTGCCCTGACACCTCACTGCCCACTGAAGCCCTCAGCCCCACCATCCCCCACCACACCTGCCCTGACACCTCACTGCCCACTGAAGCCCCCAGCCCCACCATGCCTGCCCCTGGACTGTCCTTTCCTCCCACTGCCTGGCCCTTCTGAAGAGCGGGAGGATGTGTTTTGTGCAGCCCCTTCAGCTGGGTCTGTCTGCCGTTTTCTCGCAGCTGGCCTTCTTTGTCTCCTCCTCGTGCATACCCCATGGCACTCCCACCTCCACGGGGCTCATCTCCATGATGCCGACCTGGTCTCTCCTGAAGGCCGTTCCTTCCAGACCTTGCCCTGTAACATGAGGTTACAGGGCAAGTTCCCGGAGCGTATCTGCTTGGCTAATTGCCTGCCAGGTTCACCCACATTCAGAGTTCAAAAGCTGGAGTTAAGCACCTCCGCAGATGAGAAGACAGCCCCACACACCTCCACCTCTGTAAGTAGATGGTTTCATCAGAAAACTGCAAGTTACTGAGCTAGAAGGGCTGGTGACCAAACCCCCTGAGGCCTCGGGTCCTGGTCGTGTGGGTTAGAGTAACCGCCTGTGGTCAGCGTGTCCCCTGGATTTTTATCCAACATGGCACCAATAAGTAAAGAGGTTAAAATACTGGTAAAACCTGCCTTCCAACAAGGCTGCCTTCCAGCCCTGCCCTGGGCCCTTTCCTGCCCAGAAGCAGCCTGTTCCGGACGCGACAGGAACGTTCAGGTTGCCCGTGCGGAGCGGGACGCCCAGCCGAACTGCACTGGGAACTCGCTGCAAGCGGGTGGGCGCGGGGACCATGGAAGCCGCCCCGGAACGTCAGCAGCGGGTCCAGACCCTCCGCTCTGTCTCTGCTCAGCTTCACAACAACCTACGCCTGTGCTGTGTTATTCCTTTTTTTTTTTTCCAGACAAAATTGAGGCTTGAAAAACTTCAATAACTCACTCAACTCCACGTATGTTTTAATAAGCGGAACTGAGATTTCAGCCAAGATGGACTGGTTATCCCGAGAAGCACCAGGGTGGCAGGCATGAGTCGAATGCACTGACCTGGGCTGATCCCACATGCACCAGCTCTGGGAGTTCAGGCCCGTTGCACCGCTTTGGCCATCAGGCTGCATTATTCTGCCATATAATCAGCCAAGAAATCTGGGGGAAATAGTGCCCTTTCCATAGTCTGCAGATTTTAGACCTCACCTGGTGCACCTGGAAGTCTCACTTGAAGTCCTAAGAGGTTAGGTTCAGTTCAGCCCGATTCACTGTGGGTGAGGCCAAATCTTGCTGGGGGGATGACGACGAGCCGGCTCCCTCTGATCACCTTCAGAGGCTCACGGTGCCACAGACGGCACGCTCGTGTCCCCAGATCCGTGCTGCGAAGGTGGAAGCCCGTGTGGTTGGGTGACGAGGTCACGAGAGGGCCCTGATGGCAGAGACCCCGCATGGCTCCCTCACCCTGACTGCTACGTGAGGACAGCCTCACCGGACACAGAATGCACCCTGACCACGGACAGCCTGCCTCCAGAGCCCTGAGGATCAGTGTCTGCTGTGACATGTCCCCACTCGTGGGGTGTGCTGTTGCTGTGACTTTCCCTCACGTGGTGTGGGGTGAGATGAGATAGGAGGGGTGAGGTGAGATGGAGTGAGGTGAGGGGGGTGGTCTGGGTGTGAGGTGAGGCGATGTGAGTTGTCGTGAAGTTGAGGTGAGTTGAGGCGAGGTGAGGAGACGTAAGATCATGGTGAAGGGAGGTAAGGTGAGCTAGGGGTGAATGTGAGGTGAGATGAGGTAAAACAGGACGAGATGAGGTAGGGGTGAGGTGGGGTGAATGGAGGTCAGAGTGCGGTGAGACGGGGTGAACCGGGGTGCGGTGAGGTGAGGTGAGGTTGGGGTGAAGGGAGGTGAGGTGGGGTGGGGCGAGGTTAGCGAGGGTGAGGAGAAGTTGTGTGGTTGCTGGTGGTTGGCTCAGAGAGCTGGAGTTGAGGTGAGGGCAGTAGGCCTTGGGACAGATGCACAACAGGCCTCTTCAACAGGCGATATCATGGTGTCCTGCCACGGCTGGAGCCAGGAGACTGGCAGAGGCACCGGGGATGCTCTAGAAGTTCAAGCTCAGCCATGACAGTCCAGCCTCGATTCTTAGGGCAAAAGTGCAGGTTGAACAAGCACTTCAGGGACTGTCCAGCTGTTCATGTCCAGCTGGCCCTTTTCCCTGCAAGTCACCTGGGCAGCTCCTACTGGGAACAGAACTCTGAGCCCTGAAGGGCCTTGGAGCCCAAAATACAAGGAAGAACATGAGGATGACTGATCAGCTAGGCAGAACTCGGTGCAAAACCAGGTGTATTCATTGACAAGTGCAAGTGCAGAAAGATGAATCGGGAGCCCAAACACCAGGGACCGAGGAAAAGCCATCACAGCTTTCGGAGGGGCGGGTGTGGCGTGCCCTAGAGGATATGGTCAGGGTCCTGCCTCGACGCCAGGTTCCTACAGGAGCGGGGGAGGCACTCCAGGGAAGCTGGGGGCTTGAGGCCTGGCAGGGGTTGGGCCGGCCAGCAGGACACGCCTGGGCCAAGTCCACTCTTGGAGTTTCTCTGGCTGCAGTCTGCGTGGTGGCTGGAAAGGAGGAGAACTCCAAGCGGGAAGCCTGATTGCAGTTCCACAGAGGACCCACAAACGATATGCAAGCCCCGGACATTTCTCATTTGAGCTCTTGCGGAAGTTACTATTACAAACACATGATTCACCGGTTCTATCGTGAAATCGCACCCATGTGTGTATTCATCACTGCTCTCCAGGCATCTCATAAGATCAGAGAACATCAAGGCTTTGTGTATCCTTTCCCATCACAATTTTCTGATATGAAAGAAATGGCCCATAATTGAAAGGAAGGTAGGGAGAGAAAGAAACAGGTCATGAACAAAGAGAAAACCAGCTTTTTGAGTTTGCTGAAAACTACTGAAGTGACTCACTGGGAGAAATCTGAAACTGAAGATGCTGACAAATATCCGGCAAGTCATGGATTACCAGTGGAGGAAGCAGAAGCTCTGCAGACTAGCACCAATGAAATCCTGGAATTTTGAGAAAGGATTTTCTGGAAGGAGGGCTGGATACTGGCATGGGGGTCATCTGGATATAGTTTACATTCCTCACATTAACCAATGTTGACTTCTTACTATTACAAAAACACCACATGTCCATTGCAGAAAAACAAAAAGACACAGATCAATGCTGATGAGAATTAAAAACAATCCCATAACCTTACCACCCAAAAAGGACCATTGTAAGTATCTTTCTAGACCTTTTCTGCATGTCTATCTACATCTCTCATCTGTAGATGTGATTTGACAAGTATACAGTCTTCTAATGAGCATGTGATCTTTAAAAAAACATAAAATTGTACGTGTAGCCTCAGGAGCTGCTCGTCCTTCGTGACGCAGTAAAGGCGGCACCGGGTGCGTGCCAGGCACTGTCCGACGTGCTGTTTGTTGAACGGTCACAACCTTCGCAGGTGCTGCAAGAGGCTGTGGTGCAGAGAGGCTACGTGACTTGGCCAGGGTCACAGAGTTAAGTGGCGGGGCTGGAGCACCTCAGGCCACTCACAGCATTTAATGACGTTGTATCCATTCGTGCTCTTGTCAGGTCAATGTGCCCTAATGTATTGAAACACTTATTTTTCTTGTTTCAATTTTCCCCTGTTACAAAGCACAGTGCAAAGAACATCTTATAGCCAAGTGTTTGTCTACAAACTAAATGATTTCTCCCCAAATCTAGTAGCGAATCCACTGGAAAACAGGTCTGTACCCTTGAGCGTCTGGCGTCAGCACTGACCTGAGGGGACCTCAGCCTGCCAGAGGGAGCGGAGCTCCTCCCGCCCCCGACAGCAGCCCCCTCCTCTGTTAACACAGGGATACCGTTCTTAGGGGAGAAGAAGGGGCCCGTTCAGTTGATAAAAACTTGTTCCCTCTCAAACTTCCCAGCCATTTTGTAGATTGGCCCTTGAAGACAGATCTGATCTTAAGTGTTTCGCAAAGTATCTGCTAGAGATGTGATGACTTTGTCCTGGGGTTTGCTGACTGAATGTACTGAACGCTGACAGTCTGAGATCAGTGGACCACGCAGCTGGCAAACACCAGGGACAGAGTTGGGAAGTTTCTCTTTCCTGGGCGGCGTTGCTGCGTAAGACCTGAACCCTGCCAGGCTGCCCCGGGGCCCACCAGCGTCCTCAGAGGGGAGAGTGGCCTGGTGCTTGCTGAACTGGACAGCAAGCCCCTGTGGACCGACAGCTGCCCCTTCTGGGCCCAGCGTCCCCATCGCTTATTTTGTCCTAAAAGCAGAATGCTTGAGAGAAGGAGAGAAGGCTCTTCAAATGACTCCCACCGGGCTGCCCGTCAGACAGCAGGGTGTGAGGTGCAGATGCCCTTGCGTTCACTAGCCGTCTCTGAAACCTACCCTCGTGTGAAAGGGCTTCTCCACTTGCCCCTCCCGCAGTGACGTGAATTCTGACCTGGGGATTCCGTGTCCTGCTGGCAAACAAACTAAAACTGTGTGGAGCTTGGGTGGAACCAGCCTTCAGATGCAGCAGCCAAGTGTCCAGCCTCCCCAGTAAAAACTGCCCACATGGGGAGGCAGTGCAACCTCCCCGGGGCCCCGTCCTTGGGCACAGCTAGGGAACCTGAGGATACTTGTCTGCGGTCAGTGCTGAGAACCTCCCAGGAGCTGTGCCCGAGGGCGCAGGTAGACTCTGCCCTGTGTCCTGGCCTCAAGGCCACCAGCCAGGAGGTCTGACAATGCACACTGGAGTCTGGCATCCTCAGATCCCAGGATTCCTGTCCCAGAACTTGTGCAACAGCCAAGAAAAGTGCTGAGAAATGCATGGATGCCCAGCCGTGTAGGAGTGTCAGAACCTAACCAGGAATAGCCTGACACCTCCAGGGCCTGGGAGGACGACAGCACGTCCGGCCGGCCCCGCGGGTGCAGGGAGGCGGCAGCAAAGAGCGCGCTCAGGGGACGCCCAGTCCCCCTGCCGTGACCGCTACCCGGAGAGCGGGGCCAGGCGGGAACCCCTGCTTCCTATTTTAAACCGTGTGGAATACCGCTTTCGCTTTTTTCGTGCCAATTTATTTATTTCTATAACATAAACCATCATAAATTACTGAAAATAGGACAAACGTTTAAGTTGCCAGAACTAGTTTAATGTCCCCAACCTGCCCTCGACAGAACGGTCTCTGCTCTTGTGTGTTCGGCCTGTGAAGTCCTGCACGGGACAGGCGGCCCTACAGCCGACACCACGGTCACACACACACCCTGTCGCCCCCAGGCCACTTGCTCTCCAAGTTTCTCTGTCTTCTGTCGTCACAGCAGCCTCACTCTCACGCGGAAAGGGAAGCGTGAGGGTGGCCGGGAGCGTGAGGAGCAGGGCGGTCAGCGGTCCGGCCTGGCAGCCGTGGGCCCGCCCACCTGGTCAGCAGGGAAGAAGCCACCTACACCGTCACAGAGTCCTCAGTTCTGACCAGAGCCTGCAGAGTGGGTGCCCTGACCCGGCTTACTGCGAATGGCCCTCGGTCCCCAGACACCTGCTTGCACGTCGAGTCTGCGGGCATCGTGGCCACAGTGCAAGCCCTGGAGGCCTGTCTAGGCTTCAAAACCAAGACATCCTTCAGCCGTTGGGGCCAGAAGACCAGCCCGTCACTTCCTTAGGTTTCTGTCCTGCCTCTGGCACAGACGGTGTGGGAAACATGTGTGTGTGGGCTGGCGGCAGACGGAGCTGGGCTGCTGGCTCTGCCGCAAGCCTGGCGGCGCTTTCTCAAGGCGCGTTCCCCTGAGCGTGGGGGAGTGCCAGGCAAGAGGCGGCCAGAACACGGACAGCACATCGGTGGGGATGTGGTCATGCAGCCACGCTGTCCAAGGTTCCTGGGAGCCACTCTGGACACTGCAGAGACAGCCCTGCCTTCCCAGAGGCGTCCCTGGGCCACCCCTGCTGACCCGGCCCCCCAAGGACGGAGCAGGGGCCAGTGCACAGCCCACGGCCGCTCCCTGGGACGCAGCTCCAGAGCAGTGAGCTTGGTGCGGGGATGACGGCGCAGCCTGGGATGGCCCCGTCCCTCCTGCCTGTGATCATTCGGGCCCCTCCTGCAGGGAGCCTGCCCCTCCGGCTGCCCTAATGAGTGGCTGCCGCCATCCTCACAATCCTGCCAGCCTCTGCCGGCCAGCTGAGGGGGCAGGGGGCCGGGAGAGTCAGCACTCTCCCCTCTGCTGAACAGGGCGCCCGACCAGCTTCAAGGCAGACAGTTTGTCCGGCTGCAAAGGGCAACTGCGAGGCCCGTGAAGAGCCTGGCTCGGGGCAGGAGCCCTGCGGGATTTCACGGTCTGTCCCCAACTCCCAGTGGGCCTTGACCCCCGGGCTCCACGGCCACTGCAGCTGAGCAAACACCCAGGGCTCCGTGGAGCCCAGACTCCCAGAAACCAAACCCCATGGCCCCTTGGCCTCTGGACACGGCAGGCCGGGGCCCTGCCCCACCCCCAGACCCTTCTCCCTGCTGAGGAGGCTCCTCGGGGCCATCAGGATGGAAGGCGGCACAGCTCTGCGGTCACAAGCCAGCCCCCCGACCTCGGGCCTCCCCATGCTGAGTCAGCGGGCGGCAGCCGGGCCCAGGAGCCCCGTCTGCTCAGGAGGGACCACGGTCCACGGTGACGTCGCTGCACACAGACCTCCGGGCCGGCCTCCGTCCATCCTGCCAGGCCCAAAGACCCGGGTTCTCCAGCGTCACCTGCTCGGCCGCACCCCCAGACTGCCCCTGGCTCTTAAGACTGAAAGGACGGCTTGATGCCCAGAAGGCTTTGTGGAACAGGGGATACCCCCTGCCCGCGTCCTCTCTGCCCTCTGTGCCTTCTTCACGGCCCCTTGCTGGTCAACAGGTCCGGAGAAACCTACGCCACCCGCCCACTTGAGTGCTGAGTGGGGCCAGAGGCTGCCTGGGCCCCCGTGCTGCGGGCAGTGTTGGAGGGGACAGTCCCCAGCCCCCCTGCAGCCCGGCCGCGCCCGGGACACTCCAGGTCTCCCGGCGTCTGTGCCCAAGCTGCTCCCTGAAGGTCTGTGGAGCCCTTCGAGGCCTGGGCCCTGCCGTAGGAGGGGCTGGTGCAGGCCTGCCGAGGGGAGGGCGCTGGTGGGGTGGGAGAGAAGCCAGGACTTGACCAAGGGGAGATGCCCAACCCACTTGAGTGCCTTGTGTGTACACTGGGGGCTTTCCAGGGGGGCACAGGGAGGGGCAGAGCCTGGTCCAGCCCCACACCTGCAGGCAGTCTTGGGGCTCCTCCCTCTGGCTCAGCTTCCAAGGAGCCACGGACACTTCAAGCCCTGAAATTCATCCCAGGTATGGCTTCCTGAAGCGAGGGATGCAGAGGCCCTAGGCCCCCCGCACTCGAGTGATGATCACGTGTGGGTGTGCGCCCAGCACAGGGCTCCTCCAGCTTCCCAGTCGTGTGTACACGTGTGAGTGTGTCTGTGTGTGTGAGCCTATGTGAGTGCGTGTGTGTGTCTGAGTGCATGTATGTGTGAATGTGTCTGAGCGCCTGTGAGCCTGTGTGAGTGTGTGTATCTGAATGCATGTGAACCTGTGTCTGAGTGTGAGCATGTGTGTGTCTTAGTGTGTGTGTCTGAGTGTGTGTGAGTGAGTGTGTCTGAGTGCACGTGAGCATGTGTGTGTCTGAGAGCGTGTGAGCGTGTTCACAGAGGAGCCGCTTTCTGCCTCTTATTTCCAGGCCTTGGAGGATGTTGCTGTGCTGTTCTAACATGTAAACTTTTGGAGTCGGCCAGGGGAGCTGTCACCAGCCAGGACCACCCAGGAGCACAGAGCCACCGCCCCTGCCACAAGACCCCCGGGCTTTCCCCAGTGACCAGTGCGGGCTCACACGAGGGCAGGCGCAGTGACCGCGACCTGGGCAGGAGCCTCGGGAGCCAGCTGAGCCAGGCTGAAATCAGGCCAACGTCTGTGCTCCACAGAGACCGTGGTGGTCTGTAAGATGGAGCAGGCCCCTGCCCCAGGACCCAGGGTAAAGAAGTCTGTCCATGAGGACCCAGCACGAGGCGGGTCCCTGTCAGCCCTGGGAGGTGGGGCCCTCAGCCTCCTTGGCTGGACTTCTGTCTGAGCCGCTGTCTGTCAGGGTGTCTGCTATCTGTTGGGATGTCTGCTGTCTGTTGGGGTGTCTGCTGTCAGGGTGTCCGCCATCTGTTGGGGTGTCTACTGTCTGTCAGGGTGTCCACTGTCTGTCAGGGTGTCTCTGTCAGAGTGTCTACTGTCTGTCAGGGTGTCCACTGTCTGTCAGGGTGTCTCTATCAGAGTGTCCACTGTCTGTCAGGGTGTCCACTGTCTGTCAGGGTATCTCTGTCAGGGTGTCCACTGTCTGTCGGGGTGTCTCCATCAAGGTGTCTTCTGTCTGTCAGAGTGTCCGCTGTCTATTGGGGTGTCTCTGTCAGGGTGTCCACTATCTGTCGGGGTGTCCACTGTCTGTCAGGGTGTCTGCTATCTGTCAGGGTGTCTTTGTCTGTCGGGGTATCTGTCAAGGTGTCTCCATCAGGGTATCTGCTGTCTGTCAGGGTGTCTCTGTCAGTGTGTCCACTGTCTGCCGGGGTGTCCGCTGTCTGTTGGGGTGTCTCTGTCAGTGTGTCTACTGTCTGTCGGGGTGTCTCTGTCAAGGTGTCCACCATCTATTGGGGTGTCCACTGTCTGCCGGGGTGTCTGCTGTCTGTTGAGGTGTCTCTGTCATGGTGTCTGCTGTCTGTTGGGGTGTCTGCTATCTGTCACAGTGTCCGCTGTCTGTCTGGGTGTCTGCTATCTGTCACGGTGTCTGCTGTCTGTCGAGGTGTCTCTGTCACAGTGTCCACTGTCTGTTGGGGTGTCTCTGTCAGTGTGTCCACTGTCTGTTGGGGTGTCTCTGTCAGTGTGTCCACTGTCTGTTGGGGTGTCTCTGTCAAGGTGTCCACCATCTATCAGGGTGTCCACTGTCTTTTGGGGTGTCTGCTGTCTGTTGAGGTGTCTCTGTCACAGTGTCCACTGTCTATCAGGGTGTCTCTATCAAGGTGTCCACCATCCATCGGGGTGTCCACTGTCTGCCGGGGTGTCTGCTGTCTGTTGAGGTGTCTCTGTCACAGTGTCTGCTGTCTGTCGGGGTGTCTGCTATCTGTCACGGTGTCCGCTGTCTGTTGGGGTGTCTCTGTCACAGTATCCACTGTCTGTCGGGGTGTCTGCTATCTGTCATGGTGTCCGCTGTCTGTTGGGGTGTCTCTGTCATGGTGTCCACTGTCTGTCGGGGTGTCTCTGTCACAGTGTCCACTGTCTGTCAGGGTGTCTCTGTCAAGGTGTCCACCATCTATCGGGGTGTCCACTGTCTTTTGGGGTGTCTGCTGTCTGTTGAGGTGTCTCTGTCATGGTGTCTGCTGTCTGTCGGGGTGTCTGCTATCTGTCACAGTGTCCGCTGTCTGTCTGGGTGTCTGCTATCTGTCACGGTGTCCACTGTCTGTTGGGGTGTCTCTGTCAAGGTGTCCACCATCTATCAGGGTGTCCACTGTCTTTTGGGGTGTCTGCTGTCTGTTGAGGTGTCTCTGTCACGGTGTCTGCTGTCTGTTGGGGTGTCTGCTATCTGTCACGGTGTCCGCTGTCTGTTGGGGTGTCTCTGTCACTGTGTCCACTGTCTGTTGGGGTGTCTCTGTCACAGTATCCACTGTCTGTCGGGGTGTCTGCTATCTGTCATGGTGTCCGCTGTCTGTTGGGGTGTCTCTGTCATGGTGTCCACTGTCTGTCAGGGTGTCTCTGTCAAGGTGTCGACTATCTATCGGGGTGTCCACTGTCTGTCGGGGTGTCCACTGTCTGTTGAGGTGTCTCTGTCACGGTGTCTGCTGTCTGTCTGGGTGTCTGCTATCTGTCACGGTGTCTGCTGTCTGTCGGGGTGTCTCTGTCACGGTGTCCACTGTCTGTCGGGGTGTCTGCTATCCCTCGGGTGTTGTCACCTGTTGGGAGAGGCCCTCCTCTGCAGCTGCTGTTGCACTGTGGGCCTCTGTCCCACCCTTGTGGCTGCTGTGTTGCTCATGTTCCCCTGCAGCGCAGATCATTAACCCCTGAGGCCTCAAGGTCCCTGTCCGGGGCTGCGGCCAGCCACGGGGTTGGGTGGAATCCCCCTGGGGAGCAGCCCAGCTGGGACGTGAAAGCATAGGGACAGGGAGGCAACCGCTGTGCCCCCACTCTCCGCTGATGTCACTCGTGGTTGTGAAGTGAGCTTTAATTGCCCCTTAACAAATAAGTGGCTGGGGTTGGCAGATGTGGGTGGACAAGAACCTTGGCCCGGGGCCATGATTAGCCAGATGCTGCCGTGAGACGGAGGCCCCTCCCCGTGTGAGGCGGACCCCCTCCTGTGGGAACTTGGGACTCTGGGAGCGTCTGCAGCCTCGCCTCCTGAACAGACCTGAGAGAAGACAGGAGGATGTGGTGGAGCCAACCAGCCAGCCTGCCCGGCGGGACCTGCAGGGTCGGAGACGCCATGGTTGCTGGGGCCCCTGCCTGGACCGAGGGAAGAGGGCTCTGGTGAGCCCCTGCCCGGTGCAGATGAGGGCCACCCCAGGAGGGCTTCAGGAAGGACGGCACAGGCTGGCCCTGGCTGGGGCTCCGGGGGAGGCGTGACTGGCTGTCTCTGGGCCAAGCTCTGGACCCACGAAGGCTTCAGCACTTAGGTCCTTACAGCCGACCTTCCTCAGCCTCCCGGCCCCACCCCAACCCTGCAAGGACCCTGGCCGCCTGCCTGTCCTTCCACAGGGCTCCTCCTGGGCCCCGGATGGGGCCGCCCAGCCCTTGCCCTGCACACACGTGCTCCGGAGACTTCCAGCCAGAGAAGAAGGCACTCAGGGCACCTCTGAGGAGGCCCCGTCCGCATGCCTGTGGCCCAGCTCTCTGGGACATCCACACACAGCTCTGCGGTCCCACAGGCCTTGCCATTGACTGACTGCTGTGCCCATGAGGTCGGGACATGGCCAAGCCCGGCCCAGCGGCCCAGGGCCCAAGGGCAACCCAGGCTGACCCAGGCCCTGAACCACAGCCTCCCCTCAGTAGGGGCCACCACAGGCCACACAGAGGACAATGCCGGGCCGTCCCCGCTGAGGGCGTGGAGGCCACACCTGGGAAATGTCATGGCTGCAGCGGCAGACGCCCAGGCGCTGCAGCTCCTGTCGGCGGATGGCGTCCTCTGCTGAGATGATTTGTGTCTGGCAGGGACCCACTTGGACGTGGGGAGCCTGGTTCAGATGTTTCTCTGTAAACGGCATCATGGGGGCTCATTAGCATGAAGCCACGCTGGGAACAGCAGGCAGCCAATCCATTTTCTTTTATGGCTCCAAAGCTCTTTGCCAGCTTGGAAGGCTTTATTTTCCCCAGAAGACACATCTCATGCCTCATCACCTCATCCTGCTGAGAACAGAGAGGCTCAATCAGGGCTCAGCTCGGGAAGAGAAGCCCCAGATAGGAGTCTGGTGGCCCCAAGGAAGAAACGGCCTGGACACGCTGAGCCCTTGGGGCAGGTTCCAGCTCAGGCCCCCGCCACCACACCCAAGCCAAACCCAGGCTGTGGCTTTTGGTCCAGACACTGCTGGGCCCCAGAGCAAGGACTGGGGACACTGGTCTCGCTGACCTCAGTCAGAGCTGAGCCAGCATCCACTCGTGGCTCCCTGGCCTCCCAGTGTGGGGCCTCTCCCCAGGGCCAACCTCCTGGGAGTTGCTGGCTGCTCTCTCTTTTGACCTGGGTCACAAGAGGCTGCCGGGAAACTGAGAAGGACATGGGGACCTGGAGGAGAAGAAGGGCCCACAGCTCTGCAGCCCTCGGCCCAGGCTGGATGCACTCCCCAAGTTCAGCTCGTGTCCTGGAACCTCAGCCTGCAGCCTCACCTGGGCGTGGGCCGTCCTGGGGGCCGCTCTGGAGAAGGCTGTCCCGAAGAAGGCTGGGACCAATCCCGGGACTGGCTTCCTCACAAGAGGGGACACACAGACACCGAGGAGGGACCAGGGGGCCGTGGAGACACACCCAAAGCCAGGGGGCCGCATGGCCAGCTGACAGCGTGAGGCCCGCAGAGGACACAGGACAGACGGAGAGGACAGCTCCTGATGGGGGAGCCCCTCGGTCTGCAGGGTTTGATACAGCAGCAGCTGGGAGCTAACACAGCCCCACAAGTATGCCCTTTGCCTGAGAGATGCCTTGGAACCAGCTTCCGCTGCACAGCCGCTGAGGCCCCACCAGGGGACCCGGGTCACTGGCTGCACCGGGGGAGGGGCCTTGTTCCGCCCCATCCAGGGATGCTGGTGTGAGGGCCCCACAGAGGGAGCACAGGTCTGCAGGGAGACCCGACCTGCAGCGCAGCTGAGGCTGCTCAGGTCCTGGACTTCCCTGGAGCTCAGGAGCTCCCAGACCTGCCGGCCAGGGCAGGACCATGTGGAACTGGAAGGTGGGGGAAGGCTCTCAGGATGCCAGCCAAGCCCCACCTTGTGCTGTGGCCCCAGCAAACAGCTCAGTCTCTCTGAGTCTGTTCCATGACACTCATCTTCAGAGGCAGTTTTATGGACATTTACCATGACACACACTAAACCAGACGTATGTAAAGTGTGTAATTTGATGTTTGACAGACATATACGCCTATGGATCCATCACCTCAATGAAGAGATTGAGCAAACCCATTACCCACAAGGTTCCCTCTGAAGCACCTTGTCCTGCCCCACACTCACCCCGACACCTGCAGGCTGCTCTCTGACCATAAACTGCTCTGCGGTTCACAGGGCTGTGTGAATCACAAACACACACACACACACTCACACACACACTCCGTCATCTGCTTTCCTTCTCTGAGCGGGATTGTGAGACTCACCAAAGCTGTTAATATATGGTAGCAGTCAATCCCCGGGGCTTCCTCGTGGTCCAGTGGACAAGAGTCCGCCTGCCAATGCAGGACACACTGGCTGCTCAATCCCCAGTTGGGGGAGACCCCACATGCCGTGGAGCAGCTAAGGCGGTGCATGACCACTGAGCCTGCGCTCCGGAGCCCGGGAGCCGCAACCGCGAAGCCTGCACGCTGCAACCACCTTAAGCCCACGCGCCCTGGACCCTGTGCTCCACTACGAGGAAAGCCGCCACAATGAGAAGCCCGCGCACCCCAACTACAGAGTACGCCTGCTCTCCACATCCAGAGAAAAGCCCGTGCAGCAACAAAGACCCAGCAAAGGCCCCAAAATAAATACATACAATTATAGAAAAAAATACCTGATCCCTCCGTGTGTGAGTTCATCCTAAGATCTTCACCCCTTCACCTGTGGGTGAACATTTGAGCTTTCTCAGTGAGAAATGCAGGGCTGGAAGAAGCACAAGCTGGAATCAAGATTACCAGGAGAAATATCAATAACCTCAGATATGCAGATGACACCACCCTTATGGCAGAAAGTGAAGAGGAACTAAAAAGCCTTTTGATGAAGGTGAAAGAGGAGAGTGAAAAAGTTGGCTTAAAACTCAACATTCAGAAAATGAAAATCATGGTATCTGGTCCCATCACTTCATGGAAAATAGATGGGGAAACAGTGGAAACTGTGTCAGACTTTATTTTTTTGGGCTCCAAAATCACTTCAGATGGTGATTGCAGCCATGAAATTAAAAGATGCTTACTCCTTGGAAGAAAAGTTATAACCAACCTAGATAGCGTATTGAAAACCAGAGACATTACTTTGCCAACAAAGGTCCATCTAGTCAAGGCTATGGTTTTTCCAGTGGTCATGTATGGATGTGAGAGTGGGACTGTGAAGAAAGCTGAGTGTCGAAGAATTGATGTTTTTGAACTGTGGTGTTGGAGAAGACTCTTGAGAGTCCCATGGACTGCAAGGAGATCCAACCAGTCCATTCTGAAGGAGATCAGCCCTGGGATTTCTTTAGAAGGAATGATGCTAAAGCTGAAACTCCAGTACTTTGGCTACCTCATGCGAAGAGTTGACTCATTGGAAAAGACCCTGATGCTGGGAGGGATTGGGGGCAGGAGGAGGAGGGGACAACAGAGGATGAGATGGCTGGATGGCATCACCGACTCAATGGACGTGAGTCTGAGTGAACTCCGGGAGCTGGTGATGGACAGGGAGGCCTGGCGTGCTGCGATTCATGGGGTCGCCAAGAGTCGGACACGACTGAGCGACTGAACTGAACTGAACTGAGTGTTTAGTTATAACACATAAAGTTGCTGTAAGCACTCGTATACAAATCTTTCCATTGATGAATACTTGAACTTCTGTCAGGGAATACAAAGAGGAGGTGGCTGGGTCATGTAGGAGACGTGTGTTTACCTTTTCAAGACACAAAGTGCTCCCAAGTGCTCGCCGCACGCTGTGCTCACCCGTGAGTAAGGTCCCGGAGCCTCCGTGCCGCCCCAGCCTGGCTGCAGCACCCCTAACTTACACGTTCTAGTCCCCAGAGGGCTGTACACACACTTCCAGGGGCTGGAGACACTCAGCACCATTTACACGCTTCTCTGACACTTCTATACCCACGTTAGGAGTGTGCCAAACCACACTGTTTGCCAACTTGCATTGTTTCTTTTCGTCCCAGTGAATTGTAGGCTTATACATTTTCATACGTTCTATAGATAAGGAATTTATCAAATGTGTGGCTTGCAGTTTTTTCCCAATCTGTAGTTGTCCTTTTATTTTCTTGATGGGATTTTTCACAGAAAGTGAAAGTGTTAGTCACTCAGTTGTGTCTGACTCTTGTGACCCCATGGACCGTAACCCATCAGGCTCCTCTGTCCATGGGATTCTCCAGGCAAGAATACTGGAGTGGGTTGCCATTCCTCGTCCAGGGGATCTTCCCCATCCAGGGATCAAACTTGGGTTTCCTGCGTTGCAGGCAGATTCTTTATCATCTGAGCCACCAGGGAAGTCCATTTTTCACAAAGCAGTTCTTAAAGAACTATAACTCATCCTGTTTCTTTTATAAATCACGCTTTTGGTGTTGTATCTGAGAAATCTTTACCTAATGTCACAAAATTGTCTCCTGTATTTTCTTTTGGAGTTCCACAGATTCAGGTTTTACATTTAAGTTTATGATCCACTTTGAGTTCATTTAGGTACATGGCATAATGTTCTGTTTTCAAATACAGATATCAAAATTTGCCAGCATCTTTGGTAAAGAATCCGCCTGCAATGCAGGAGGCCCTGGTTCCATTCCTGGGTTGGGAAGATTCCCTGGAGAAGGGACAGGCTACCCATGCCAGGATTCTTGGGCTTCCCTTGTGGTTCAGTTGGTAAAGAATCCACCTACAACGTGGGAGACCTGGGTTCAACCACTGGGTTGGAAAGATCCCCTGGAGAAGGGAAAGGCTACCCACGCCGGTATTCTGGCCTGGAGTCCATGGAAATCATGGACTGTATATTCCATGGGTCGCAAAAAGTCAGATGACTGAGCAATTTTCACATTTCACTTTTATTGACAAGGCTAAATTTACTTCATTGAAATGCCTTTGAAACTTTGTCAAAATTATTTCTGGACTCTCAATTCTATTCCATTGATTTATTTGTCTATCGGGGTGCCAATACCACACTGTCTTGATTACTGTAGGTTTATTTTTCAGTTGTTAAGTTGTGTCCAACTCTTTGTGACCCCATGGACTGCAGCACACCAAGCTTTCCTGTCCATCACTATCTCCTGGAGTTGGCACAAACTCATGTCCATTGAGTCAGTGATACTATCCAATCATCTCATCCTCTGCCACCCCCTTCTCCTCTTGCCTTCAATCTTTCCCAACATCAGGGTTTTTTTCTAATGAGTAGGCTCTTCACATCAGGTGGCCAAAATATTGGAGCTTCAACTTCAGCATCAGTCCTTCCAGGGACTGATTTCAGGGATTTCCTTTAGGATTGACTGGTTTGATCTTGCTGTCCAAGGGACTCTCAAGAGTCTTCTCAAACTCCAAAGTTGAAAGCATCAATTCTTCAGTGCTCAGCCTCCTTTATGATGAACTCTCACAGCTGCACATGACTATTGGACCATAACTTTGACTATATGGACCTTTATTGGCAAAGTGATATCTGATTTTATTTTATTATTTTTTTTTAATTGGAGTCTGGTTGATTTACAATGTTGTATTAGTTTAGGGTCTGCTGTTGCTGCTGCTAAGTCCCTTCAGTCATGTCCGACTCTGTGCAAGAACACTGGAGTGGGTTGCCATTTCCTTCTCCAATGCATGAAAGTGAAAAGTGAAAGTGAAGTCGCTCAGTCCGGTCCAACTCCTAGCGATCCCATGGACTGCAGCCTATCAGGTTCCTCCATCCATGGGATTTGCCAGGCAAGAGGACTGGAGTGGGCACCATCGCCTTCTCCGAGTTTAGGGTATACAGCAAAGTAATTCAGTTTACATATATGTGTATCTATTCTGTTTTGGATTCTTTTACCATATAGGTTATTACAGAATATTGAGTAGATGTTTCCTTTTTTTTTAATACATTTTATTTTATTTTTTAACTTTACAATATTGTATTGGTTTTGCCATATATCAAAATGAATCCGCCACAGGTGTACATGTGTTCCCCATCCTGAACCCTCCTCCCTCCTCCCTCCCCATACCCTCCCTCTGGGTCGTCCCAGTGCACCAGCCCCAAGCATCCAGTATCGTGCATCGAACCTGGACTGGCGACTCGTTTCATATATGATATTATACATGTTTCATTGCCATTCTCCCAAATCATCCCACCCTCTCCCTCTCCCACAGAGTCCAAAAGACTGTTCTATACATCAGTGTCTCTTTTGCTGTCTCGTACCCAGGGTTATTGTTACCATCTTTCTAAATTCCATATATATGCATTAGTATACGGTGAGTCTCAGTGAACTCTGGGAGTTGGTGATGGACAGGGAGGCCTGGCGTGCTGCGATTCATGGGGTCGCCAAGAGTCGGACACGACTGAGCAATTGATCTGATCTGATCTGATCTGACACTGTATTGGTGTTTTTCCTTCTGGCTTACTTCACTCTGTATAATAGGCTCCAGTTTCATCCACCTCATTAGAACTGATTCAAATGTATTCTTTTTAATGGCTGAGTAATACTCCATTGTGTATATGTACCACAGCTTTCTTATCCATTCATCTGCTAATGGACGTCTAGGTTGCTTCCATGTCCTGGCTATTATAAACAGTGCTGCGATGAACATTGGGGTACACGTGTCTCTCTCAATTCTGGTTTCCTCAGTCAGCCATGAAATTAAAAGATGCTTGCTCCTTGGAAGGAAAACTATGACAAGCCTAGACCGCATATTAAAGTCAGATATCCAGTGAAGTTGCAGGATATCCGATTTTAATATGCGGTCTAGGCTTGTCATAGTTTTCCTTCCAAGGAGCAAGCATCTTTTAATTTCATGGCTGCAGTCACAATCTACAGTGATTTGGGAGCCCAGGAAAATAAAGTCAGTCACTGCTCCCACTTTTTACCCTTCTATTTGCCATGCATGATGGGACCAGATGCCATGGTCTTAGATTTTGAAAGTAATAAAGCAGTGACACGACACAGATGACCGTTGAAAACATTACCAAGTGAAAGACGCCAACACAAAGGCCATGTGTCACAGGATCCACGTACACGGAGTGTGCGGAATATGAAAATTCACGCAGACAGCAGGTAGACCGCCATGTGTCACAGGATCCACGTACACGGAGTGTGCGGAATATGAAAATTCACGCAGACAGCAGGTAGACCGCCATGTGTCACAGGATCCACGTATACGGAGTGTGCGGAATATGAAAATTCACGCAGACAGCAGGTAGACCGCCATGTGTCACAGGATCCACGTACACGGAGTGTGCGGAATATGAAAATTCACGCAGACAGCAGGTAGACCGCCATGTGTCACAGGATCCACGTACACGGAGTGTGCGGAATATGAAAATTCACGCAGACAGCAGGTAGACCGCCATGTGTCACAGGATCCACGTACACGGAGTGTGCGGAATATGAAAATTCACGCAGACAGCAGGTAGACCGCCATGTGTCACAGGATCCACGTACACGGAGTGTGCGGAATATGAAAATTCACGCAGACAGCAGGTAGACCGCCATGTGTCACAGGATCCACGTACACGGAGTGTGCGGAATATGAAAATTCACGCAGACAGCAGGTAGACCGCCATGTGTCACAGGATCCACGTACACGGAGTGTGCGGAATATGAAAATTCACGCAGACAGCAGGTAGACCGCCATGTGTCACAGGATCCACGTATACGGAGTGTGCAGAATATGAAAATTCACGCAGACAGCAGGTAGACTGCCATGTGTCACAGGATCCACGTACACGGAGTGTGCGGAATATGAAAATTCACGCAGACAGCAGGTAGACTGCCATGTGTCACAGGATCCACGTACACGGAGTGTGCGGAATATGAAAATTCACGCAGACAGCAGGTAGACCGCCATGTGTCACAGGATCCACGTATACGGAGTGTGCGGAATATGAAAATTCACGCGGACAGCAGGTAGACCGCCATGTGTCACAGGATCCACGTATACGGAGTGTGCGGAATATGAAAATTCACGCAGACAGCAGGTAGACCGCCATGTGTCACAGGATCCACGTACACGGAGTGTGCGGAATATGAAAATTCACGCAGACAGCAGGTAGACCGCCATGTGTCACAGGATCCACGTACACGGAGTGTGCGGAATATGAAAATTCACGCAGACAGCAGGTAGACCGCCATGTGTCACAGGATCCACGTACACGGAGTGTGCGGAATATGAAAATTCACGCAGACAGCAGGTAGACCGCCATGTGTCACAGGATCCACGTACACGGAGTGTGCGGAATATGAAAATTCACGCAGACAGCAGGTAGACCGCCATGTGTCACAGGATCCACGTACACGGAGTGTGCGGAATATGAAAATTCACGCAGACAGCAGGTAGACCGCCATGTGTCACAGGATCCACGTATACGGAGTGTGCGGAATATGAAAATTCACGCAGACAGCAGGTAGACCGCCATGTGTCACAGGATCCACGTACACGGAGTGTGCGGAATATGAAAATTCACGCAGACAGCAGGTAGACCGCCATGTGTCACAGGATCCACGTACACGGAGTGTGCGGAATATGAAAATTCACGCAGACAGCAGGTAGACCGCCATGTGTCACAGGATCCACGTACACGGAGTGTGCGGAATATGAAAATTCACGCAGACAGCAGGTAGACCGCCATGTGTCACAGGATCCACGTACACGGAGTGTGCGGAATATGAAAATTCACGCAGACAGCAGGTAGACCGCCATGTGTCACAGGATCCACGTACACGGAGTGTGCGGAATATGAAAATTCACGCAGACAGCAGGTAGACCGCCATGTGTCACAGGATCCACGTACACGGAGTGTGCGGAATATGAAAATTCACGCAGACAGCAGGTAGACCGCCATGTGTCACAGGATCCACGTACACGGAGTGTGCGGAATATGAAAATTCACGCAGACAGCAGGTAGACTGCCATGTGTCACAGGATCCACGTACACGGAGTGTGCGGAATATGAAAATTCACGCAGACAGCAGGTAGACCGCCATGTGTCACAGGATCCACGTATACGGAGTGTGCGGAATATGAAAATTCACGCGGACAGCAGGTAGACCGCCATGTGTCACAGGATCCACGTATACGGAGTGTGCGGAATATGAAAATTCACGCAGACAGCAGGTAGACCGCCATGTGTCACAGGATCCACGTACACGGAGTGTGCGGAATATGAAAATTCACGCAGACAGCAGGTAGACCGCCATGTGTCACAGGATCCACGTACACGGAGTGTGCGGAATATGAAAATTCACGCAGACAGCAGGTAGACCGCCATGTGTCACAGGATCCACGTACACGGAGTGTGCGGAATATGAAAATTCACGCAGACAGCAGGTAGACCGCCATGTGTCACAGGATCCACGTACACGGAGTGTGCGGAATATGAAAATTCACGCAGACAGCAGGTAGACCGCCATGTGTCACAGGATCCACGTACACGGAGTGTGCGGAATATGAAAATTCACGCAGACAGCAGGTAGACCGCCATGTGTCACAGGATCCACGTACACGGAGTGTGCGGAATATGAAAATTCACGCAGACAGCAGGTAGACCGCCATGTGTCACAGGATCCACGTATACGGAGTGTGCGGAATATGAAAATTCACGCAGACAGCAGGTAGACCGCCATGTGTCACAGGATCCACGTACACGGAGTGTGCGGAATATGAAAATTCACGCAGACAGCAGGTAGACCGCCATGTGTCACAGGATCCACGTATACGGAGTGTGCAGAATATGAAAATTCACGCAGACAGCAGGTAGACTGCCATGTGTCACAGGATCCACGTACACGGAGTGTGCGGAATATGAAAATTCACGCAGACAGCAGGTAGACTGCCATGTGTCACAGGATCCACGTACACGGAGTGTGCGGAATATGAAAATTCACGCAGACAGCAGGTAGACCGCCATGTGTCACAGGATCCACGTACACGGAGTGTGCGGAATATGAAAATTCACGCAGACAGCAGGTAGACCGCCATGTGTCACAGGATCCACGTACACGGAGTGTGCGGAATATGAAAATTCACGCAGACAGCAGGTAGACTGCCATGTGTCACAGGATCCACGTATACGGAGTGTGCAGAATATGAAAATTCACGCAGACAGCAGGTAGACCGCCATGTGTCACAGGATCCACGTACACGGAGTGTGCGGAATATGAAAATTCACGCAGACAGCAGGTAGACTGCCATGTGTCACAGGATCCACGTATACGGAGTGTGCGGAATATGAAAATTCACGCAGACAGCAGGTAGACTGCCATGTGTCACAGGATCCACGTATACGGAGTGTGCGGAATATGAAAATTCACGCAGACAGCAGGTAGACTGCCATGTGTCACAGGATCCACGTACACGGAGTGTGCGGAATATGAAAATTCACGCAGACAGCAGGCAGACCGCCATGTGTCACAGGATCCACGTATACGGAGTGTGCGGAATATGAAAATTCATGCAGACAGCAGGTAGACCGCCATGTGTCACAGGATCCACGTACACGGAGTGTGCGGAATATGAAAATTCACGCAGACAGCAGGTAGACTGCCATGTGTCACAGGATCCACGTATACGGAGTGTGCGGAATATGAAAATTCACGCAGACAGCAGGTAGACCGCCATGTGTCACAGGATCCACGTATACGGAGTGTGCAGAATATGAAAATTCACGCGGACCGCAGGTAGACCGCCATGTGTCACAGGATCCACGTATACGGAGTGTGCAGAATATGAAAATTCATGCGGACAGCAGGTAGACTGCCATGTGTCACAGGATCCACGTATACGGAGTGTGCGGAATATGAAAATTCATGCGGACAGCAGGTAGACTGCCATGTGTCACAGGATCCACGTATACGGAGTGTGCGGAATATGAAAATTCACGCAGACAGCAGGTAGACTGCCATGTGTCACAGGATCCACGTATACGGAGTGTGCGGAATATGAAAATTCATGCGGACCGCAGGCAGACCTCATTCTCTAAGCTGGGATGTGGGCAGGAAATGTTGAGTGATGGGCAGTGAGTATCAGGTTTCCTCACGATGATGAAAATTTTCTCAAATTAGAATGCATGGTGGTTTCACAACTCTGAGAAAGTGCTAACACCACTGCCACTTCCTCTAACCAGTTTGCATGGGATACGGATTGTGCCTCAGTAAAGCTGACATAAAAGATGCTGTAACAGATTTTTACCTGTAAAGTGAAGGCGTTTTCATCCTGTTCACACAAGCTCGCGAGCTCGGACCTGATTTGCCACAGATCCAGTTCCTTCTCCTCCCTCCTCATGCTCTGCCCAGCCCGGCTTTGTCACAGAGGGGTGTCCCCACCGTCCTGTCTCAGGGACACCATGCCTGTCCTTGGTCCTCGCGTGGACCGAACCCTCCTTAGGTAGAGAGGGCTTCCCAGAAGGTACTGTCTGAAGGCCCGTCGAGGCCCCCACACTGCGCTCTCCATACGTATGGCACCCCCTGCACCTACCGTCCCATTCTGCACCTTCCCCGCTCGGAAGACACCTCCGTGAGTGGTGAGCACAGGGGAGCCTTGAAACATTCACAGGAACACGAAGGAACTGAGAGAAGGGGGGGCAAGCACTCAGAGGTCCCCACGGCCTCCTCACTTCCCCCTGAGGCCTGGTACCTCCAGGGAAGATGTAGCTCATCCACCCAAGTGCCCTGTGGCCTTTCCAGGGCTGCAAGGCCCACATGGCCCCAAGTCAGCCTCTCGGAACCCTGGGCACCCGACAGGAGGGAGAAGGCGGCCCTCAAAGCCAGTCTGGTCTCAACAGCTGCTTCTAAACACGCTTCTCATCTAGTTGCAAAGGCCTCTGAGGCCATTGTTCAGAGCAGACCAATTGGTTATTAAAAACGTATGCACTGAGGATTGGCCACAGTAACTAGATATCTGTCTTTTATAGCGAAAACCTCAGAAATGTGCTTCTTATGAGTCATTAGTGTTCACTGAGCAATGTAATAGCTATCCTGCTATATTAAAATGCAACACATGTGCATCCCTTTGGAGGAGAGGCGCTGGGAACCGCCTGTGCTCCCAGGGCCAGGCCACGTGGCTGACGGGAACGTCTCAGAGTGTCGCCCAGACAGCACGGCTTTGTCCACATGCTGGGCGCCCACTGCCCTGTGGCAGCAGATCTCCGGTTGGGCCGTCCTACTCCAGGGGAGGCCCTGGGAAGGGAAGACGTGGGCTCCTGGGGCATCCGTGCTCTGGGCCATCTTGCTGGAGATCAAATTCCAACATAAAGTCTTCGCTTCAGAATCTAAAGAAGGATCCCTCAGCTGGTTTCCAAGAAGTGACTCCCCTCTGCCTCCTGGGTCCTGTTGCAGAGCACTCACTTCAGCAGCCTGACCACCAGGTCAGCACCACAGAGCCCCAGACACACACACCACACAAGTTCACATATACCTCACACGTTCATACACACCACACGTGTTCACACACATCACACGCATTCACATACACAGGTGTTCATACACAACACACACAACACACATGTTCACGCACACCACACACACCACACACATTCACACACATCACATGCATTCACACGCACCACACATGTTCACATACACACACGTTCACACACACCACACATGTTCACGCATATTCACACATACCACACACACCACATATGTTCACACAGACCACACACATTCACACACACACCATACACGTTCACACATACACCACCCACACCGTAAACATTCACACACGCCACACACACCATAAACATTCACACATACACCACACACATTCACACAAACCACACATATTCTCACACACCACACATGTTCACACACACCACACACGTTCACACATTTACAAACACCACACACATTCAAACACTACACATGTTCACACACTTTCACATACACCACACGGGTTCACACACAACACATACATTCACATACACACATGTTCACACACAACACACACGTTCACGCACATCACAGAATCACACACCCCACACACCCCACACATACCACACACATTCACACACATTTACACACCACACACATTCACACACCACATATATTCACATACATTCACATACAACATGCATGCTCACACACACCACACATGTTCACATACATTCACACAAACCACACATCAAACACACCACACACATCACAGAATCACACACATCACACACCCCATACACACCACACACACTCACACACACCACGCATGTTCACATACACACACGTTCATACACACCACACATGTTCATGCATATTCACACATACCACACACACCACATATGTTCACACAGACCACACACATTCACACACACACCATACACATTCACATATACACCACCCACACCATAAACATTCACACACGCCATACACACTATACACATTCACACACAGCACACACACCGCACACATTCACATATACGCCTTATGACACATTCACACAAACCACATACATTTGTGCACATATTTACACACCCTATATACCACAAACATTTAATGCCACACACATTTACACACACCACACATATACACACAAAGATACATTCTTGAACACACACACACAAGAACTTAAAACAACACCAGACATGTAGACTGAGTAACCTATTGTTAGTTAAAATAGCTCTCTATTGAACATGTGCTCGGGCTAAGTACTACTTTAATACTTCTGTTCGCTTTATCTGTCTGTCTCAATAGATTCTAAGGAGAGAGTGCTGATGCTGTGGCACTTTATAGGGTAGGACACAGGCCCAGGGGTGCAAGCTCCCGGTGGAACATCTCACATCTCACACTCGGCCACACCCATTCGACACCTTTCAGGATGCTCAACTGATGAAACAAACACACAGAATTATCTGAGGAGATTTTTGGTTCAGAAAATGACCTGCCTCTGGTGAGTGGGGTTGGGGGAGCGTCCACTTGAACATCTTGTTCCGTCTGATTTAATTTTGCAAACAGGGCCATCTTGTCCTGGGGAGGAAGACGTGCAGAATCGGAGGTTCAGCTGCAGGTGTTCTAGTTTTAGGAGCATCTGCTGTGTTTATCTCCCCCCACTCTCCTGACTCCCACCCTGCCCCGTCCCCCACCCCATGGCCAGAACTGGAGCCAGGAGAGGATCAGAAAGAAAAGGAAGGGATGTCACCAGGGGGGTCGCCTGGTGGGCATCCAGCATCAGCAGATGCTAGCTGGGTGTGTGTATTGAGAGAACGAAGACACACGCTGATGTTTGTAAACAGACCTAAGAGAAATGCAGACCCATGACCAGGTGTCGTCCACGTGCCCAGAGGCAGTGGTGCTCACGCGACAGCCATGAGCATCCTCCTGAGAAACCTCCGCCTCCCTCCTGCACCCGAGCCAGTGGGGCTGCCCTTTCGTCCATCAGAACACTTCCAGGGCCCTCCTAGCCCGGACCAGGCTCCAGGCCCCCTGACCTTCCCACCTCGGCCCCCACAGGCAGCTCCTGTGGCCGGACACCTGCCCCTGGGCTCCCCTCCTGCCCAGAGGCCTCAGGTCAGGCGCCCCCGGCTGCCCCAGCCTCTGCAGTCAGACTGGCCTCTGGCGCCCTCAGCGTCTGGCAGGTGCCCATGACAGCCCTGACCAGGTGGCTTTTATCATCACCATCACTGCTGTTATCTGTCAGTTTTCACCTCGAGTTTGTGAGTCCATCAAAGTCTCACCACAGCTACTTGTTTTTCTGGCCCAAGGCCCAAGCGGTCCTCAGTGTGTCAGACACTTAAACCGTCTTTGCTGGACAGAAGGACTGATGCCAGCAGGACACGTGGAATCAAAAGTGTAAGGGCCTGGCTGACCCGAGACTGGATTGTCCTTGAGACTCACTTCACGGGTGTCCCCGCCCTCCCTTTAAAGAATGGGCTTACGACCCAGAGGCCTCTGTGTAACGCCCACCTGGTCCTAGACGCCCGCGGAGATAACACGCCAAAGCGTTCGGTGTTGGGGTCAGGACTGTGTGGTCGGCGCCCTGGAGGGCTGCGGCGTCACCCGGGAAGAGGTGCTGGCAGGTGGGGCTCCAGGACTTGGCCCAGCGTTTCTGTGAGGCGAGGCCCGTCCTCCGCACAGCAGCGCGAGACGCGGGGGACACTGAGGAGGGGAGGAGGGACAGGAGCGTGGGCTCCCAGGGCTCTCAGCGTCGGAGCCTGGGGCAGAGCGGGATGACAGCTGGGGACACAGCTGCAGGGGGGCCCACGGTCCTGCAGGAGTGGACAGAGCCCAGGCACGTGGCCCGGGGGGCAGCCGGGGCGCAGCCTGAGGAGACAGTCACCCTGATGGCTCGCTTAGGACGACCACCCCCACCCAGGGCAAAGACAGGATGGGCCCCTCGGGAGGCATGGGGGGAAGCCCCCCTCTGCGGACCCTGAAGGCAGGCTGTCCAACCCCACCCCACGGCCCGGTTCAGGGAAGAGGCCGAGGGCGGCAGGCTGGTGGGAGGTGTAGGGTCGAGACTCAGAGGTCAGCTGAGAGGAAATGGAGACAGAATGCAGGGCGGCCTCCCGGGAACATGGGCCCTCAGCTTAGATCCCCCGAGGCCGGAAGAGCTGGAGCTCCTGGAACAGAACGGAATAGAAATCCTTTCAGCCTCAGAACTGTTTGCTCCTGTCCTGGCGGGGGTCAGGGCGAGGCGGGGGTTTCTCGGTCCTGCCTGATGGTCTGGCCTGTTTCCCCGACTCCCCCTGAGGAACACGACGGGAGTTTCAGAAGTGATGAAGCCTCCTGGGCTTCACTGTGGGCTGGTGAGGAATATCTGAGAATATGATCTGGTTTATTCCCAAGAGAAAACAAACTCGGCTCACTGTTTCCAAATAAATTTTCATAAGCACCCTTGAGGACACTTAGAAACACTCGTCCCGAGGGTCCCAAAGGCCTGTGAGAAGGGCCAGCCCTGCAGGCAGCCCGCGGGACTCAGTCCATCACACCCAGCTCCCGGATCCCGGGTCAGAGTGAGGCAGAGGAGCGGCCCCAAGGGGCCCCGAGGCCCGCCAGGCCCCGCCTGGGCTGAGGGCGGACGCTCCCCAGTACAGTTGAGGGGAGGCTGAGGCCATGGTCAGTCTGCCAGCCACCTGGTAAGTCTGGGCGGTTGTCTCCCTAGGGCTGAGGAAGCGGGGCTCCAGGCCCAGTCCTGGAGGTGACAGTCACACCCAGGGCCAGCCTTCCCAGTGGAAAGACGGACGATCTCTGCCTGCTTCCTCCCGGGCTCCTGACCCAAGTCATGGCCCCTGCAGGGACTCTGCCGACAGGGAGCAGGCAGAGCAAGGCTGCGAGAGCCCGCCCATCCAGCGCCCCCTCTCCTCGGCCCACGCTGCTGAGGGCTCCCCGCTTCATGGGGTTGTGAGGGTGCTGACCACGTGTCTGTCTGCGGCTCTGGCCCTGGATGTCACGCACCCCCCCGAGCAGGCGGGGCACCCCGGATGCCAGCGTGCAGGCACCTCACCTGCAGGACCTCGCTCCCACCACCAACTGTAGCCAAGTTCATAGAATCTGGGACCCACTTCTTTTTCATCAGTTTAGACTTGACTGTAAACTTGAATATACATCCTTGGAACTGTCTACAGATGAAGGATTGAGGTCAATTTGAAAACAGAAACTCCATTGTTTCCTTTTGGATCAAAGTGTGACTGTCTTAGGCTGCTGAACTTTTAAAAATCGCTCCTTGCATCCCATCAGCACATTTATGACATTTCTCGGCTACGACTGTTACTAAAGTAACACGGACACCAGAGACGTCCAGCCCCGCTCCCACGGTGGTGCCAGCAGGCAGAGGCAGCGGGAAGCTCGTCCGTCTCACGGAGATGCTGGGGCGCGCGGGGTGGCGTGGGGGCGCGCGGGCGTCCCTTCCCGCGGTTCTGGGAAGAGCAGAGTACTGAGAAGTGACTCCACACCTTCAGTGGCACCCAGGAGTCTACGCAAATTCTTCTCTGTTGTCATGTTTACTTTTGCTTTGATTTCACCATTTGAAACGTAATTTTGCGTCTGTTGAATATAATAATAAAATTGGGGGTATATTTTCAAGTGCTCGTATTTCTATTTCTGTAGCACATCACTTTTGTCATATTTTACACCAGTATCGACTGACAGGAAACGGAAGTGCTCAGCCCTCCTTGCGGGTGGTGCTGACCCTGTGAGGGTGGCTCTAGGGGAGGCTGGGAGGTCGGGGGCCCATGGGGACCAGCTGTCGGGACCGGGGCTCCGGGAAGCCAGGGCAGGCTCCTCCTCGAGTCTCAGGGGTGCTGCCGCCCCCACCCCCGCGTGACCTGAGTGTCAAGGGCCCTGTAGCCAAGTGGAGACCACAACCACCTTCCCTCTTCTGCACCGGGTCCGGCGGCCACACCTCCCACGGGGCCGCTCAGACCGAACCTCCAGGACGCTGCCCACTTGCCGAGGACACAACCCAGCCTCTCGGCCTGAGGCCCCAGCCCCAGAAGCAGCCCTGCACGGCTGGGCCAGGGGCCGGGGCTGGGGAAGGACGGCCGCTTCTTAGGCTCCTTCCAAGGCCACGCGGGGCGTACCTGGGACGTGAGAGGGGGCGCTGCCCTGGTGGAGGGACGGAGGCGGGGAGCCCTATGGTCCAACCACAGCCCTGCACGGCCAGCGGGGACACGGCCCAGAGCCCACAGCCCAGCGACTGAGCCAGGGCCGGCCCGCAGCCGAGGAGGACGCCGATGGCTGAGGGGCAGCCCAGTCTCCGGGCGCGGCTCTCACGGAGCGCCTGTGAGAGAGTGGGCGGCCTCGCTGCACAGATGGCTCTTTGTCCCCCTGACACCTGCCATCTGCTTGTTTGTCTAAATGATGCTGGAGGGGCAGGGGACTCCCAATCTGCTGCCCAGCCCCTCCCGCTCACCGCGACCTCCTGACCCCTGGGCCCACAGGTTCACAGAGTTTGTTCCTCCAGCCTCGGGACTCTTCCTCCTCATCCCAGCCCCTCCTGGGGGAGGGGAGGGGAAGGGGGAGGGGAGGGGAATGGGACGGGTTTGGGGACAAGGGGAGGGGAGAGGGGAGGGGAGAGGGGAGGGGAGAGGGGAGGGGAGGGAGAAGGGGGAGGGGAGGGGAGAGGGGAGGGGAGGGAGAAGGGGGAGGGGAGGGGAGAGGGGAGGGGGAGGGGAGGGAGACTGAGAGGGCAGAGAGCGCTGGGCCCTCCTCTCCGGGCCAGGCTGGAAGCTGATTTGCAAGTGTGTCCCTCACACCCACTAAAGGAAGTTTTCGCCCATGAGGAGTCCCCCCCCAGAGTCAGTGTGAGAACCCCTCAGTCTGGGGGTTGTCCAGGGGGCTGGGGAGTGGGGGCTCAGGTCTGTGAGGGGAGTCCAGTGTTGAAGTGGTGGAGAGTGGATCCAGGTCCAAGAATGTGCCCTTTGGTCACTGGGAGCCTTCCAGAGCCTGAGCCCTGCTGCTGGGGGGCTGCTGAGCCAGAAACCGCTCGGCGCGCGGGAGGTCGGGCTCCGGGCTGGGGGGGTGCGGGCTGGGGTGGGCAGGGTGGGGGCTGGGGGTGGGCAAAATGCGGGCTGGGGCAGACCCAGGGGAGCCGAGCGACCCCAGAACCCTGAGCCCCCAGAAGGCCTAGCCAGACGCAGCTGGGCTGCCAAGCTCAGGCAGCATCTACAGGGCTCAGAACCACCAGGGCACTGGCCAGTCCCCAGCTCAGGCTCTAGGTGACCCTGGGACGGAGGCCCCCACTCACACTGCCTCCCTGCAGTCCGCCCCTGACCGACACAGACGGCTCACCCACAGTGTCTTCTAAGTAAAAGCCAAGGCCTGCGTGTCAGGAGCGGGTGGCCGCCGTGACCTGATGAGGACCGGGTGGGCACAGCTGTGGGGCTTCAGGAGGACGCAGGCTGGCCGCGCCACATTCCAGAAAACAGGCTCCGGTTTCTCTCCTGGGCTCAGGGAGAAGCGCTGCCGTGAGCAGCTGGCCAGGGAGGCCTGAGTGACCTGCGGGGGCCCTGCAGGCTGGGGCCGGGGACAGGGCCTCCCCTGTTCAGGTGGGCTCCAGAGCCCGGCGCTCAGCAGCTGCACCAGACTCACTCGTCCTGGCCACCAGCCAGGCAGGCCCGTCTGCCTCACTATCAGACCCATCTCGTGGAGGACCGTGGGAGTCTCGGGCCACCTGTAGCAGGACAGTGATCGTGCCGGGCCAGGCGGGCAGAGCAGTGGCGCCCTCACAGGGGCAGCAAGCCCACCTGCAGAGGACGCGGGTCTCACAGCCGTCCTGGCTCCGTTGGGGCTCTCATGGAGACTGTGTGGGGCGGAGGAGGGACGTTTCCAGGACAGGCGGTGTCTTCGACCCAGAGCTCCAGACGAGCCGGGCTGGCAGCCTGCAATCTCTGGTTTGAGGGCTGGCTCTCAGGAGACATTTCCTCCCACAAAATGAGGCTTAAATAAATCATGAATTGTGTGGCCACAGAATTCTCAGGGTCAATTTAACAGCAAAGGGCAAACTTCCGTGGACAGCAGTGAGGTTTAGGACAAGCCGCTCCAACCAGGAAGGACTCTCACGGCAGCACGTGGACAGTCTGAGGAGGCTGCAGACCATGTGAGCATGGCCAGAGCTTGGGCCTCTATGCGCAGCCCTCAGTCTGGAGATGCTAGAAAAGGCTCACTTGCGGAGTTGTGTGCCCTCACACCTGCCTCCACTTCTGGCATAAAAGCGACAGGCCGCCCTTTACCGGATTCCTCAGTGGACTGAAAGCGCGTTGCCCGTGTTTGGATCGTGTGGACGTGAGGAGGGCCAGGCACCTCTGCGTGCGGGTCGTGGACGTTGACCCTCCCCACGCCCAGAGCCCTGGGAGCAGCCTGCTCCCCCTCCCTCCTGCGCGGTGCTCCTGGGGGTCAGGCGGCCCTTGGGGAGGAGCCGGGACCCAGCTGGGCTCCACCTCCACGTGTAGCTGAATGTTCACCACGCACACGGCATTCGTGTCACCAGACATGGGTGGTGGTGGTGGAGTTAGGCGACAACCCCAGAGGGACAACCCTGGGTTCCACGTACGACTCCAAGAACTAGAGACGAGCCCCCATGGAGAAGAAGCAAGATGGTGCCCGTTGGGGGCGAGGGGGGCATGTCCATCGGGGGTGCCCTGACCAGCGCTCAGGGTGGGAGACGGCCAGCAGAAGGGAGAGAGCCTTCCATGGAGGAGAGGGTGGAGAGTGGCCCCTGCCGCCTGGACTCGGGAAGGAGCTGGCCCTCAATCTAAGACTTGCTCATGGGCTCCCTGGAGGGAGGGGCGCGCAGACGTCTCCGGAAAGTGAGCGAGTCTGAGTGAGCAGCCCAGACGCCCTCCCGTCCAGGGAACAGCCCGGGCTCAGTGCTCTCCTACATGGTGTTTTCAGTTAATCACACACCTTGAAATAATCCCGTGGGAAGAGTTCAGTGCTTCCCGAGGCCCCAGAGTTCTGGGAAAGCACACACCTCAGCTCGAGACATTACGAGCGATGTGCCGGAAGATGCACCGATTGGGACATCGGCTGCGTCCGCTCCCCTCCTGCCGAGAAATCTGCCCAGCACGGAAGCCGACGTTTGGGCAAACCCTCCAAAGTTTCGTTCCTTCCGGAGCTAGGGTCCGGGGTCTACCAGGCGCCCTGGCTGGCCGTCCTGCAGCGTCCTGACTCCCTCCTCCGCTAAATGTTTCAAAGTAAAACACGTCTGTGAGGCCTTTCCGCAGCACAGACCGCCCAAATCACAGGCTGCCGCATTTAGCTGTCCTGAAAACACAAGGCTGCTTTGGGGACGGCCGGGGGCAGCCCCTCTCTGCTTCACACGCCCGCAGTGAACGCAGTCCCAGAGGCGCGGCGCAGCCCTGGCTGTAAACAGGGGACGCGACCTACGTTCAGAGGACAACCCAGACACCCCGTTCCCCCAGGTCCCCACTCAGTCCTCACCCCTGACCCCCTCCTCCTCGGGGGTCACCCACAACGGGCGTCCCCATGACCCGGCCGCCCTCACCAGCCGTCCAGACCACCTCCTGAGCCACTGCTCCCGTCCGCTCGGCTCCCACCACCTTCTGAGTCCCTCTAGTACATTTACAGCCTTTGTTCTCTCTGTCCCATGTCCCAGTCGAGCACGAGGCTCTCGAGAGCCAGGATCCTGTTAACACACACAGCCTTGTGCTGCGCCCAAACCGCAAGTCCGTCCAACGAATGTGTGTTGAACAAAAGAATTAAGTAATGACCCCACGTCCCCTCCTTGTCTTCTTATGAAACCTTTCTTTACCCAATAATAAAAGACATGTGGATTAAGATGTTTCTTGAATTTTCCGTTCCTGGCCTCTCGCAAGGTCATTGTTCTGAGTTTGCCTGACCTACTTTTCTTCTCAGACTGGAGACTGAAGGGTGTGAAGGCTATTGTAGGGACATGGTCATGAATTAATCTTCCCATTTGAAGAAAAGAGACTCCTACTAAATTAAAATGTTTAAGAAATTGCTGATGATGGGGACAATACCATTAACCTCATCTCTGCTTTTCAACTCTTTCCAACTGTCTTTACACTAATCACTTAAATTTACAGATCAATAGGGTGCATTTCACATAGAAAACCACAAAGGAGCATGGACTGTGCCACACACCAGGGACGGCTGTGGGGAGCGGTGAGGAGCAGGCAGGAAGCCCTGGGTGAGGGCCGGGCCGGCCTGAGGGAGCGAGGCCACGAGACATTGACCGGGGGCTGCCCTGAAGGGCAGATCGAGTGAGGGCTTCTCGGGAGTGAGCTCGGGGACACCCCACTGACGACCTGTCCCCCAAGAACTGCATCTGCAGGCCTGGGTCTCCTCCGGGGCCTGTCAGAAGGACCACAAAATCACATGCTCGGGGAACTTACATTCTCCTTAGAGAGAAAGACAAAAGTGCAGGGAGCAGGAAGGGACAGAGGGGACAGCAGGGGGTAGGAGGGGAGAGGAGGGGACAGCAGGGGAGAGGAGGGGACAGGAGGGGAGACGAGGGGACAGGAGGGGACACTGCGGTCTCACACACGCATCAAGATGAACTGAGTGGAGCAGAGTCGTGCAGAAAGGGCGGGTGGAGCAGGGTGTTCAGAGCTCCCCGGGGAGGGGAGACACAGAGCCCAGGGGTCCGGCAGGATGATGGTTCGGTGCGCGTCCAGGTTGGGGTCCTGACAGTACACACCAGTGCCCAGCATATGGGGGCTCCGGCCCTTGGGACACTGAGCCTCCACAGAGGCCAATTCTAGCAGCGAGCTTGAGGGGTCGGGGAGACCTTTAAAGCACTAAGGGGTGTTGTAGAGCCAGTGGAGACACGAGGAAGAGGAGAATGCCCTGTGGGGACGCCGGGGTGCAGACTCGGGGCTGGGGCGGGCGGGTGGCCCCCGGAAACAAGAGAGCATCAGTCAGAAGCAGGAGAGGACCCCCTCCCACCCCAGAGCCTGGAGACGCCTCAGTCAGAAACAGGAAAGGACCCCACCCCAAGAGCCTGGAGACGCCTCAGTCAGAAGCAGGAGAGGACCCTTCCAGAGCCTGGGGACACCTCAGTCAGAAGCACAACCCTTCACCACCCAGAGCCTAGGGGTGCCTCCGTCAGAAGCAGGGGAGGAGACCCTCAGGGTCAGCCTCGCCTGGAGGGGCCGCAGGTCCCGGGTGGAGGCTACACGCAAGGCGCCTGTCTGCCGTGGCCTCCCCCAGTTTCTGGCACGCCCTACAGTTCGTCTCTGCGGCCTGGGATCTGGATCTGTGGTCTGGGTGGCCCGGCCAGCCAGGCCTGACCCCGTGAGCGGGGTGTCTGCGACAACCTCCCCTGGCTCCTATCTGGGGTCCCTGGGGTTCTGGGCGCCCTTGTGCTCCTCCTCAGCTCTTGCCGGTCAGAGAGCCCCCTGGGCTGCAGACACCAGGTGCCCCTCTGGCTGTAGGTGAGGTCTCCCCGGGCAGTCACAGCACGGCTGAAACGGGCCCCACCATCGGGCAGCAGGTGCCACCTCCCTCCAACCCTGTCCACATCCTGCAGTTTTATTAAAAAGGAGGATCTCAAATCTGTAGGGGAAAAAATCTACTCTCGAGAGGCTGTGCCGCTTGGGACCTGGACCCCAGAGAGACCTCCCAGAGGTATTTGGGGTTCATAGGGAGTGGACAGCGGCCACAGCTGACCTGTCCATGTACCAGACGAAACTTTCTGAAAGAAAATATTACTCTGAGCAGTTTAAATCTGTTCCTTACACTTCTGCCGGAATGAATTCCCTGTGAGGCTCGGGTTGTGCAGGAAAGCTGGGAATCAAGGGAGAGGATTCAGGGAAAAGGTGGGTGTGCCCCTCCCCCCACGTGCCAGCTGCCGCCGCTGACACGGATATTTTCTGGTTTGCATCTACAAACAAAAATCGTAATATCAGCCAGTTGTTTAAAGCAACTCAACACAGGAAAATTTTAGCCAAGAAGCCCAAGTAAGAAAACTGATTACATGCAATTTTATAAACATTAAAAACATCACAGTGTATGTTTTCAAAGGACTTAAGAGTATATCCATCGTGTGCCCAAACATTTGTGTAAAACTGCTTTTGATTAATTTATGAGTCACTTTAAAGACCCTTAAGGATCCAAATACGAAAGCGTTTTAGTCATGTTTCATTTTTAGTCAATGTTGGGGTTAATTCTTCAGAACCAGCTCTTAATAATTGCTCACAAATTGGAAGACATCCTCTGAAGAATAAAACTTTATTGACAGTAAAGATGAGAAAGCTTCAGAGGACTCTGAAGGCAGTTCCGAGAGGGGACTTCTAAACAAGGAAAAAACACAAGAAACTGATAAAAAGCAAGTAATAGAACAGCAGGATAGTGGGTTGAATGTATTCTACAATTACATGAAACAGAGCAAACCAAAACCTACATATAGAAGACGGCTGGTGACACATAAATGTTAGCTTTCTGTGTCGTGAATCATGGCTGGCTTTTCTCCTTCTGTCTTACTGTAATTTTCTACAACTGGTTTAATGCAGGTATACAACTTTTGCATTGGAAAAACTGAATTTTGTTTACAAGTGAAACAGCTCAATTTAAAAACCAGCTGTAATGGGTGTTTATTTTTCACTATCTCCCCTCCTCACTTGAAAACAAAGTTGGCCTGCTTTCTCTGGTCATGAGGGTGCCAGTGTCCTCCTCAGGGAGGATTGTTAAAACACCCTTCTTACTTCAGATGGTCAGTCTCTGGACAATCGCATCGGCCTCTGTTGAGATCTGTGGCCGCTCTGAGCACCCGGGACCCTCGAGGTTTCCTCGTCCTGAACCACCAGGAGTCAAACTGACTCCACTGCCCAGCCCCCTCCTCAGACCACGTCAGCGTCCCCTCCATCTGGGAAGCTTGCTTCATCTGCGACTGTAATTCATCCTCGAAATGTCATCTGAACACAAGCTTCCCTGGAAAACAGAGCACAACACAGCAGATAGAAGGGCTGCAGGCCCCAACCCGCACTCCGGGCGCCCTGGTTCTCTGTGGTCAGACAGTGGGGCCCTCTCTCCGTGGTGCTGAGCTCTGGAGCGAATGTGGCACAGACCAAGGAGCCCGGTTTCCCCTCTGAGGTGCTGCGTCCAGACACGGCGAAGGGCAGCTTCACCCCCTGGGGACGCTTGCTGCTTCCCCAGGGGCTGGGCTCCTCAGGGCAAACCTTTACAGAGGGCCTAGAGGCCCCGAGCCGGCCCAGCTGAACCCCAGTCAGCGCTGCTGAAAGCCCAGTTTTCCAGTTCCAAGTACTTGGAAGAATCTGTTCATGGCTGGCTCCCCAGAGCTTGACGTCAGGCACCTTCGTCTTCTAATCTGAGGGGGAACCATATCCCTCTCCCTGATGTCCATGAGACGGGGCAGTTTTTAGACATTCACAGGCTGTCAGAATTTCTGGTTTTGTAAACTGTTTATCTTGATCTGGCCTCTTCTCTGCTGTGCGAGCCTCGTCTCTGCTGTATAGGAAGCCTTCCTCTCCTGACCCTTCTGGATCCCTGGTCCCTCTTACACCTTGCTGACCTCACTCTGGCTACACGAGCCTGTGCCACCCGCACAGCCTCCTCCACCAGGTTCCATTTCCCCACCTGAGTTTTCTGCACCATTTAAGGTGTTCCCTGCCCCCAAGACTACAAAAACGCTCTCCTTTTCTCCATGGCTCTTGAATTCTTGTCTTCTCTGCTTTGGTCTCGCCCCTTTGTGGAATCTGCTTTTGTAAATGGTGTAGTTGGGGGTTTGGGGGCACGCAGTCCGCTGTGCCGTCTAAAAGCCCTCGTCCTCGGTGCGGGAGCAGCCGGGGGTCTGTGAGCTGCTGCCCCTCCTCGGCCTCAGAAACGTCTCTCAGGCTTCCTCCCGGGTCCCCTGCACCTGCTCCTGTCCACCTGCTGGCGAGACCACCCTCAGCAGCCCGCTTGAATTCCCACACCCCCGCAGCCCCACACTCGCACTGAGACCCCTTCCTCGGGAGGCAGAGCACTCCCTGGCCCCACCCTGGGGACAGACACGGTCAGGTCCCCTGCTGTGGGAGCAGCTCCTGAACCAGGACAGAACCCGTGTCCTGAGAGGGGCCGCGTGGCACTCGGGGCAGACCGCCCTGTGAGGCGCTTGGCCCCCGCCCGCCAGAGTCTGCCTGGTGGCACCGGCGTGGTCTCTCCAGGGGTGTCCCTGGTGGGCGACCCTGGGCTCTGCCCTTCACCCCCACCCCTGTGTCCCCGGTGGGCCACCCTGGGCTCTCTTCTGTGAAGTCACCCTGAGTTGGGGCCTCCGAGGACGGACACTGGGGCTGCTCTCCAGCCGTGCTTCATTTTGATTTTGCTGCCTTTGGGGGACCAACTAGTCTTTAACTAGGAATGAGTGTCACACCTGTCACCGCCCTGCTTGTCCAGAAGGGACAGTGGCTTCCTGCCCCTGCTCAGGAGGGGGGGCATTCAGGGGCCCCCCCCGCCAGCCTGGGCTCCTCTGCTGGTGGTGACCCCACCCTGCTCCAGCTCCGGCGTGGGCTCCCCTTTGCTGGCTGCTGTCCCAGACAGCATCCTCCCTGGGCCCTCACCCCCGGCCACTGGTGTGCGTGGGGCAGGAGCCTTGGGGCCGCTGCAGGGACAGTCCGAGCTCCTCCTGCAGCCGCAGCGGGCGGAGCCCCCTGCCCCATGGGGCTCAGGTGTCTACTGCGTCCCCACGGCCCCCCTGGGCCGGTGCCCGTCATGGCCTGAGTGCTGTGTCCCCATGCCTCATCCACAGGCAGCTTGAGCCACATGCGAGCAGGATGCCTGCCCTGTGACCTGGCAACGGGGTGGCCCCACAGCTGAGACTCCCACGAGGGCTCCTGGGTGGCGGCTCCGCTCAGTGCGAACCCGACCCTGGGCAGAACCACGACCCACTGAGCCTGTCCCGGCTGCTTCCAAGGACCTCACCTTCCACTGGAGGCCCTGCTCCGGCCACAGCAGGCCAGCCCACCTCCAGCCAGTCCCCCACTCGCCACTCCTCGTTTCCAAGCTTGCCCACACCCGCCGTGCCCACGCAGTGCCTGGCATACAGCAGCTTCCACAAACCCGGCCCTCATCTGACCGCCCTTCCCACTGAGACCTCGCAGTCAACCTTCCAATTAGGCACATGGCCCTGAATGGCCAGCCTCCACCTCAAACACCACTGTGGTCCAAGCACTGGAGGGGCAACTGCCTGCTCCCGGCTGCCCCACTGACCGCTGAGAATGAGACCCAGGAGGGGCAGCTCCGTGCCCAGGTCTTTAGCACTTTGGGGGCTGGACAGAGCTGGGGAGGGAGACCGCCCTGGGACTCAGCAGATGACCGAGCCAAGGGCCCTTCACTCCAGACAGACTAGAGCTCCACGTGAGCCTGTCAGATGGAGGGCCCACAGATGGTCACTAAAAGGAGGAGTCTAGACCCTCCTGGGAGGACTGGCCTGGGCTTGGTCTGCACTGGAGCCTGGGCGCTCCTGGGAGGACTGGCCCGGGCTTGGTCTGCACTGGAGGCCTGGGCGCTCCCAGGGGCCTGTCGAGTACTGTGTGCTTCATGCTCTGCTGAACGCCACTGCGTGAACCAAGAGTGACAGAGACACGACAGGCTTTAAGGAATCGGGGTCTCGGGGTCCTTAGGGCTTTGTTCAGTGTGGCTTTTACTGAGAGTGACAGAGACACGACAGGCTTTAAGGCATCGGGTCTTGGGGTCCTTAGGCCTTTGTTCAGTGTGGCTTTTACTCCTGCTTTCTATGACTGTGTCACCAACCACTCCCCACTTGGAAGCACTTCTGTGTCAGGAGTCTGGGCTCAGCTGGGCCCTTGCTCACAAGGCTGCTGGGGTGGGTGTCAGGAGGCTCTGGTGTGGAAGGCCTCTCCCAGGTCACCTCTGCAGGATGGGAGCCCGGCTTCTCCATGGCTGGAGCTGGGCCCCTGGAGGTCACCTCCCCACTCAGGGCAGAGGAGCACGGGCCGGCCCACACTGTTGGTGAGGGGATCCAGCCAGGAGCTGGGTTCAGGGTCACCCACCTGGCCTCCTCAAGGATGCAGATCTGGAGCGGAATGGGCAGGTGGACCTGGCTGGGGGCTGGCCTGGGAGACCCCATCTTGGGGCTACAAGATCCCGGCCCGGCGTGGTTTCTGCACCAGAGGCTCTGGGGTGCATCGACTCTGCTGCCCTGTGGAACAGTGGACAGACTGTCCACAGCTGCCTCAGAGGCAATGGATTTTCTCTAAATCTTTAACTCTCCCTTCTGAGCAGACAGCCCGTCTTCCAGGGTTTCTTCCACGTTCTCAGAAACGGCACAAGGAGGGCTTCCTCCTGAGCTCCTACCTCTGGGTCCAGCCTGAAGTTACCGCTTTGCTCTTAGCCTGGACCCCGGCCCCACGGAGGCCCCATCTGAGCCGCCGTGCCCTCCGACCAGCCAGCCAGGCCCTGTGGCCAATGCGCCCGCCCTGCCCTCTGCAGCCGCCCCGCCTGCAGGTCCTTCTCGGCACTTCCCACCCGTCAGGATTTCTCTGCCGACATTCTTCGGGTTCAAACATGAATTCTGCTCCCTGCCGCCTGGCATTCTTATCATGACTTCCCTGCCTGTGACTGTGGTTTTTTCCAGCTCTCCCACCTATGCTGATTGTCCTGAGCAGGAAGTAGGCTTTCTTACTCTTCCGTTATCGGCTTTGCCATCACGCTGGCCTTTTTCCTGTTCTGAACAAAGTTGACCACATCCCCACTGCCCTGCCGTTACAAAGTTAATTGCAACCTTTAACATCAAACAATCTGAAAAAACACACCTTCTTCATTTTATGCTCCACACATCCGTCCTTCTCTGTGAAAATATTACGACGTTTGGTTCCCTCCTTTCCCTTCTTGGCTCTTGTGAGCTGGGGGCCTGGGCTCCAACCGCAGCTTCTTGGCTTGCTCCCGACTCACTCCACTTCAGCCTGCCTCCATGCTGACCAAAGCCACTTCTCAAAACACCAACCGCCAAATAAAAGCTCTCTGCCCGTGGGCTGGGCAGTGATGCCTGCAGCAGTGGGTTCTCTGGGGAGCAGCGACCACTGGCAGATGGGAGCATGAGAGATGTACGGGGGTGCCTGTGAAAAACAAAAGCGGGGTGGGGGCAGGATTGGACCAGAGCCTTCAACGGTGACGCAGACCTGCCACAGCCCTTCCAACCTAGCGGGGCTCCTGGGGTCAGTGGTGCTGCTGTGACCCCCAAGTTGCAGCTAAGCCCATGGCTCCGGATTGAGGGAGGGACATCCTTGCAGCTGGGCCCAGACTTTCAGGAGCTCCATTTCCAGGGAGAAGCACCATATAGACCCAGGGCACAGCTGGGGCCCAGGGAGCTGACCAGCTGGAGCTGTTGCCCATCAACAGGAAGCTGTGGGCCCCTGCATCCTCCCAGAGCCCACCCCAGAGACCCTAAGAGCCTGCCAAGTACACACGGAGCAGTCGGCAGCCCAGAACTGGACAGGTCTGTGGCCCCAAGACCAGAGCCAGGAGGGACAAGACGAGGTTCAGACCGGGGAGCCCCACACTCACCCCAGCCCAGACGTAGGGGGCGGGTCCTCATCCCTCCAGGGAGCAGGCTGTGAACCGACAGGGAGACTGGCCCATGTCAGCCTGGCCTGGCCTTGGCGGGGCGATCCCTGTGGCTGGATGGTGCTCACACTGTCTCCCTGCCAGCCTGGCGCTCTGCATTGCAGGGACCCACATCCTGAGTCTCAGGGTGAAGCTGGGCCTCACCTTCTGCCCAGCTGCCCAGAGTGCGGCCAGTGGACCCAAGTGCAGCCCATCCTCACCCTGGGTTCTCGAAAGAGGCCTTCCCTGTCAGCCTAACCCCTTGGGACTGCAGCTTCGGCCAGACGCCAGACTCCTACGGTGACCACACGTTCATCACCACAAACCGCAGACTTGGGAAACACACACACGCCCGCTCGGGCCCTCCCCGAAGGCCAAGTGCCTGGCGCACAAGACCACACCTGCGCGCTCCGGCCGAGACCACCGCCTCCCGCTCCTCGCGCCCCACCGCGAGTCTGTGCAGCTCCTCTCTCCACCCGAGGGAGAGGCTGTGTGAGCTGACTTTTCCAGCACTTCCCAGGGTCCTCCGGCCAGTCCGAGTGGACCGTGTTCTGGTCAGCAGGGCGGACCTGCGGCAGGTGGGTGGGGGACGCCTGGGGTCAGCTGTGAGCCTGGGTGGGGCTCAGTTTTAAACCAGCACCCGACCTCTCGAATGGAAATCAACGACGTTCAGGCAATCCGATGTTTACAGAGCCCCTAACACGGCGTTCCCATATTTTATACCACACCACCACTCCCTCTGAGGAAGGTTTTTCTAACAAGGATTCAGAGGCTCAGATGGCTGAGTGGCCCGAGGGCCAGGGTTTGCCCTGGACATTCACTGCCCTTCCCGACCCCAGGCCGGGTGCCCTGCACATGCCGCACTCCAGCGGTCCTGACTTAGGGGACGGGTCCTGCCTTGGATACAGAGGCTAACCCCCCCTGGCCAGGTGAACCCCTCTCACCAGGTAGCAGATTGTCCCACCTCAGCACAGTGCTGCCCAGAAACGGCTGCACCACCCACTCCCACCAGGCGGTCCTTCCCGAGAGCTGCCAGGGCCGGAAGTCCCTGAGGCCCCCGGAACGACGCCCGTGGCCGCTCCCCAGAGGCCGGTGCTCGCCCCAGCACCCCAGCCCGAGTCCAGCATCCGGTCTGCATCTCGCAGGAGCCATAAACTTACACTCCAGGGGCCTGTGCTCCCCCCGTCCTGGAGACCGTCCTGATGAAGGTGTGTGCTCCCCTGAGACCCCTGGGAGCGGGGGTCCTTTCTGCCTCCTCGGGCGGCTGGGCCCCAGGCATCCCTGCTTGTGGCCACACCAGCTGATGTCACCTCCAAGGTCACAGGGCCTGCCCCGTGCCTCTTCCCCTGTCTCTGACGGCACCAGTCATTAGATTCAGGCCTCTGGGGTGATCTCATCGCCAGACCCTTAACCACATTTGCAAAGACCTTCTTCCTGAGTGAGCTCCCACTCACGAGCACGACAGGCTTGGGTCAGGCCGCTGCACCCTTCTCCAGGCACCCCCAGAGCACTTCCCACCTGTGGGTCTGAGTGCCCCCCGCAGTGGGACCCTCCCTGCTTTCCAACCTCTAGCCTCCTTTCAAGATGGCGACTGGAAGAAAATGTACAACCTAGAATTTGAGTATTATATTTTATCTGGGGACACACTGAGGACTCGAGCCTGGCAAGATAGCCCCTCGGAGGCTCTTAGGGGCTGCTCCAGAAAGGCAAGGCTGACGTGGGAGCCGGGGTATGTGGGAGCTTTTGCGTCAAAAGCAGGTGGTCAAACATCAAAAGACTGGGGTTGGTTACGGAGAGCCAGACATCACAGGGCAACGAGCTTATGCTGCTCCGTGCGCAGGGAGCTGCGGGAGTCAGGCCTAGTTGGTGGCTCCTTTCACGGGTTCCTCAGCTGTCTGGACGCATGGCTCCATGGTGTAATGGTTAGCACTTTGGACTCTGAATCCAGCGATCCGAGTTCATGTCTTAGTGGAACCTGCCAACCTTTTCACTTTCACTTTTTCTGCTTCCCTGGTGGCTCAGACGGTAAAGTGTCTGCCTGCAAAGCGGGAGACCTGGCTTCAATCCCTGGGTTGGGAAGATCCCCTGGAGAAGGAAATGGCAACCCACTCCCGTGGATGGAGGAGCCTGGTGGGCTGCAGTCCGTGTGGTCACAGAGAGTCAGACACGACTGGGCGACTTCACTTTCACTTTCAGCTGTCCGGGGCCAGCACCCCACTTTTCTCCGTCCTGAGTCCCCTCAGGGTGCATGGCTGAGGCGACGGCTTTGTTTATGTGTTGATGTGGCAAGTGCCATCTTATCCACGAAGACCTGACTTGAGTGGATATGATCATGATAAAACGCCTACTCTGTTACGACTAGGGGCCTCGGACTCTTTAGTCAATAGAAACTGATAAGAGGCCAGACGTGGAACTCGGGCAGGTCTTTCCTGGGGCTCCTGCTATAGCAAGAGGAGCAAGGACAAGACAAGGTGCTCCTGCACGCCTCCTGGGGAGCGGGGTATGAGCACGCCTCCTGGGGAGCAGGGTATGAGTTGGTTCTTCATGAGGTGAGGCTGGGGGCGGGCCCAGGGGGCAGGCCAGCGGGGTGGCTTAGGCAGTCCGTCCCCAGCCCTCTGGAGGTGCTACTCGCAAGGATCAGGGGCAGGACCCTGCTTTTGCTCCCAGAACCTCGGGAGCGGAGGTTGCTTTTCAGCCTTTTTGTGTCTTGTTGCTCAAGGTTCACTGCACAGGTACCCAGTTGTTTTGTCCCTCATAGTTTCTCTGCATCTGCTGCTCAGGAAACCTTTGTCCAAGTGGGACAGAGGGGCTCAGGCCCCAGACTGTCTCAAAACCATGAGCTCCTGCTTAGTCCAGGTACAGGGCTAAGCCGGCAGAAGTTGTCTCCGTGAGTGCCTGTGAGACTCCACGTTTTCCAGAAATCTGAGGCTTGAGCAGGTTTGGTGGCTTCCTTATCGTCCCATTAGAAGGCGACTCACACTGCTAAGCCCAGGAGCCCAAACCACCAGGCCTTCAATGTTTCGTGGACGGCGTCTTAACTGCACGTCTCACTCACCAAAAGCTAACCAGCTCTGACGAAGCAACAGAAACACAAATCCCTCCTGCTCTGCACAGGCAGCAACAAAACAGGCTTTATTCTGACTTGAAACCCTGTCAGGCCGGGGCTTCTCTGTCTGACCTGCTGGGAGCCGGGGTCTGAAGGCTGCTGGTGCTGTGGGCCAAGGGGCTGGGCGGGCCAGCGCCGCGGGTGTGTCCTGTCTGTGCTGCTAGCAGGGACCCCCGAGGGCCCACTGCAGCCTGCAGGGTGAGCTGGGAGGAGAGGTGGCCTTACTCTCTGTGCCTCTGCAGGGAGTCCTGGCCTCGTGGGCTCTTTCCTCGCCTGCCTCCGTCCACCCCGCAGCACTGGCTTTGGTTAGGGCTCAGGATTCAGCCACGGGCTTAGAGGCTCATGAAAGTGAGTAACTTGCTCTGGGAATCCTAACTAATCCTAAACAGTCGCTGTGACTTGGCAGCCCTGGGAGCCCCTCCCTGACTTTCCTCTGCAATCAGCCTTCCGTTTCCCCTTGGCTCGGGCAGATTGGCTGGGGAAAGCCGGTCTCTGGACAGAGGGCCTCCTCGTTCCTCTTCCCTCCCAGCCCCCACACACAGCCAACTATGCTGGCAGCTCCCATTTGGCCCTTGCTGCTGCAGCCGGGTTGGCACGAACCCTACAGAACTCCAGAGGGTGACAGAGCAGAGGGTGTTCCTACAGCTCCTCACCTGATGACCAGAAAACCACTGGGATGGGGTGATGGGACACCACTGTGGGCCAAACCCAGCCAGCATTGTCATTTTGGGGCCCTGGAGCTCCCCAGGGCTCCGGTGGAGCCCCTGGGGTTGAAGGGCCCAGATCTCTGCTGGTGCAAAGACAGCCGATCACTCTAGGACACCTGTGCTGGTCGCCTCACCCACAAAATGGCATTTGATCACCAATCAGCTCATCATCAATGGATGTTACAAATGCAGGTGCTGGTTGCCTTGTTTCCAGATGAGGTCCAAAGAGCCAGAAGACGTCCCTCAGAGTTACCTGACTGGTCAGGGCAAGGCTGAGGGTCAGACAGTTGGCCGGCACTGTTGGCCTTGATCCTCCTGGTGGAAACACCTGTTGTGGGGCAGAGGTGTCCGTCCTGTTCAAAACCACAGATGCAGGCTTCCCCTACACAGCCCAGAACCAGGAAGCCACTGCGAGGACCCTCCTCAAGTCTTTCCTCTGCTCGCCCCCTCCCCCTTCAGGATCCAGCCAGCCCCCAAGAGACCCTAGACAGAGAGGCAGCAGAAGCCCACCTGGGACTAGCACCACCAGACTCCCCGGGAGACTGTGAGGCAGGACGGGGTGTCAGCTCCCGAGCCTGGACACAGACAGGAGAGGGGTCTGAGGGAGGGGCTCTGGGGTGACCCAGAGGAGGACCCTAGGGAGGGGGCTCTGGGGTGACTCATAGGAGGACCCTAGGGAGGGGGCGCTCGGGTGACCCAGGGTGAGGGGTCTGAGGGAGGGGGATCTGGGGTGTCTCAGGTTAGGACCCCGAGGGAGGGAGCTCTGGGGTGTCCCAGGTGAGGGATGGAAGGAGGGGGTCCCAGGGTCCAGGTCACCAGCCCATTTGTCACCTCTGTGATGCCCGGGGGTTGTCACCTCCTGTGATGCCTGGGGGTTGCCTCCTGCTGATGTCCAGTCTCAGGAGCTCCCTCAGTCCTTTTGCCCCTTGACCTGCTCTTTCTGGAGGTGGCCTTCACCCCGGGACTCAGGTCCCGGTGTCTGGGCTGTGCCTGGTCAGGTGGAGAGACCTCCAGCTGACCTCCCGGAGGCCCTGCCTCTCAGGCCTGCAGTGGTTGCTTGGATGGTCATCAGGCCTCTGCCAGGGCTGCCCCTGTGTCTCCGCCTGCTCCCAACTCTGTGACTCCGTCCTGGATCCCTACATGAAGGTGAGGCCCAGCTGCAGGAGACCTGCTGGAAAGAGGCCGCATTTCCCCAACCCCCAGCATCTCCGTGTTGGGCCGTATGCTCTGGTTCAGTCGGCGTCATCCCGGCTCTGATGTCACAGGTGATCCCTCCCTAAGGCAGAGTGTAGTAGGGCACAAGCCCCACTGGGGTGCTCGTGGCTGTGCATGTGTTTACACGGCTCCTGCCCTTCTGGAGATGAGAGACTGTTTCACACATGGGACCTGTGTGGAGAAAACCCACACTGACCTCCATCTTATCCAGAATAAACCGGGGGTGGGGTTGAATGAATGCAAGGCCCTCAGGGTTACTTGGGGACCCTGGAGGCACATCGGGGACACCCAGAGCCCACCCCCTCCCCAGCCCGTGGCCCTCTCCCCCAGCCTCAGGAGCCTCAAGGAGGCAAGCCCAGGAAGGGGGGGGGCCCTCCAGGCTCTGCTCCCCCAGGAGGCTGCCCAGCTCTGGGCCCTCCTTTGACTCCAGGGACTGGCCGAACTCCCACAGGCTTCTCTCCACGGGACCTGGGCGGGGATTTCTGACATCACCTAGGCTCCTCGTCTGCAGTCTGCCTGGCTTACACCTGCAGGTTAGCGCCAGGCATCACCCCGCAGTCAGGTCACCCCGCGTGTGGACAGAATGGCCTCAGTACGGGGCCAGCCAGAGCCTCTGAGGCGTGGTCTCCTCGCCGGCGGGCAAGGCAGCCCCGAACTCTATGGATCCCGAGACACAGGCTGGGGCGGGCTTATGCCCTGGGCTGCAGGCTCACCACCTCCCTTCTCAGCCCGGAGCCATCTCCAGCCGTCTCCCTGCTCTTCCAAGGGAGCCTGGGGTGGAGGCTAATCACAGGCCCTTGTCTGTGGAGCATTCATGAAGCGATGAACAATTACTGCACTTGAAGGAACCCTATCATCAACCAAAGGAAAAGACTATTTTTCTGTAGCATGTGAATTCAGCTTTTATGACTAAATGACTACTTAAATCTTAAAACTCTAATCATTACCATTTGCTTCCTAAAAATAACTGTCTCCCAAGTCCATATTTAGAACAGAAAACACTGCGCTTGGAATGCTTCTGCTGCCCCAGGAAGGCGCCTGTTCCCAGAGCCCTGCGTCCCCGCTGGCCCTTAACCCCTTCCTGCCCATGAACGAGCCCAGTTTGCTCTTCGGTGAATCCAGACAAGGAGACAGAGTCCTACAGTTGCTCAGATGAGGACCAGCAGACAGAGGACACTCGGGCAGACGCTGGGCCTCCCTGGGCCTCCACCCCGCAGGGCAACACAGGGGCCCTGTGCTACTCGTGGCCACGTGCCCTGTTGGAGGGTGAGCTCCTGAGGGCAGGGCGGGGGCTTCCTATCCTTGACACTGGTGGGGAGAGGGGCAGAGGGTCCCACGCAAAGGCTCCTCCCCCTCCAGAGTGTGTTCTGTGGACGCGAGAGCAGGTGAGTGTGCGAGGCTCTTGGCGTAACGGCACACACACCCATCCTCTGGGCATGCTTTCTTCTTGCTCACAGCCGCTTGGAGTGATGCCTGACACCTGACGTTCTTCCAGGAAACAGAACAAACGCTGACTCAGACCCAGTGACTCAGTCCTCTCTGGAACTGGCCTCAGCAGAGTCTGCACCTTCCTGGCAGCTTGGAGGAAGCCCCAGGGGGCCAGGGCCCACCTGGAGCAGCGGGCTGAGGTTGGGGTGAGAGGGGGATGCTGCTGCCCTTGCCCAGACGCACGGCTGCACACTGGCTGTCGGGGATCAGGCTGCCTGCCAGTCCCGTGCAGAAGGCCTTTGGGAACGTGGAGGCTCTCACCCAGAGGAATCAGCAGGGGCCGGGGCTTCCCTGGCTCTTCCCACCACTCCGGGAACACCAGGCGTTTCCATGAGTTTCTGCGGTCCTTGCAAACTGGAGGGCCTGCCGCGGCCCCTCGGGATGGGGGTAGAGACTTAAGACTGTGGGTAAGAGACAGAGAATCCTCATGCTAAGATAGCCTTTTCTTGTCAGGGTGCCCCAAGCCCCTCCCCACCAGTGAGGCAGAGGCCACACCTGCACACACACACCCGTAAGGAGCATGGTCCTTACACACTTGCCCCTGCTCCCCAGGGAGACACACGCCTCCCCAGCCTTCTCATCACACAGCTTCCCTGGAAAGGCAGGGCCAGAGCTTCACCGAGGACCGTCTTGGCACCAAGGTGCTCGTCAAGTCCTCATTTTCAATTCTGTAGTGACATATAGAAAAGATCCGAAGGCGTAGCAAGGGAGCTGCGGGTTAAAGGAATTGAATGGTGCCCTCGGGCTCTCACACACGTGTGTGCCGTTGTGGAAGCACGCTTACCAGCCTGGAAAACTGATCAAAATATACTTTGAAGTGAAAAAACGGGCAACAAGTTTATACAAGAGGCTTCCACTTTGGAGAGGGAGGGGTGTACGAGCCAGCACAAGAAATGAAGCAAAGCGAGACCAGTGGCTCCTTGGGGGGATGGGCTTTGGAGTGATTTCTAGCCTCTGTGTTTGCTTATCTTTGCTGTGTATGCTAGAAAAGTTTAGGAAAACGCATCATTCTGGAAGAACTGGGTAAACAGGCGAACGTCTTTAAAGACAGAATGCTGTTCCCACATGGGATAGAGCCACGGCCCTGAGGAGCTGGGGCATCGGGCCTGCCCCTGCCGGGCATCTCACCCTCTTCTGTGCTGACTGGCAGAGTCCACAGTCCACCCTGAAAAGCCTGAGAAAGAGACGGTGGCAGCGGTCAATCACGCGTGGCCACTCAGGACATCCTGCTGTTCCACTATTCCTTATGCCCACTGGCAGTCATCACCATGTTCTGACCTCAGAAGCTCAGTCACAGCTGCCTGCAGCCCTTGCAGAGATGGGCATCTCCTAGTTCCCTTCCCAGCTGCCCACCAGTCTGGACAGAAATGTCAAGAATCTAACCGAATGTTCTTCCAGGTCCGAAGGCTCACTGCCCAAGTGCCAACAGTAGTTTGACCTGATCCCAGAACCATAGCCCCAGAATTGAGAAGAAATTTCCCTGAAGAGTGAAGTGAGGAAGCAAAAACATCACTGGGAAACCCTAGGAATATTAACAAGGGTGGAAATGCCATCGAGAATTTGACCAAGTTACAACCGCCCTGTTACTTCTGTGAAGTTTTGAGAGCAGAGGGGAGGGAGGAGGGGGCGAAGCGCCACCTGCCGGGGTCCTGCCCCGGCTGATCCAGGGTATTCGAAGGAGAGACGGCATAGGCGAGGATCAGGATACAATAGCTTCAATTAGATATTAATTAAAGATATAAAGAGTAATAGAATGAGGATATCTCAGTAGGAAGATTCAGTGGAGAAAAGAGGCTGAGTAGCTTGGTTTACGCGGGAGACCAATAAAACTTCAAGACAAGAAGTTTGCACCACTTATGTAGGCCGCAGGCGTCCTTCCGTTCTCCCGAAGGAGAGGAGACACTGAGGCCTCCCCAGTCGGATCTTAGAAGCCCAGGCATAATTAGTAAGCATGGTGGGTTCAGCGCTCCAGATGGAGACTCAGCCAGAGTGAGAGAGAGAGAGCGACATGGGGAGACCAGTATTTCGAGAAACTGATCCCAATTCTTTATTTTCCATGGTCTACTTTTATACACTGAGATGTTATGCAAAAGTCACGCGGGGTCAGCAGTCCTGACTTTTATCAAAGTCAGGTGCTTCATACAAATGTATACAGAGGTCTTAGGGGTGTTACATCATCTTCTGGCCAGGGGGGCCTGCTGACAATTTATGACCCTCTCCTTGTGACAGCGGTCAGTCAACCAGGACACTTATTTCTCCAGGGGTGATTATTCTTAAAACAGACGCCACCCAAATAAAGTTACATTCCTATAGGGTGACGGTGTAGTGGGTTTTAGTTAAGGAAAGAATTTACTTAGCCTAAGGTCTAACGTGATTAATATCAAAGGTTAATACTTATTCCTTCTATATATTCACTAATGTGTGTAAGGGCAGGGGATATGGAGACTTAGCAACAAACATTGGCTCAACAAATGAAAAACCCTTCACCAACACAATTTCTAATTAGCCCACTATACTTATAGTTTTCTAACTTCTCTAAAGAACCTGTTTTTAGAAGGTTTAAAGCATCTCGTGCCTCTCACGGTTGGGAGGCTGTGAGCAATCACATGTGGCCGGACGAGCCTGTCAGGCAGGCTAGAGAACCTTCAGAGGAGTTTGTAGGTTAAAACACTCTTGTCACGCCCAAGAGTTTTTATTGACTGGAGCTCTAGGTTAACTCCTTCTCCGAAAGAGGTGGTGGGGGACAGCCCCCCGTAAAGTCAGAGATGTAGGTGAGAGCACAAAGTAGTAAAGTAGGCAGGCTCTGCTTATGGGGGTAGATGCTTGAGGATTTCCAGGGGGACTCCTGAGGCTCGATCTCGCCTTTGCGTATGTCGAGCCTCCTTCCTCATGACCTTTGTCACGGGCGGAGTGCCTCACTCTGGCCCCCAACACTGGGCATCCCCCGCCGGCCTCTCACCCCAGCCCTGCCTGCTCCCACAGGGCCTATCCGGTCACTGTGTCCAAGCTCCCCTTCCGGCGGCCGTCACCCGCTGAGTTCAGACCATCCAAGTCCCGTTGGGATGGGATCGTGGGCACTTTCCTGACCGTGCAGCCGGCACTGCGCCCCCTTCAGCCCTCAGCCCGCAGGTGCAGGCCAGGCTCACCCGTAAGTCCCTCAGGAGGGTTCACGGCGTCCGTCTTCCCAAAACCCTTCAGGGCTCCCGCCGCCTGCTCCCACCGTGCGTTCCGCTCCTCACGCTTCTCCGCTTCTCTCGGGAGCACCTTCCGCCGCCTCTGCTGCTGTGCAGGCCTGGCTGCCCCTGAAGCCCAGCGTGGCTCCCGTAGTACCAGGCGCCTCCCCGCTCAGTCCCACCTCCTCCTCCTGCCATGGCAGCAGCATGTGTGTTCAGAGACCACCGAATTTAGCTCCCGTAACTCTGTCTTTCCCTGTCTAATGATTTTCAGATTATAAATTCCTAGAAGAGAAAGACACGCAGGAAGGAAATCTCAAAACAAAAGTGAAGTGACGAGGGTGGGGCGTGACCAGTGGAGAAGCCGCGACAGCGGTTGACTAGCCACAAGAAAGAGCGAACATTTACGTCTTGGGCAAAGCCAGCTTTCTACGAAATTGCTGAGAGAATACAGTTGGATGCCCTGAAATAAAGAGGAGCTTCTGTGAAGACTGAGAGAAGGACGGAGGTGCTGGGGGAGGGCCTGGGGCCAGCAGGGACCCCGACCATTGTCAGGTCAAGCACCCGGTTTGATCCCATTGTTCACAAGCCTGCCCTTTGCCTTTGTTTCCAGGTCAATAAGTAAGGGTATGAGGTGGGGGGTGGGGAGCGGAAGGGCGCGGATGCTGAGCGCTCCAGCCTGCAGGCCTGGGGGCCGCGGCCTCGGGAGCCAGGCCAGAGGATGTGAGAGGTGTGGCGGCCACGCAGCCCAGTGAGGGCTCCTGGGAGGAAGCGGACCAGCTCAGGAAACCCCAATTCCTGCCGATGCTGAGCAGGGTGGCCGTGGGACCTGGCCCACCAGCCCAGGGCGGAAACCGCCCGCCACGCTCCGGCTTCCTTCGCCCCCGTCACAGGGGCCTGAGCCGGGCGCTGAGTTGGGGACAAGGACAGCTTGTCCCAAACAGCTGGGAGGCAGAGAGCAGGTCCTTGGACTGGAAGGAGCCTGCGCACCAAAAGTGTGTTGGTGTGGAGAGAAGAGCAACTCCTCCTTGCCGTGGGAAGACGTAATAGATTGAGCAGTGAAGCCACTGTCTTGATTCCACACATGGAAGGGTCTCAATAACAGGAGATGGCTCCTCAGATTAGTTCAGTGCTTGAAAATACCTCAAGTGTGTTTCATACTATTATCTCCAAACTTTCAAAATCCTCAAGTCATTAGTTCAGCTTTCATGTCCCGGGGGAAAGCCCTCAGGATTCCTAATGTGCCCAAGGTCACACAGAAAGCCTGGTGGCAGGGACATGGCAAGACCCAGGCCTGCGCACCCGGGCTTTCTCCTGCATCCCAGGAATCGCAAGACACGGACTCTTAGCGAGTCCAAACACTCTAGGGGTGTGGGACTACGGCCGGACGACAATCGAATGACAACAGCAGCCTTCATCAGCCGAGCCCTGCAGGGCACCAGACACTGAGCTAAACTCAGACCCCACAGTCCGTTCAAGCCCCTGCTGTCCACATGATTAGACACTGTTGTCCACGGTCTGATCCAATCTCCTGTGAAGATTAGAGAGACTCTCAGTCAGAGGAGACTTGGGATCCAAATTCAGAAGACAAACTCCGGGTCCACACCTCCGCCTGCTCAAGATTCTTTCTCAGCTGAAACCAGGCACTTCATACTTGACGGTGTGATGACCTCGGGTGTGCGATCGCCTGTTTTCCTCCCCACGTGCACGAAGGGTCTGCCTCCCACCAGTGAGACCATAGGTGTGGGGATGGGAACTCTGAGGCAGCTACTCGGCCACTTGTCAGAGGCTCCAGAAATAGGCTGGATGTGGGAAGGCTCCTAACACAAGATGCACACATTTTTAAAAAGGTAAGTGTGAACAGTTCCAAACACTGGCAAGGATGTGAGGCAACAAAACCCACATCTCGTGGAACCACATTCGACCCAAGGACATTGACGAGAAGCTTGGTGATTTTAGCAAAATAAACACACACCTGTCCTGTGCGCACACACGCTCAGTTGGTCAGTAGTATCCAAATCTTTGAAGCTGCATAGACTCTAGCAGGCCATGGGAATCTCCAGGCAAGAATATTGGAGTGGGTTGTCATTTTCTCCTCCAAAGGATCTTCCCAGCCCAGGGATTGAACCTGTCTCCTGCCTCTCCTGCGTCGGCAAAGGATCTTCCCAGCCCAGGGATTGAACCTGTCTCCTGCCTCTCCTGCGTCGGCAAAGGATCTTCCCAACCCAGGGATTGAACCTGTCTCCTGCCTCTCCTGCGTCGGCAGGCAGGCAGATTCTGTACCCCTGGGCCATCTAGGAAGCCCACACACCTGCCCTAAGAACTACAGTTTCATCTGAGATGTTTACCCAAGAGAAATAAAAATATGTGACCACACAAAGACTTGCAGATGAATGTTGTAGCAGCTTCATCTTCAACAGTCCAACACTGGGAGCAGCCCACGAGGCCGCCGAGTCTATAGAAGGTGAGTCATGGAGCACCTGTGCAGCAGACCTGGCCTGGAGGTGGACAGGGCTGGCCACTCATGGCTGCAACGTGGAGCTCTCACACCTAAGACCACATGCTCTAAGTTCCCACTTTAGCGCAGGAGAAAATGAATCTAAGATAGAAAAATGGAGGGGAAGTGAACTGAGATGGCCTGGGAGGGAAGCAGGGAACTTCTGGCCCGCCTGCATCCACCTGGCCCGAAGGCGCCCTGGAGCTCAGTGGTTGGAGAGAAAGCCCCGAGGGGAGAGCGACTCCTGATGAGAGAGCAGCCCTTGACCTCCTGTGGCCACTGTTGGGTTTTCAAAGTCAACGACAGTTCCCAGGCTTGCTAAGGTGTTTCCTGGTGCACAAGGCCTGTCTGTTTAAAACCATGCTCTGAAACTGCCCGTGGGCTGTACCACTGCGAACTGGGCTCACTGTTCAATTATTATACATGAAGGTATGGAATGCCTCTGAGAAAAACCCTTCACTCAATATTCTCAAGACATCAGCTCTTCTAAACTTAACCTCTAAATTCAATGCAATCCCAACCAAGACCCCAGTAGGTTATTCTGTGAGTTTTGACAAGCTAATTCCCAAGTTTATACAGAGGCAGAGGACCTAACTGACCAACACTGCAGTGGGGAGAGAGAAGGACGCAGCGGGGGCTGCACTGCCCGACTCGGGACTCACTGTAAACCACGCTGCTCGGGACGGCGCAGGGCCGCAAAGAGGAGACAGACACACCAGCTGAACAGACAGAGGTTTGCTTTCATTTTCTGTTGTTTTGTTGGGGCTTCCCTGGTGGCTCAGCGGTAAAGAATCTGCCTGCAGTGCTGGTAGACCCAAGTTCTATCCTTGGGTCAGAAGATCCCCTGGAGAAGGGATTGGCAACCCACTCCAGTAGTCTTGCCTGGGAAATCCCATGGACAGAGGAGCCTGGTGGGCTACAGTCCACGGGGCCGCAAAGAGTCAGACACAACTGAGCAGCTAACACACACAACACTGTTTCGTTGCTCGGTTCTCTGCTCCCTCAGCTTCTCTTTTACCTTTACTAACTGCTTTCCTTTTTGTCCTGTGGATTTGTTCTACTGATTTCTTAAAACTGATTGCTTGTTTTATATTTTTCCACCATTTCTATTTCCAGGTAAATGTACTCAAAGCAATACATTTCTAGGTATAACTTAATCTATAGTCCACAACTCACATGAACCTGTATGTGTGTGTGTGTGTGTGTGTGTGTGTGTATGTGTGTGTGTGTGTATGTGTGTGTGTGTGTATGTGTGTGTGTGCATATAAATGCCCCCCCACCTCTCACACACACATTTCTGAGTCTTTATCTGTTTGTGCTGCCTTGTCAGAAGGTTCCTTGATTTGATCTTCCATCCATTAACTTTCTAAACAAGGTCAAGAACTTTGCTCTTTACCCATTTCCTGTTTTTGTTGTGCTCACTACCATTGCTTCTTCAGCCCTAATGATTCTACTTGATCAGTTTCATGACTTCGTTCTACTTAAGTCTTCTCCTCTGTGAGGGTATTTGGTCCTCTGAAGAGGAGGACAGAGGAAGAGATGGTTGGATGGCATCACTGACTCGATGGACATGAGTTTGAGTAAGCTCTGGGAGTTGGTGATGGACAGGGAGGCCTGGCATGCTGCAGTCCTTGGGGTCGCAGAGTTGGACTTGACTGAGGGACTGAACTGAGCTGAGTGTTACTGCTCCCCTCACGGAGGCCCCTGGCCTTCATCTGTGCGTCGTCTGGTCCAGCAGTTTCCCACTGGCGTGTTTTGTTCAGCTTGGCTTCCCTTCCTCACGGCTGTGCCTCTGGGGGTCTGTCTTGGCCTGTGACTTCACGCTCCCCTGGGGGGCCAGCTACCCCGTCAGGTGAAGTGGACAGAGAAGAACCAGGAGCAGCCATGGACCACGTCCCCAGCAAGGAGGTAACGAGAGTGGTGGGCTGGGCTGGGGCGGGTGGTGGGCAGCCACCCCCTCCGGCCGCCTGTCCGCTAGGGAGCTTCCGTGCTTAGAAGCACAGGGGCCGGAGGCAGTCCTCTGCGGACGTGTCCACTGCTCAGGGTGCAGGTGGAGACACGGAGGGGTGAATGACAGCTGCACAGAGCACACGCTGAGCTGCTCGGTTCTGAGCAGACGTTGCGGGGGAGGCACGAGAATGGCTGTGCTCCCTGAACCCTCCTCGGCCACTGCCTCCAGCCCCTGCCCCGACACCCAACACACACAACAGTTCGGGTTCCCACTAGTGTTCCACTGTCTTTCCCCCTCAAACCCACACTTTCCTCTCCTTCTTGCGGTTTTTCAGTAGCTAATTCTGGAGACTGAAGGCAACAGTCAGACTAGGTGCCATCTTCTCTACGAAAATACCAGATTGTGCCCAATGCAGCCAGGTCACCACATGCTAAGAGTAAGCAAAAAACAAGGCCAGCTAGAATAAACCCATTCACACCCCCCATAGTCACACTTCCTCTGAAAGTGCAGCAGAGCAAGGAGGCAGCCAGCGCCATCTACCTCATTGTCCCTGAGTCCCCAGCCCCAGCCCACAGATTGGAACTAATGTAACGTCCGTGCAGATGTGAAGGACTCCTCCGTATACCCTCAGGGAAAGGTCTGCAAATGGGGCTGTACACACAAGTAACAGTCACAGACAGTCCTGCCCCAGAAAGGCCCAGACGCGCAGAGTCCGCAAAAGCCACTATGTGAGGACTTAACTTGTCACGGTAACTGGGGGATTGCAACTGCTGGCTACAGAAAAACAGCTCAAGCCTGCTTGAGAAAGTGAAAGGAGAGGGACCTGAAGAGGAGTTAACCCCGAGGAAGGCGGGTATAGACACAAGGTGCCCAAGATGCCGATCCACCTGCAACAGGCCGTGTGCCGAGAGCAGAAGACACACGCACACGGGCGACTCTGTCACACGGAACGGGAGCCCCGCAGGCAGCCCCTCCCAGCCCGTCTCTGCACGTCGACCACGTTCCTCCAGCCTGGTCCCCGCCACGGCCCCCCGTCCAGACCGGCACAGGTGGCTGCAGCGCGAGGGGGCCTCTCGTGTGAGCCGGGGCCCAAGCTGGACGGCGCGACTCCTCAGATGCTCACTGCTCACTTAGCGAGTTCCAGGCCTCCGCGGCTGGAGCCACGCGGTAGCACAGCCCCGCCTCCACCAGGCCAGGGTGGCCCAGACCTGTGGACAGGCCACCAGGCGTGCAGACTGGCCGCCCGCACGTCGTCAGTCTCCGGCGGACCGCTGGACGCTCCGGTGTCGTCTCCTGCCCGCGGAGCTCCCCAGGGCTACTGTTTCCATGTTTCTCTTAAGCAGCGACAGGCTCACCTCCTGGGGGCAGGACCCAGCGTGTTAGAACCGGCTCCTGAGGGCTTCCCCTTGTGGGGCCCCAAGGTGAGGGTTTGGTCTGAGGGGAGAGTCAAAGCGAGAGGGCCTGGGACACGGCGTCCGGACGGCATGTCCTCTATGGCTCCGGGCAGTAACCCGCGCGGGGGTGGGGGGTAGGAGTCGCCGGCGGCCACACGCGGGGTGTGGGGTGGGCGGGGGCCCAGCTGCTGCCCCTGACCGCTTCCTTCCAGCCGGGACACACACAGGGCCCACCCGAGGTTGAAGGGATACGAGGCACCGGGCAAGAGCGCTGGCCGCGACGCAGATGGCTCCACGCCTGCCTGCTCCCCTTTTCTCTGCTTTGGAAACGTGGGATTTAAGGTCGTCTCTATTCAAGTGGCTCATTTGGTCACTGATCACTGCCTCAGCCTGAAGTACTGTGACCAGTCACAGTCTAACCTCTCCGCAGCTTGTTTTGACTAAGTTTTGGAACCAGGGCCTCGTTTCATGAGCACACAGCTCTGCGAGAGCACACACCTGCCATGCTCCAGTCAGGAAGCAGAGCGTGAGTGATTTGCCCAGGTCACAGGGAAAACTCAGGTAATGAAGATTAAGATAAAAGCACAAGGAGCCCTGCCTACCCGCTCTAGTGTATGCAAGGATTGGGAGGCTCATCAACAATCATGCCAGATCCTCCCACACAGCAAACCTCTGGCGAACTCCGCCCCAGACCCTCCCACACAGCAAACCTCTGGAGAACTCCACGTCAGAACCACCTGCAGACCTGCAGACAATCTCTGGAGAACAGGAAAGGAACCAGGCCTGCTTCATCCCCTGCCTGGCTGCCAGGAGGTGGGACTCAGAGAGACAGATGCTTGTACGTGGAGATGCTTCCTTGTGGAACCTGCAGGAAAAACCCTAAGCATTCCTGGGATTATGTGGAAGGTTGAGCTGTATCAGTAGGGGGCAAGAGGTCTGCCAAGTGCAGGAAGAGTTGGCGTAAGGGCCGGCTGGCAGGGGGCCCATAAGAAACATACAGAGGTGGAGACTCATCTGGCTGAAGGCTAAACACCAATCCGGCCGTTAATACAAACAGCCCCTCGTGGCCCCAGGCTGCTGCTAATTAGAGGGCATGCAGCTTGGGCCTACCTGTCCTAGACCCTCCCCAGAGGGGTGGCTGCAATGACAGTCCCCCTCGTGACCCAGGGCAGGAATTCCAGGCTGCCAGATTCCCACAGCTGCAGGGGCGACTGAGCAGCGAGCGGCCTCCAGACGGACCTGCAGCCACTCTGTGTAAGAGTCGCAGCAAATCAGAAAAGCGACTGGCCTTGTGACGTGAACCAGCTCGCTGGGCTCAGAGGCTTGGTGGAAAGAAGCTAAGTGCACAGGCAAATTCCCGTCCTCCCGGTCACAGCAAACGGCCGCCCACCTTGGACGGGTTGGCCGAGGAGCCTGAGGGGAGTGGCCAGCGCCGCAACACAGACGGGTGACCAGGGAGGGGGCGCTTACATGGGCCGCCGGCTGGGAGTCGCCAGGCATGCAAGGGCCCAGCCAGAGGTGCTGACAGCTGTGGCGAGTGAAGCGTGTGTGCTGAGCCCGGCTCTCAGGTGCCAACTTCATGGGGTTTTTCCTCCAGCAGACCTGAGGGCCCTCCTCCTCCTCCCAGGCTGGGCCTCGTTTCCTGAACACCAGCCTGTGGGGACAGCCTCAGGGAGAAGCCCGGGCCTGGACATGTCAGGAGGAGGTTCCTGTTTCCTGGAAGTCTCAAAACAGCCAACAGTGTTTTGTTGTTTTCTTAGAAAAGGTCGATTTTTGCTTTTTCCCCATAAAGAATAATGCTTAGTGTTAAACAAGCTTTTGCAAACCAGAAGCCCCACCCCCACCCCAGGAACAGCAATCGCCCCGTCTCTGGAGGGTCTTGATTGGGACCGACGCCCTCCAGGGGCCAGGCGGGCGGGCAGGGGGGCCAAGCCCTCAGCGGTGCTGACGGCACAGACAGGTGTGGCAAGTGAAACATGCCGGCGGAGCCGGGAGAGCAGTGTGACCGCGAGGGGCAGGAAGGCACCCTGGGTGTGAGCGCCACCCGCGCAAACCTCCAAGTCACTACCCCTCATTCTCCGATGGGGACAAAACGGCTTCCGGTGTCAGCCACTCACAGCCACACCTCTGAGACCTGCACCCTGCTCAGCGGGAGCCTCGCGGGCACCTGGGGAGCAGGCGTCACATGCAGAGGCGGAGACGCAGGTGCACGCGGGTGCCCACTCGGGCTGGCCTGGCCTGAGCAGCTCCCCGGGGACCAGGGCCCCTCCCTGTGGGCGTGGGCCAGTGTCCCTCACAGAGGAGCGGGCGCCAGACAGACCCTGAGAGGCGGGGGCGTCCCCGAAATGCTCAGACGCAGGCCCCCGACCCCACACTGCTGCTCCCGGTGGGCCTGGGGCTCCGCCGTGCTGTGGGCTCACACCTGCGGAGAGGCAGCCCCGGGGCTCAGCCAATGCCTCTGCTGCACCGGCCACCCGGCTCTGGGCCTCCTGCAGCCCAGCTTCTGTCCCCAAGCCCCGAAGTTCTCCAAACTCAGACTCTCAGCAACGCCTGCCACCCCCTCCTCTCACACAGCCCCCGCCTGCCCTCTGGGCTCCACCTCAAGCCAGTGGTCAAGGCTGATTCCAGGCTGCAGGGTCACATGTGTCCGAAGTCTCCTGCCCAGGAAAGAGTTTCCCCTCTGAGTTTCCTCTAAGGACTCCAGTAGTCTGTACCTTGTAATTTGTTATTTACATGTAAGTTATAACCCATGTGGGCAGGAATTCAGTTCAGTTCAGTTCACTCAGTCATGTCTGACTCTTTGCGATGAATTGCAGAACACCAGGCCTCCCTGTCCATCACCAACTTCCGGAGTTCACTCAAACTCATGTCCATTGAGTCGGTGATGCCATCCAGCCATCTCATCCTCTGTCATCCCCTTCTCCTCCTGCCCGGAATCCCTCCCAGCAACAGAGTCTTTTCCAATGAGTCAACTCTTCGCATGAGGTGCCCAAAGTACTGGAGTTTCAGCTTCAGCATCAGTCCTGCCAATGAATATTCAGGACTGATTTTCTTCAGGATTGACTGGTTTGATCTCCTTGCAGTCCAAGGGACTCTCAAGAGTCTTCTCTAACACCACAATTCAAAAGCATCAATTCTTCAGCGCTCAGCTTTCTTCACAGTCCAACTTTCACATCCATACATGACCACAGGAAAAACCATAGCCTTGACTAGATGAACCTTTGTTGGCAAAGTAATGTCTCTGCTTTTCAATATGCTATCTAGGTTGGTCATAATTTTCCTTCCAAGAAGTAAGCATCTTTTGATTTCATGGCTGCAGTCACTATCTGCAGTGATTTGGGAGCCCCAAAAAATAAAGTCTGACACTGTTTCCACTGTTTCCCCATCTATTTCCCATGAAGTGATGGGACCAGATGCCATGATCTTCGTTTTCTGAATGTTGAGCTTTAAGCCAACTTTTTCACTCTCCACTTTCACTTTCATCAAGAGGCTTTTGAGTTCCTCTTCACTTTCTGCCATAAGGGTGGTGTCATCTGCATATCTGAGGTTATTGATATTTCTCCCGGCAATCTTGATTCCATCTTGTGCTTCCTCCAGTCCAGCGTTTCTCATGATGTGCTCTGCATATAAGTTAAATAAGCAGGGTGATGATATACAACCTTGACGTTCTCCTTTTCCTATTTGGAACCAGTCTGTTGTTCTATGTCCAGTTCTAACTGTTGCTTCCTGACCTGCATACAAATTTCTCAATAGGCAGGTCAGGTGGTCTGTATTCCCATCTCTTTCAGAATTTTCCACAGTTTATTGTGATCCACACAGTCAAAGACTTTGGCATAGTCAATAAAGCAGAAAAAGACGTTTTTCTGGAACTCTCTTGCTTTTTCAATGATCCAGCAGATGTTGGCAATTTGATCTCTGGTTCCTCTCCTTTTCTAAAACCAGCTTGAACATCTGGAAGTTCACGGTTCACGTATTGCTGTGCCTTACTCATCTTTCTAAGAGCAAAACAAATACCTGTCAATCAAATTTAGCACCAAGCCCAAAGCATTATTTCACATTTCCCTTTAAGATCCAAGACAGTGGTTTGGGCCAGACAGGAGATCAGAGTGGGCAGACCCAGGAGCTGGGACTGGAATTCCATCAGGTGAGAGGCTGGACGGAGGCTACGCTGCCCACACTGAGGTGGGTGTGAGTCTCCTGGGATTTCGCCAAAAGGCGGATTCTGATAAGAAAATCTGGGGAGGACCCAGACTGCATTTCTAACAAGTGCCCAGGTGAAGTGGGGGCTGCTGGGCCTGGGGCCCCAGTAGTGAGGAACCCTCTAGAACTTTCCAGAGCTAATGTCCAACGAGAGGCAAAATAAAGTTAAGGCCAAGGTCTGCTGAGGCCTGGACTTAAGAGTTTGTACCCCAGCTCAACCTGGTGACCTCGGCCAGGCTCCTTTGCACCCCTAAACCATCCCTCCTGGAAACAGGGGGGGAGGCCCGTGGCTGCTGCAACAATTACAGAAAAATTCACGCAGAGGTTGGCCCTGTGCTTGGCTGGGAAGGCTTCCAGACACCAGCACCTACCTTGATTTTGGGATTCCCCACCCTGGCAGCCTCTTTAGGGCCCCAAGCCCCGGGGTGCTGAGAAGGGCACCCTCCACCCCAGAGCTGGGTCCCCAGGGCTTCCAGCCAGCTGACTCTGACCAGCAGGGCGTCGGGAGGGTCCCTCTCCTCTGGCCCCTCTGAGGGCCTCCCTACCCTCGGCATCACTGCCCTGGGCAAGAGGCCATGAGCTGCAGGAACAGGACGTGGAGGAGAAAATCTTCTGTTGTGTAAACACGGGCCTGGGTTTGAGGTGGATGAACTCAACCCCAGCCAGTGCTGTGGCCGGCAGCTTTGAGGGCAGGGCACAGAGCTTCCACAGCCAGGCGTCTGTACGGAGACGGCATCCGACGCCACAGGAGAGGGAGCGGGGCTGTGTTTCTGATGCAGCACCCACATGGAAGGAGGTTCAGAGCACGACGCCGGCAGCTCGATGCACATGGCTCACCAGGCCCTCTGGGGAGCCCGGGCCCCCAGGGTGCCTTGCAGAGGGCAGCACGTCAGCTTTCCCACCCGCTGTGTGCACCTGTCCCACACACCCTATAGGGAGGGGAGCGCAGACACAGCTACCAAGGCCTGACTAGAACAGGTGTTCAATAACAGGATCGTGAAGGACGTGGTCTGCACAGCGCCCAGTGACACCACTGAGTGCCTTCTGCACACCGGTGCTGGCACCGTCCACACTGCCGGTCAGCCCTACTTACGAAGCCACGATAGAAGTCAGGCTGTGCTTCTGCACGGCTGCGCAAGCTTCCCAGGTGGCTCTAGTGGTGAAGGCCCTGCCTGCCAGTGCAGGAGACGCAAGGGATGCGGGTTCCATCCCTGGGTGGGGAAGATCTCCTGGAAGAGGGCATGGCAACCCACTCCAGTATTCTTGCTGGAGAATCCCTTGGACAGAGGAGCTTGGCAGGCTACAGTTCATGGGGCCGCAGTCGGACACGACTGAATCAGCGTAGCACACGCGTGTGCAAGGGCACACAGAGCGCCTGGCTCCTGACGAGAGGAAGCCTGCAGGTCCCACCGGCTCCCAGCTGGTCCACGTCCCCACCGGGATGTCGGCGACACTGGTGACCACCCCTTGCCCCACAGACAGTGGCTCTGCTCAGGCAGGGCCACCAGGCCAGGTCAGCCCTGCTGGGCAGAGACCGGCCCAGCAGGAGAGCTGCGGCTCGGAGGCAGGGGGCTGCCCAGTCCCAGTGCCCCTGATGCCAACAGGGTGGCAGCCTCCTGGGAGCCCTGTGGGCTGGAAGGCCTGGACTCCCGAGAACAGAGGTGCCCTCGAGGGGCCACACTGGGCAAGTGCTGCTCTTGGCTATGGCCTCTGACTGACTGTTTGCTTCCCAAGCACTTTCCACCCACACCCCCTCAGAGTATGATATTCCTGTCAAATGAACCAAATACTTCCCCCAGTTAACAGTCCAGAATGAGGTGCCCCCGCCCCCAGAGAGCCTGTCCTCCCCAGCTGCGGCCCGGGGCTTTCCAGGGTGCAGGACCCTGAAGTCGGGCAGACGCAGGGCTGCCTCCCAGCCTGCCTCCCACAAGATGCGGTGCCTGCTTCCCATCAACAAGAGTGGGGTCGGGGAGCCTGGAGCCATGGGAGCCAGCTGCTGCACCCCAGCCCCACGTGACAGGCCCACAGGCCCCGCTGGGCCGGTCTCACCAAGGTCTCACCTTGGCTTCCTGGCACGCTCGCCTTGGAGCGGCCCTTGGTGGCCCCCAGCTGGGGCTTTGGTCTGACGCTGGGCACTCCTACAGCACCATGCCAGTGTGCGGTTGGTGTTTCCAGTAACAGACAGGACTGACCTTCCAACAGTGGGCATGTCTAGGAAATTTAACGCGTGTGTAGAGCTGAGTAATCACCACAGTCCGGATCCAAACTCACAGTGGAACCCCCCTGCAGCCACACTCCGCCTCTCCCCAGAGCCCCATACACTGACCGTCCCCCAGTCCTGTCCTGCTTACTGCCGCACACGTGGAAGAATACAGCAGGTAACCTCGAAATCCGGATTCTTTCACTCAGGAGAACAGCTCTGCACGGGGTCCTCATTGCTCGGTGGGTCGGCCTTGTCAGCTGAAAGGAAACACAGCGTGGGAGCTTAAGCTGCACTTGGGGAAGATGAGGACTGTAGCCGGGGAGCCAGCGTTTCAGGTAGCCCTGAGGAGCTTCTCTGAGGAGCTGGGGGCAGGTCAGCGCACACAATTTTGGTGAAAGAGGGGCAGGCGCAATCAGACACACGTTTTTGCACACGGTTGCTGCTGGTCACAAGCAGCAGTTGTCAACATTCGTGACTTTAGTGCTTTTCTAAATGTTAGCAGATGCGAGAATTGAGCTCATACATCTTGTCTGGAAAATATCCATCTGAAGGGCCTATTCTGCCAGTTTTCCCCAGAGCGCATCCTGCCTCATTCTACCCTGGACTTCCTTTTTCCCAGAGCGCATCCTGCCTCATTCCACCCGGGACTTCCTTCAGCAGGTGTTGAAGGCTGGCAGTGGCAGCGCCTCACTACTTAATCCTCTAGAAGCAGGTGGCAAGGAGCAGCTTTTAGTGGCTGCATCATCGTTCCTCACTGCCCAGTGGTGTTCATGGTGGGGATGGATCAGTTTGTTATCTCTTCACACAATGAAGAAAATTTGAGTTGTTCTGAATTTTTGTCAGTGATGAATACAACTCTGTAAATGTTCATGCAGGCTTGAGGGTGACCATACATTTTCATTTCCCAACAGTAGATCAAGAGGAATGGCCACGTTAAACCCTAAGGAACCACCGCAAGTGTTCAGAGTGGGGTCCAGCCTGCAGCCCCACCAGAGACGTGCGATCCAGGCACAGCCTCCTCTGCGGTGAGTGTTGCCAGCTTCTCTCACTTAAGCCATTTGGATGCACGATGGAGTCTCTCAGGGTTTAATATACATTGCCATCTTTATGTCCCCTCGCTGACCTATCCACTCACGTATTATTGGGTTATCTTCTCACTGTTGAGTTTTGAGTGCTAGCTGTTGGATACAAACCTTCTGTTGGATTCGTAATTTGAAAATATTTTCTGCCACTCTACAGCTTGTCTTTTCATTCTCCTAACATGCTAAAAGTTTTTCCTGTCAATAAAGCCCAATCGATCCATTGTTTAAAAGGATTGTGCTTTTGGTGTCGTGTTTGTTCAAAAGGCTAGCCTTTCTCCACTGAATTGCCCTCGAATCTCCACCAAAAATCACTTGGCCTTGCCTTTCGAGTCTATTTCCAGACGACCCACACGTCTATCTCTGCCGATCGCCCACTGTCTTAGTTGCGAAATCAGATAGTATGATGCCCTCAACTTAATTATTCTTTTTCAAAATCATTTTGGCTACTCAGCCGTTAAAAAGGATGAAATCATGCCATTTGCAGCAATACGGATGGATCTAGAGATTGTCATACTGAGTGAAGTAAGACAAAGAAGGAGAAATATCATGTGATACCCTTTATATGTGGACTCTGAAAAGCAAAGATACAAATGAACTTATTTATAAAATAGAGACAGACTCACAGACTCAGAGAATGAATGTATGGTTGCCAGGTGGAAGGATGGAGGGAAGGAATAGTTGGGGAGTTTGGGATGGACAGGTATATACTGCTACATTTAAAACGGACAACCAGCAAGGAGCTACTGTGCAGCACAGCGAACTTTGTTCAGTGTTACGGGGCAGCCTGGATGGGAGACGAGTTTGCAGAAGAATGGATACACGTATGTGTATGGTTGAGTCCCTTTGCTGTCAACCTGAAACTATGACATTTTTAATCTGCTAAACTCCAATATGAAATAAAAAGTTTAAAACAGAAAGCAAAAAGAAGTCATTTTGGCTATTCAAGTTTTCCTGTTCCATGTAAGTTTTAAAATTTTCACATATATGTATTATATACTTATATATGCTCACACACAAAATACGTCTAGGGTTTATGTTGGAGTTGCATTAAACGTGTAGGTTAACTTGGGAAGAATAGACCCGCGCACTACATTGAGTTTTCCAGTTGATGAACACAGAGTGTCTCTTCATTTATTTAGTCCTTTGATTGGTTTAATGGCATTTTGTAGTTTTCAATATGCTTGTCCTAACGTCTTTTGTTAAATTTACAACTAAATAGTTCACGTTTTGCTGCTCTTACAAATGGTATTCTTATTTTGACTTCACTTGCTATTATTGATTACTCTAGGCTTGATTTTTTATATATTGAGTTTGTATCTTACAAACTTGCTGAACTCACATGTTAGTTCTATGAGATTTTTTCTGTGTGTTTCTTGGGGTTTTATGTGTAGACAGTTGTGTTGTCTATGAATACGAAGAGCTTTATTTTTTCTTTCTCAGTCTGCATGGCGGTTCCTGCCCTGACTAGAGCTTCCCATACAGTGCTTAACAGGAGACAGGAGAGTGGACATCCTTATCTTCCTCTCCAAGTGAATCTTGGGGTAAAAGCAATAGCTTCACCATTAAGTGTAAAGTTAGCGGTAGGACTGTTTTCTTTTTTTATCTGACCTTTGTCAGGATCAGGAAATCCCCTACTGACCTTGGCTTACTGGGAGTTTGTCACGGAAGAATGCTAAATGTTTTTAAATTCTTTTTAATGTATCAGCTGATAAGATTTTTCTGTAATTTTCTTCTTTAAACTGTTAGTATTATGAATTATGTTGATTGATTTTTGACTATTGAACCATCCTAGAATTCCAGGAATAGACTTCACTTGGTTGTGATATAGATCAGATCAGATCAGATCAGTCGCTCAGTCCTGTCCAACTCTTTGCGACCTCATGAATCGCAGCACGCCAGGCCCCCTGTCCTCACCAACTCCCGGAGTTCACTGACTCACATCCATCGAGTCAGTGATGCCATCCAGCCATCTCATCCTCTGTCGTCCCCTCCTTCTCCTGCCCCCAATCCCTCCCAGCATCAGAGTCTGTTACAGTGAGTCACTCTTCACATGAGGTGGCCAAAGTACTCGAGTTTCAGCTTCAACATCATTCCTTCCAAAGAAATCCCAGGGCTGATCTCCTTCAGAATGGACTGGTTGGATCTCCTTGCAGTCCAAGGGACTCTCAAGAGTCTTCTCCAACACCACAGTTCAAAAGCATCAATTCTTCGGCGCTCAGCTTTCTTTACAGTCCAACTCTCACATCCATACATGACCACAGGAAAAACCATAGCCTTGACTAGATGAACCTTTGTTGGCAAAGTAATGTCTCTGCTTTTCAATATGCTATCTAGGTTGGTCATAACTTTCCTTCCAAGGAGTAAGCGTCTTTTAATTTCATGGCTGCAGTCACCATCTGTAGTGATTTGGGAGCCCAGAAAAATAAAGTCTGACACTGTTTCCACTGTTTCCACTGTTTCCCCAGCTATTTCCCATGAAGTGGTGGGACCGGATGCCATGATCTTCGTTTTCTGAATGTTGAGCTTTAAGCCAACTTTTTCACTCTCCACTTTCACTTTCATCAAGAGGCTTTTGAGTTCCTCTTCACTTTCTGCCATAAGGGTGGTGTCATCTGCATATCTGAGGTTATTGATATTTCTCCCGGCAATCTTGATTCCAGCTTGTGTTTCTTCCAGTCCAGCGTTTCTCATGATGTACTCTGCATATAAGTTAAATAAGCAGGGTGACAATATACAGCCTTGGCGTACTCCTTTTCCTGTTTGGAACCAGTCTGTTGTTCCATGTCCAGTTCTAACTGTTGCTTCCTGACCTGCATACAGGTTTCTCAAGAGGCAGATGAGGTGGTCTGGTATGCCCATCTCTTGAAGAATTTTCCACAGTTTATTGTGATCCACACAGTCAAAGGCTTTGGCATAGTCAATAAAGCAGAAATAGATGTTTTTCTGGAACTCTCTTGCTTTTTCCATGATCCAGCAGATGTTGGCAATTTGATCTCTGGTTCCTCTGCCTTTTCTAAAACCAGCTTGAACATCAGGAAGTTCATGGTTCACATACTGCTGAAACCTGGCTTGAAGAATTTTGAGCATTACTTTACTAGCGTGTGAGATGAGTGCAATTGTGCGGTAGTTTGAGCATTCTTTGGCATTGCCTTTCTTTGGGATTGGAATGAAAGCTGACCTTTTCCAGTCCTGTGGCCACTGCTGAGTTTTCCAAATGTGCTGGCATATTGAGTGCAGCACCTTCACAGCATCATCTTTCAGGATTTGGAATAGCTCAACTGGAACTCCATCACCTCCACTAGCTTTGTTCATAGTGATGCTCTCCAAGGCCCACTTGACTTCACATTCCAGGATGTCTGGCTCTAGGTCAGTGATCACACCATCGTGATTATCTGGGTCATGAAGATCTTTTTTGTACAGTTCTTCTGTGTATTCTTGCCATCTCTTCTTAATATCTTCTGCTTCTGTTAGGTCCATAACATTTCTGTCCTTTATCGAGCTCATCTTTGCATGAAATGTTCCTTTGGTATCTCTGATTTTCTTGAAGAGATCTCTAGGCTTTCCCATTCTTTTGTTTTCCTCTATTTCTTTGCATTGATGGCCGAGGAAGGCTTTCTTATCTCTTCTTGCTATTCTTTGGAACTCTGCATTCAGATATTTATATCTTTCCTTTTCTCCTTTGCTTTTCACTTCTCTTCTCTTCACAGCTATTTGTTAGGCCTCCCCAGACAGCCATTTTGCTTTTTTGCATTTCTTTTCCAGGAGGATGGTCTTGATGCCTGTCTCCTGTACAATGTCATGAACCTCCGTCCATAGTTCATCAGGCACTCTATCTATCAGATCTAGGCCCTTAAATCTATTTCTCACTTCCACTGTATAATCATAAGGGATTTGATTTGGGTCATACCTGAATGGTCTAGTGGTTTTCCCTACTTTCTTCAATTTAAGTCTGAATTTGGCAATAAGGAGCTCATGGTCTGAGCCACAGTCAGCTCCTGGTCTTGTTTTTGCTGACTATATAGAGCTTCTCCCTCTTTGGCTGCAAAGAATATAATCAATCTGATTTCGGTGTTGACCATCTGGTGATGTCCATGTATAGAGTCTTCTCTTGTGTTGTTGGAAGAGGGTGTTTGTTATGACCAGTGCATTTTCTTGACAAAACCCTATTAGTCTTTGCCCTGCTTCATTCCGTATTCCAAGGCCAAATTTTCCTGTTACTCCAGGTGTTTCTTGACTTCCTACTTTTGCATTCCAGTCCCCTATAATGAAAAGGACATCTTTTTTGGGTGTTAGTTCTAAAAGGTCTTGTAGGTCTTCATAGAACCATTCAACTTCAGCTTCTTCAGCGTTACTGGTTGGGGCATAGACTTGGATTACTGTGATATTGAATGGTTTGCCTTGGAAGCGAACAGAGATCATTCTGTCATTTTTGAGACCGCATCCAAGTACCGCATTTCAGACTCTTGTGTTGACCATGATGGCCACTCCATTTCTTCTGAGGGATTCCTGCCCGCAGTAGTAGATATAATGGTCATCTGAGTTAAATTCACCCATTCCAGTCCATTTCAGTTCGCTGATTCCTAGAATGTCGACGTTCACTCTTGCCATCTCCTGTTTGACCACTTCCAATTTGCCTTGATTCATGGACCTGACATTCCAGGTTCCTATGCAATATTACTCTTTACATCATCGGACCTTGCTTCTATCACCAGTCACATCCACAGTTGGGTGGTGTTTTTGCTTTGGCTCCATCCCTTCATTCTTTCTGGAGTTATTTCTCCACTGATCTCCAGTAGCATATTGGGCACCTACTGACCTGGGGAGTTCCTCTTTCAGTATCCTATCATTTTACCTTTTCATGCTGTTCATGGGGTTCTCAAGGCAAGAATACTGAAGTGGTTTGCCAGTCCCTTCTCCAGTGGACCACGTTCTGTCAGATCTCTCCACCATGACCCGCCCATCTTGGGTTGCCCCACGGGCATGGCTTAGTTTCACTGAGTTAGACAAGGCTGTGGTCCTAGTGTGATTAGATTGACTAGTTTTCTGTGAGTATGGTTTCAGTGTGTCTGCCCTCTGATGCCCTCTTGCAACACCTACCGTCTTACTTGGGTTTCTCTTACCTTGGGCGTGGAGTATCTCTTCACGGCTGCTCCAGCCAAGCGCAGCCATTGCTCCTATCTATATCTAAATATGGATTCATTCACTAGCATTTTGTTAAGGATTTTTGGACCCATATTCATAAGGGATTTGGACCTGTAGTTTTCTAGTACTGTCTTTGGATTTGAGTATCAGTGTACATTGGCTTCATAAAAAAAGTTGAGTGATATTTTTCTTCCTGTTTCTGAAAGTTATTTACGTAGAATAGAAGCTATTTTTTCTTTAAATTTTTGGTAGAATTTGCCAATGAAATCATCTGGGTGTGGAGTTCAAAGCATTCCCTTTGCCATCCATTTAATGTTTGCCAGTATTGACGCCCTCTTTCATTCCTGGAATCAGAATTGTGTGCTCGCTTCTTCCTCTTTGCCTTTGTTCTTGTCAGTATTAAGAATTCTGATCAATTCATCATTTCAAAAGACCAGCTTATGGGATCATTTGTTCTTCTAAACTGTTTTTATGTTTTCAATTTATTTATGCTCCTATATTAATCCTTTACATTTATTTTGGTCTTTTTTTAGTTCGTTAGATTTGAAGCTTTTTTTTTTTCAGTTTTATTTTTTATTTTTTCTTGACAATATTGTGGTGGTTTTTGCCATACATCATGAATCCGCCATGGGTGTACATGTGTTCCCCATCCTGAACCCCTCTCCCACTTCCCTCCCCATCCCATCTCTCTGGGTCATCCCAGTGCACCAGCCCCAAGCACCCTGTATCATGCATCGAACCTGGACTGGCGATTCATTTCACATGTGATAATTTACATGTTTCAATGTCATTCTCCCAAATCATCCCACCCTCGCCTTTTCCCACAGAGTCCAAAAGACTGTACTATACATCTGTGTCTCTTGCTGTCGTTACCATCTTTCTAAATTCCATATATATGTGTTAGTATACTATATTAGTGTTTTTCTTTCTGGCTTACTTCAGTCTGTATAATAGGCTCCAGTTTTACCCACCTCATTAGAACTGATTTGAAGCTTAACAATAATCTTTTGTTTTGAAAATAGAAAATCTTTTTCTATTATAAACATTTAATGTTCTACTTTCCCCTCTAAGCCTTGAGAGCAACCCACAAAGTTTGATATATTATATTCTCATTTACATAGTTTTCTAATATTTCCTAATTTCTCAATGTTTTTTAATTTCTTTTGAGACTTTCTCTTTGATCAAAGGATTAATGGGATTTCTTTGATTTTAAATTATTTAGAGATTTTCATGTTGTCCTTTTTTTTAATTGACTTCTAGTTTAATTCTTTTAGGGTCAGAGAATGATATAATTTAATTCTGTTTAATGTCTTAAGGTTTGTTTTTTGACTCAGAATACAGTCTATCTTGGTTGATGCTTAATGTTCACTTGAATGTAATGTGTCTTCTATTTTCAGTTATGCTACATAAATATCAATTCTACACTGTTGGTTGATGCTGCTATTCAGATCTTCTGTATCTTGGCAGATTTTTTGTTCACTGGTTATTCTGATTATTGAGAGGCTAGCGCTGAAGCTGTCAATCACCCATCAGTGTGTATGCTTGTCTCTCAGTTCTGTCACTTTTACTTAATGGATTTTGAAACTCTGCAGTTAGGTGCACACTCTCAGGACTGTTACGTCTTCTTGGTGAATTGTCTGTTTTATTATTGCATACAGAAAACTAGTCAATCTAATTACACTAGGACCACAGCCTTGTCTAACTCAATGAAACTAAGCCATGCAGTGTGGGGCCACCCAAGACGGGCGGGTCATGGTGGAGAGATCTGACAGAATGTGGTCCCCTGGAGAAGGGAATGGCAAACCACTTCAGTATTCTTGCCTTGAGAACCCCATGAACAGTATGAAAAGGCAAAATGATAGGATACTGAAAGAGGAACTCCCCAGGTCAGTAGGTACCCAATATGCTACTGGAGATCAGTGGAGAAATAACTCCAGAAAGAATGAAGGGATGGAGCCAAAGCAAAAACAATACCCAGTTGTGGATGTGACTGGTGATAGAAGCAAGGTCCGATGATGTAAAGAGTAATATTGCATAGGAACCTGGAATGTCAGGTCCATGAATCAAGGCAAATTGGAAGTGGTCAAACAGGAGATGGCAAGAGTGAACGTCGACATTCTAGGCTGAAACTCCAGTACTTTGGCCACCTCATACGAAGAGTTGACTCACTGGAAAAGACTCTGATGCTGGGAGGGATTGGGGGCAGGAGGAGAAGGGGACGACAGAGGATGAGATGGCTGGATGGCATTACTGACTCGATGGACGTTAGTCTGAGTGAACTCCAGGAGTTGGTGATGGACAGGGAGGCCTGGCGTGCTGCGATTCACGGGGTCGCAGAGTCGGACACGACTGAGTGACTGAACTGAATGTTCCTCTTTACCTCTGGAAATTTTCTTAGCTCTGAAATCTACTTTGTCTCATATGGGTATGTGTTGTGTTGTTGTGCTAAGTCGCTTCAGTCATGTCCAACTCTTTGCGACCCCGTGGAGTACAGCCCTCAAGGCTCCTCCGTCCATAGGATTCTCCAGGCAATAATACTGAAGTGGGTTGCCATTCCCTTCTCCAGGGCATATTCCAAACCCAGGGACTGAACCCGGGTCTCCTGCACTGGCTGGCACTAACTTTACCACTAACGCCACCTGGGAAGTTACAGCCACTCTTCATTAGTGTTTACGTTGTACATGTGTCTATCCTGTTACTGTCCCCCTCCATATATCATTTATTTGAAGAGAGTTTCCTGTAGATGACAAATACGTAGGTTCAGTTTTCCAGTCTTTCTAGCAATCTTTTAACTGATGTGCTTGGATTATTAACATGTAGTGTAACTATTATGTCTGGATTTAGAACTACCAGTTTCTAATTTGCCTATGTTTTGCGTCCTTCTGCTTCCCCTGTCCCACGCTCTTGTGAGCTCTCTGAACTTCTTATAACTCCACTTTAATTTATCCACAGTGTGTTTGCTGTGTCTCTTTGACTAACGTTATTAGTAGTTACTGTGGGGTCACTTTGTACACACTTTTCACAATCCATTTACAATCAGTATGTTGCCTTTTTGAATGTGAAGTGGAAATCCGGCCTCATGTCTGCTCCTTTGCTCTTTCCTCTTTAGGTCATGCTTCCCTTGGGTGCGCTGGAAACACCATGGGGTGCCGTTGCGTTTTGCTTTCAAAGGTGCATCGTGAAGAGCTGCGGAGAGGAGGGATAACCCAGAGTTTTGCTCAGGCCCTCGTCAACCCTGCTGCTCTTCCTCCTGAACTGAGCTCCGCTCTCCTCTGAGGCCGCTTCCCTTTCGTCCAGAGCGCTTCCTCCAGCAGTTCTTTTGAAGTGGTTCTGGCGCCAACGCTCTCTTACTTTGTTTGATTGAAATATGCCTGTGCTTTTACTTTCACTCCTGAGGGACACGGAATTCCATGCTGACAGTAGTTTCCTTTTAGCTCTTGAAGAGTTTAAACGTGTATTAAGCAGAACTATTGGTTTCTAATTTCAGGTCTTCTGTATCTTTGCAGACTTTTTATTCATTAGTATTCCAATTATTGAAAGGGTCATACTGAAGTCCCCAGTTACAAAGTAGATCTGCGTATTTCTCTCTTAGTTGCTGTTTTTACTTCATGTATTTTGAAGCTCTGTAGTTAGGCGCACACACAGCTAGGACTGTTCTGTCTTCCTGGTGAATCGGCTCTTTGCCGACAGAGGTACCTACAGTCAAAGCTATGGTTTTTCCCGAAGTCATTTATGGATGTGAGACATGGACCATAAAGAAGGCTAAGCACCAAAGAACTGATTCTTTTCAACTGTGGTGCTGGAGAAGACTCTTGAGTCCCTTGAACAGGAGATCCACCCACATCAGATCAGATCAGTCGCTCACTCATGTCCGACTCTTTGTCACCCCATGAATCGCAGCACGCCAGACCTCCCTGTCCATCACCAACTCCAGGAGTTCACTCAGACTCACATCCATCGAGTTGGTGATGCCATCCAGCCATCTCATCCTCTGTCGTCCCCTTCTCCTCCTGCCCCCAATCCCTCCCAGCATCAGAATCTTTTCCAATGGGTGAACTCTTCACATGAGCTGACCAAAGTACTGGAGTTTCAGCTTTAGCATCATTCCCTCCAAAGAAATCCCAGCGCTGATCTCCTTCAGAATGGACTGGTTGGATCTCCTTGCAGTCCAAGGGACTCTCAAGAGTCTTCTCCAACACCACAGTTCAAAAGCATCAATTCTTCGGTGCTCAGCCTTCTTCACAGTCCAACTCTCACATCCATACATGACCACAGGAAAAACCATAGCCTTGACTAGACGAACTTTTGTTGGCAAAGTAATGTCTCTGCTTTTCAATATGCTATCTAGGTTGGTCATAACTTTCCTTCCAAGGAGTAAGCGTCTTTTAATTTCATGGCTGCAGTCACCATCTGCAGTGATTTTGGAGCCCAGAAAAATAAAGTCTGACACTGTTTCCACTGTTTCCCCAGCTATTTCCCATGAAGTGGTGGGACCGGATGCCATGATCTTCGTTTTCTGAATGTTGAGCTTTAAGCCAACTTTTTCACTCTCCACTTTCACTTTCATCAAGAGGCTTTTGAGTTCCTCTTCACTTTCTGCCATAAGGGTGGTGTCATCTGCATATCTGAGGTTATTGATATTTCTCCCGGCAATCTTGATTCCAGCTTGTGTTTCTTCCAGTCCAGCGTTTCTCATGATGTACTCTGCATATAAGTTAAATAAGCAGGGTGACAATATACAGCCTTGGCGTACTCCTTTTCCTATTTGGAACCAGTCTGTTGTTCCATGTCCAGTTCTAACTGTTGCTTCCTGACCTGCATACAGATTTCTCAAGAGGCAGATGAGGTGGTCTGGTATGCCCATCTCTTGAAGAATTTTCCAGTTTATTGTGATCCACACAGTCAAAGGCTTTGGCATAGTCAATAAAGCAGAAATAGATGTTTTTCTGGAACTCTCTTGCTTTTTCCATGATCCAGCAGATGTTGGCAATTTGATCTCTGGTTCCTTTGCCTTTTCTAAAACCAGCTTGAGCATCAGGAAGTTCATGGTTCACATACTGCTGAAGCCTGGCTTGAAGAATTTTGAGCATTACTTTACTAGCATGTGAGATGAGTGCAATTGTGCGGTAGTTTGAGCATTCTTTGGCATTGCCTTTCTTTGGGATTGGAATGAAAGCTGACCTTTTCCAGTCCTGTGGCCACTGCTGAGTTTTCCAAATGTGCTGGCATATTGAGTGCAGCACCTTCACAGCATCATCTTTCAGGATTTGGAATAGCTCAACTGGAATTCCATCACCTCCACTAGCTTTGTTCATAGTGATGCTCTCCAAGGCCCACTTGACTTCACATTCCAGGATGTCTGGCTCTAGGTCAGTGATCACACCATCGTGATTATCTGGGTCGTGAAGATCTTTTTTGTACCATTCTTCTGTGTATTCTTGCTATCTCTTCTTAATGTCTTCTGCTTCTGTTAGGTCCATACCATTTCTGTCCTTTATCAAGCTCATCTTTGCATGAAATGTTCCTTTGGTATCTCTGATTTTCTTGAAGAGATCTCTAGGCTTTCTCATTCTGTTGCTTTCCTCTATTTCTTTGCATTGATGGCCGAGGAAGGCTTTCTTATCTCTTCTTGCTATTCTTTGGAACTCTGCATTCAGATATTTATATCTTTCCTTTTCTCCTTTGCTTTTCACTTCTCTTCTCTTCACAGCTATTTGTTAGGCCTCCCCAGACAGCCATTTTGCTTTTTTGCATTTCTTTTCCAGGAGGATGGTCTTGATGCCTGTCTCCTGTACAATGTCATGAACCTCCGTCCATAGTTCATCAGGCACTCTATCTATCAGATCTAGGCCCTTAAATCTATTTCTCACTTCCACTGTATAATCATAAGGGATTTGATTTGGGTCATACCTGAATGGTCTAGTGGTTTTCCCTACTTTCTTCAATTTAAGTCTGAATTTGGCAATAAGGAGCTCATGGTCTGAGCCACAGTCAGCTCCTGGTCTTGTTTTTGCTGACTGTATAGAGCTTCTCCGTCTTTGGCTGCAAAGAATATAATCAATCTGATTTCGGTGTTGACCATCTGGTGATATCCACGTACAGAGTCTTCTCTTGTGTTGTTGGAAGAGGGTGTTTGTTATGACCAGTGCATTTTCTTGACAAAACCCTATTAGTCTTTGCCCTGCTTCATTCCGTACTCCAAGGCCAAATTTGCCTGTTACTCCAGGTGTTTCTTGACTTCCTACTTTTGCATTCCAGTCCCCTATAATGAAAAGGACATCTTTTTTGGGTGTTAGTTCTAAAAGGTCTTGTAGGTCTTCATAGAACCATTCAACTTCAGCTTCTTCAGCGTTACTGGTTGGGGCATAGGCTTGGATTACTGTAATATTGAATGGTTTGCCTTGGAAACGAACAGAGATCATTCTGTCGTTTTTGAGACTGCATCCAAGTACTGCATTTTGGACTCTTTTGTTGACCATGATGGCTACTCCATTTCTTCTGAGATCCACCCAGTCCATTCTAAAGGAAATGAGTCCTGAATATTCATTGGAAGGACTGATGCTGAAGCTGAAGCTCCAACACTTTGGCCACCTGATGCAAAGAACTGACTCATTGGAAAAGACTCTCATATTGGGTAAGATTGAGGGCAGGAAGAGAAGGGGGTGACAGAGGATGAGATGATTGGATGGCATCATTCACTCAATGGACATGAGTTTGAGCAAACTCAGGGACACAGTGAAGGACAAGGAAGCCTGGCGTGCTGCAGTCCATGGAGCCACAAAGAGTCAGACACAACTTAGAAACTGAACAACAACCTGAGAATTTTATGCTGCTTCCTCCTTGTCCTCAAAGTTCCTGATAAAAAATCCACTGTTAGTCCAGTTCCTTTTCCCTGCAGGTAATGTGCTATGCCAAGGTGCTTCAGTCGTGTCCAACATTTGGCATCTGGTCCCATCACGTCCTGACAAACTGACGGTAAACCATGGAAACAGTGACAGACTTGATTTTCTGGGGCTCCAAAATCACTTCAGATGGTGACTGCAACCATGAAATTAAAAGATGCTTGCTCCTTGGAACAAAAGCTATGACCAACCTAGACAGCATTTTAAAAAGCAGAGACATTACTTTGTCGACAAAGGTTCATATAATCAAAGCTATAGTTTCTCCAGTGGTCATGTACAGAAGTGAGACTTGGACCATAAAGAAAGCTGAGCACCGAAGAATTGATGCTTTTGACCTGTGGTGCTGGAGAAGACTCTTGAGAGTCCCTTGGACTGCAAGGAGATCCAACCAGTCTATCCTAAAGGACATCAACCCTGAATATTCATTGGAAGGACTGATGTTGAAGCTGAAACTCCAATTACTTTGGCCACCTGATGCAAAGAACTGACTCATTTGAGAAAACCCTGATGCTGGGAAAGATTGAAGGCAGGAGAATAAAGGGACAACAGAGGATGAGATGGTTGGATGGCATCACCGGCTCGATGGACATGAATTTGAGTAAACTCCGGGAGTTGGTGATGGACAGGGAGGCCTGGCATGCTGCAGTCCATGGGGTCACAAAGAGTCGGACACCACTGAGTGACTGAACTGAGCTGAACTTGCTAAGATCATTCAAAATTAAGAATATAAAATTACTACAGGGCCTTAGAAGAGCCTGTGCAATAAGGGGCTGGGAAGTTTAAACTTCACTGGCTTCATGACAAATCTGATTTGTTAGGCTTTGAATATCTCAAATGCTTGGCTCGACCCCCAAACTGCTAAGCCAGCTTTGGGGTGTGTGGTCACCAGCCTCATGTTTTGCTTTAAACATTTTCTGACTGGTTCTGATGCACATGTAGGAACAAGAACCTCAGATGTGTAGCAAGCAGGACCCACCCCACTTGGAATATGGCACCTAGGAATACAGTCCTCTAAATGCGGGCTTCCAACTAAAACAAATGTAGGTGTATGTGTGTGTGCAAGACCCAAACACACTCGGACATGCACATGCTGGCTGCACAGAGACTGCAGTGATGCAGAGACTGGCAGAGACAACAATCTCCTGGGTCAGAATCTTAGTGGTCTCGAAGGTGGCAGTCCTGAGCTGATAAGGCTCTGGGGGCCAGTCCCAGCCAGAGGGCCTGGGAGCCCACACTTCTGGGGAACTGGCGGTAGAGGCACCCAGCCCTGTCTTCTGTGTCCAATCAGAAGAGCAGAGCCTACAGCCTGCCGGAGGAGAGCCCAGGTCGATTCAGCACCTAAACCTGTAATTGGAAACTGATGGATTAACAATTTTGCCTCTGACTAATTTTTATGACCTCAGGTAAATCAGTGTATCACCCTGAATCTCAGTTTCCCTAAATGTGAACTGGGAATAATAAAAATATTTTGTCTCTGGCTTTGTTCCAGGATAAAATAAAATTACAGACCTGAGGATCTAAAAATCACTATTTGGATGCAAACAAGGAAAGATTATAAATGATGCTTTTCTCAACTATTGCCTGGAATTTTTATAATCTTGAAGTGAAAAAGGTCTTTCTTAGCATACCAACTGAGAATTCACAAGTGAAAAGACGACAGATCTGTTGACAGCGACCTTTGTTGAAAGAGAAAGAATAAAAAAGGGAAGCTACGCACTGTTTCCCACTTAGATGGTGTGGTAGCCCACCTCAGGGGTGGCCGCAAGGACCCACCCCTCTCCCCTGCGTAGCCCCTTCCCACACCAGAAGGGCTGGCTGAGGTAACCGGGACGACACCGGAAGCGATACAGTGAGACTTCCCAGGGGCATCCTCCCTGTGCCCAGGAAACGCCTGGGGGACTCGGAGTCCAGGCAACAGCAACGCCCAAGCCCGAGGTCCGAGTCCTGCCACAGAGCCCCGGAGGGCCTCCTGGTGGGGACGCCCAGTGCAGCGGCCGGGGCACCCTGCCGCAGGTGGTCACCTCCGCCGGGCAGAGGCCAGGCTGGGCGGGGCCGCGGGGAGTGGGTCCAGCCTGGAGGGCTTGGACCCTTGGACAGAGATCCCTCCTCTTGAGGCGATGCTGCGGCCTCAGGTCCCAGGGGCCCCCTCCCACCCACTGTTCAGAGAAAGCGAGGGCAGACCCGTTGGGGCTCTGGCCGCCCCTCTCACCTGTGTGGGTGGGGGTCTCTCCATCTCTGCCCTCCTGCTTCCAGCTTCACACTGAGCCCGGGCCCTTGCCACCCCAGATCAGACCCGACGAGGCTGGATGAGGCTCCTCCACCCCTGGAGGTGATATGAGGTGGAAACTCTGGCTTCACACCCGGGGCAGGAGCCCAGGGATCCAGAGATGGGAGAAGGCAAGCCTCAGCGGGAGAGAAGGCAGCACTGCAAGCCCCTCGGTGAGGTGTTGGGGGGTGGACAGAGGCAGGGGCCAGGGGAGGTGTGTGGCGGGGTACAAGGGCCACTGCCCTAGGGGAGCTGGGCCCCCTCTTCTCCAGAGGCTTGAGGTCAGACCTGAGCCCCTGACCCACGGTGTCTGAGTCCCGCAGGTCTTCATGCTGGACTTGGAGGTAGATGGACCAGAGATCCTGCCTCCATCTCCCCATCCTCCTCGCAAACCGTCTCCTCTTTCAAGCTCTCATGCAGGACCCCACTCCGAACCCCATAAAGCCTTCTCTGGCAGGAGCCACGCGACCCTCAGCCCCACCTTTGTCTGTCTTGGTAGGCTCCCGGCTCACTGTGCTTTGACTCTGGAGGCCAGTGGCTCTGACCCTTCCCACCTGCTTAGGCAGGACTGATTATCCACCAGCACAGCCCACCCTTCGGGCTGCAGACTCCGCAAGGGCTGAGAGCTCATCTGTCTATTGTGGTTTTATCTCTGACTCTGTGCAGAACACTTGACAAAGGAGGCTCTGGACACACTCCTAAGTGAACTGACCTGCCCACTCGTCTTGTGTCCACGACCCACTGCACTCTCCCTGGGGAAGTGATGCGGTGCGCCCCTGAGCTGCATCAAGGTGCCTCCCCAACCTGGACACCCAGGTGCAGTCCCCGACGAAGCACCCAGGCACAGAGCCAGTGCTCCCCGACCTGCAGTCAGAATCTAACTGTAGCGGGATCGTGGGGGACACGCGTGCCCCTCGACTGCTGCGCCGTCTGTGGGGTTCACCCAGCATGCATCGGGAGGATGTCAATTTCCTCCTTGCACAAGCAGCAGTGCTCTCACAGGCTCAGTGTTCAGTGACTCAGGGGAGGGGCTTGGGGACCCCGTTCCAGGCAGGATGCTGACGGCTCGCTGCAGAGCCAAGTCCACATGCTTCTGGGTTCTGGGCAGGAAAGGCTAAAGTCACAGTTGAAACTGGGGTTGCTCGTGGCTTAGAACCAGCAGAAAGGCTACAGTCTCTCTCCCGTGCTGCAGCCTCGGCTCCCACCTCTGTGGCCTGGAGCCTGTGATGGGGGCACCCCTCACGCCCCATGACTGTGTGTCTCAGGGGGCCAGCCTGGCGTCCTAGGCCATTGCTCTGATGAACAGCCCTGCCCGAAATTCCTCCCAACCCAAGTCTCCTGGTCCCGGATGAGGCTGACTTGGACCACACGTCCTCGTGTCCAGCAGAGGTGCTAAGCCGGTGCTCCCACTTGAGTTGTGTTTTAGCACGAGCTCCGTGGTTTTAATTCTCCTGAGATTTTTTGGACTGTTTACTAGTTTTGCCAAATAATATTGCTAATGACCAGGACCGTGGGTGAGAAATCATAAGATAACAGGATAATAAATCCTCCAGGGAGAAAGGGAGCTTCAGGAAGACAAAGGACACCCCCGGGACACTTGATTCCAGATGATGGTTCTTGCTCCCTGTGACCTGACTGAACTGCCTTTGAGGACAATAGGAAGCTAGCAGGCCATAAACGCACAAGTTCAGCCCCAGCCCTTCCTGCTCCTAAAAATACAGCCATTCCTGCAGCAGCTATTTTGGACAACAAACTGCTTCCTCAACATGAAAAGGCCCCGTGGCCATAAACAGGATTTCAGACCCAGACTCCGTCAGACAGGGGTCAGGGCCCAGGTCCACTCCAACCCCTGGGAGCCGTGGTTTTCCGGGGCCGGGGCGGGGGAGGAGCGGTACCTCTGTTTTTCTTAGTTTTATTTTGTTTTTAAATATAAACTAACTCAGAAAAGGTGGGGCTTGGAGAAGGATGTGGAGTGGGGCGAGGACTACTTGGCGAGACTCTAGGCTCTGAGCGCCTGTCTGGACGTGCAGCCGCTCCATCAGCAAACACTGTCAGCCTCGCCCTCGGAAGCCGGCCTGGTATCTTCGATCCAGAAACCCTCAGACTTCGACACAGGGGCTCAGGATCCCAAGCAGGTTGACATCACGGTGCTCTTCCCAGGGGATCTCCCAAGACCTTCCTGTTTTTCCGCAGATGTGACCCCTGACAGAGGCCTGACTGAGCAAAGGTCAGGCCTGTTTCTCTTCACGGCGACGTCTCTCTTTTGATGTTGCTCCAGGGCCCCTGGATCCTGGCGGGCCTTCTCCTGGCTCCTGAGAGAGGCAGACATGGAGGGACAGAGAGTCCATCCACAAGCAGCCCAGGCCGTCCACTCGGGAGCAGGCTGAGTCCGGGGGTCACCCTCGCTTCCCAGCATCCCGGTGGGTGCTGCTCCCTGAAAACACGGCTTCACCTTTCTGTTTCTTTCTCGCCATCAGTAGAGCAAAACGGTGACCTTGGCCCCCAGACCTCCTTGTGCACGCAGAGCGCTGCCGCCGCCTCTCCACAGAGCGGGGGTCAGTGTCTGCCCTCCTGTGCGGACCTGGCCCCTTCTGTCCCGGCCTCCCCTCACGAGCCCTGCCCTCTCCTCCTCCAGGAAGCCTGGGCAGACCTGCTCTATTCCAAGAACTCCTCTGGGTCCACCTGCTTATGACCAACCCTGGGGGTTGAGGAGCTCTGTCTGCTTAGAGAAATGTTAGATCATGAGGCTGCAACTCTCCAGCAGTTTAGAACGAGTTCATCAATGTTCCCTTTGCTGTGCTTGGTCTAAGGCAGTAACCCAACCCCAAAGGGAAAGGTAACGAAGGAGGATGTCCATTAGAGCTGTAATAGTAGTGACCCTTTTGTACACCTGTGGTGGATTCATGATGATATATGGCCAAACAATACAACATTGTAAAGTTAAAAAAAAAAAAAGATTAAAAAAACAATAAAAAGAAAGAAAATCCTAAATGTCACACAGGAGTTTGGCAATGCCAATTATCATGTAAAAATATTAGGAGTCAAAACTGGATTTTCCAGAGACAAAAACAAACAGGCAAGTCCATCTGAAGCACCTGGAGTGAGGGTAGCGGTGGCCCCACGCGCTAGCTTGGCCAGGCGAGCAGGCGCCACTCCACAGGTGGAGGCAGTCGTCCGTCAGGTGTGATAAGAAGGGTACTTCTCGGTGACTCTCTTCCCGAGAACTCATGACCCCAGTGTAACCATGAGGAAAACATCAGACACACTTACATTCTACAAAAGCCCCAAACAGAACTCCTCAGAACTATCCAAGTCATTAAAAAAAAAAAGGACTGAGGAGCTGCCCCAGCTCAGTAGAGCTGAGGGAACCGTGACCATGCACCATGGCGCTGGATGAGATCGGAGAAGGGAAAATGGTGAAGTCCCAGTAAAGTCAGGAGTGGAGTTCGTGTGCCAGGCAGCTTCCTTAGAGTTGACAAATGCATCCTGGTCATCGTCTCAGATGTTGAGAAAAGGAGGCTGAGGGAGGGCGTAGGAACCTTATACTATCTTTGCAACTGTTCTGTAAATCTAAAATTATTCCAAAATGACTATTATTTTAGTGGTGTTGGCCTTATCAAGAGCAATACTAGATACCTAACATAATACCTAAAAGTTATGTGAAGGAATTATTTCCACCAAGAACTTCATGCCAAGCTGTGGTTTTTCTAGTAGTCATGTGAGATTTGGACCATAAAGAAGGCTGAGCACCCAAGAATTGATGCTTTCAAACTGTGGTGTGGGAGAAGACTCTTGAAAGTCCCTTGAACAACAAGGAGATCAAACCAGTCAATCCTAAAGGAAATCAACCCTGAATATTCATTGGAAGGACTGATGTTGAAGCTGAAGCTCCAATACTTTGGCCACCAGATGGGAAGAACTGGCTCAGTGAAAAGACCTTGAACCTGGGAAAGGTTGAAGGCGGGAGGAGAAAGGGATGACAGAGGATGAGATGGTTGGATGGCATCACTGACTCAATGGACATGAATTTGAGCAAACTCCTGGAGAAAGAAATGGCAACCCACTCCAATACTCTTGCCTGGGAAACCCCATGGACAGGAGCCTGGTGGGCTACAGTCCACGGGGTCGTGAAGAACTGGACAGGACTAAAGTGGCTGAGCACGACTGAGCACAGGCGTATCCTACCAAAGAGAATGCTTTCATAAGTTGATTTTAAAGTAGTGGCCATTGTTGCTTATTTTCTATTTAAGAAGCATTTCAAGTAGTAGAAAAAAATTCCCGAATCCCTGACCATAAACCCGGCCGCCTAAGTAGCCCCCTCTTCTGCATCTGAACCGCCACCCACCCCGCCCCTTCCTGCAGCCCCGGGACGCGCCTTCCCCGCAGGACAGGTCCCAGCGGGCATTCCCAGCGGGCCTGTCGCTGCTACAGCCACGCTCCC